>NC_081315.1:19422500-19731428 GCF_026419965.1 Kogia breviceps
AGGACTTGGTCCATTTCAACTAGATTGTCTAATTTATGTATGTAAAGTTGTTGGTGGTATTCCTTTACATCCTCCTTTTATAGTTACCTATGACATTTTATATATTTACTAGGAATATACTATTGTATCATAAATATCTTCTTGGAGTACCTGAAACATGCATAACTATGTAATCATCCCCAAACCTTTGTCATGCAGCACTAGTGATGAATAGGAAAACAAAAAAATATTTTATTCTGTCTTTGGTGTAGACAGTATAATTAAATACAGCAAAAAATGTGTTATAAGTCCTGACAGCCAGAAATATTTTGCAAAGACTTTTACTAGATTACATTCTAATCCTTTATACAAAAGGCAACCAAATGCTTTTTATAATATATAGTACATTTATATTTACTTCTTACCTTTATATTCCAAATATATCAATATCTCCCTCCAAAAAGTTATATCTCATCTTGTTAAAGATGAAAATATTTTGTGTATTAACAGCCATTAGGTGTAGCTGTATTTTTCGGCTCTACAGAAATTCTATTTCATAACAAACCACAGGGGTGACATAGTTTCATGTTCTGCAGAATTTTTTTTCAGAATTTTGATTTCTTATTATCATTTATAGTTATTTTCAGTGTTTCCTAAGGCAAAAGTGTTGCCTTGGTAGCACGAAAAATGTACACTTTTATTCTAGGCCAGAAAAGCTGAAAGCCTTGTAGTTTTGTACCATGCCTATTTCGGAGTATCTCGGGATGAAGATGGTAGATACAGAGCACTCATGTTTCCACTTCCCTTTTCTACACCCATAAAGACAGCATTAATCAGCCAGGGCAGTCTATTCCAGAGATTAAGGCAAAAGATTCCTCTTCTTTTTAACATAATCTTGTAGGCAACTATTTCCTATTCTGCAGCATTACATACAAGATGAAGCCCACCAGCCTTCTCTATTCTAGATGTTTCATGAGGAAATTATTTTAAAATAATACTTAAAAAAAGAAGGATCTATTGGTTTCTTGAAACCCATAGCTGGTCATTTATAGGGAGCCTTTAAACGAGAGATTATTTTGAAATGAAAGCTTCTTTAAAGTATAAAAGTATTATTTCAACACCATTATTTTTAATAGCCATATTGTATAAAATATGCTGAAAATCAATGTCACCAACTTTCTGTGGTTCTCTATGGTTCATTGTTTATTTATTTTTTTGCCCTTCTAAATTTTTTAAATAGTGAAAACATTTAAAATAGTGCAAGTGTTTTTTTAAATTACACTGTAACTTTATAAAGGTTTATTTTAAATTGGATAAGGTAGTAATCATTAGATTCATACATTCACTCATTGCACAAATATTTATTACATGCCTAATAAATGTCAGACACTGTTCTTACCCTTAAAGGTAAGTAGGGAACAGGAAAGCCAAAGTTCTGCTCCTACAGAGGTAGGATGCAGACAGACAGCTAGAAATGTACAAGCATTCCTACATAACTTTATGCAGAGTACGGAGATGGGATAGTTTGCTAGAGAGTACTTGGTGACTAATTTTGATTGGTGGGTGAAGGGAGGCTTCTCAAAGAAGTTGACAAGAATCAGCTTTATGAAGCTGGGGACAGGGGAAGAACACTCCATGCCAGCAGAGCTGACTACAGAATTTGCAGGGTCCATTGCAAAAAGAAAATGTATGATCCCTTGTTCTAAAATCAGAAAAAAATACCATTAAGAGTACTAAAATATAAAGCTTTCTCATTTTTTCTATGGTGTTTCTCTTCACTTATCCTATTATTTTTTAATTTGTTATGTCAATATTATTAATGTTATTTTAAGCAGGGAGAATTAAA
The DNA here is from genome assembly GCF_026419965.1 of Kogia breviceps. NCBI lineage: Eukaryota > Metazoa > Chordata > Mammalia > Artiodactyla > Physeteridae > Kogia > Kogia breviceps. The sequence goes on from NC_081315.1 coordinate 19,424,326, forward strand.
ATGTCAAATTATTAGCGTGAACCTTACCATTCATCTTTGTATTGTGCAGTACTAGTTTTCAGTGCAAAAATAAGAGCATTGAACTCATAGGTGGCATCACCAAAATTACAGTTTTTAATTTCATAGCTTGTACATACCTAAGTTTTTCATTTTCACCAGAAACGTTGTACAAAATTGACTCAACGTCTTAAATTTCACTTCTCCATAGGCATACATTCTATCAACACTCTCTACCTTGAGCTTCTTTATGAGTAAGGAAGGACTAAATGAAAATGCGAAAATGAACTCTGGTTGCCCTATCTTTCTCTGTCTATATCATCATTTTCAGTGTAGGTGGTTAGCTAATACTGAGAAGTTACATGAACAAGAAGGGTTATGTTAGGGCTCTTTGATCATTCATGTTTCTTAGAACAGCATTGCTTCCTTTCTATGTTTGAAGCAAGTTCTGGTTCTCAATAGAAGGTGTGGCCTCTCAGAGTTGTCGGTGCCCCTTCTTACTCGGTTCTGGACATAATGTGCTCACTTTGTACTCACTTTGAGTCATAAGGAACTCCTACACATAGTAGGTCCACCAGAATTCTTTGCTCATGGGACGTTGCAAACGCCATATGCAAATGAGGTGGTGATGAGTGATGGAAATATTGCATGTGTTTTCTCTGCCCCCCCAAGTGCTTCACTGTCCCATTGGATTTCACTTACAAAACACGAGTTAAAAATTGAAATTATTAAAAAATATTTGAGATGGCCACAGCAGAACATCAAACCAACAGTGGGGCCCTTCTGATGTCAGGGCTCCGTGTGACCGCAGGGGCCATACACCCGTGAAGCTGGCCCTCCATGCAGACTAAGAATTCGCTGTAAGGGCCTTAAAGCAGAAATAAACTTGGCACTTTTTAGAATGAGAAAGACGAACACCACTGAAGCTTGGCTGGGGGGTGGGGAGGAGGATGGAGATGAGGTCGGTGAGGAAGGAAGGAGCAGATGACTTAGGGCTTTGAAGGCCATGGTGAGAAGTCTGACGTTTATTCTAATTTTGATGGGAAGCTACTGAAATGTTAGAAACTAAGAGCAGCATGATCTGATTTACATTTTTAAAGTATCACTTTTATCTGGGGTATGAACTAGAGAGTGGGGTGGTTGGAATTATTTTGGAAATAGTATAGATGGAGAGATGTACAAGATTCAGGATACGTTTTATAAATTGAATGGACACGGCCTCTGTTGCAGTGGATGTACGGTGTGATAGAAAGAGAGCAAGAAGAGATAATTAGGGATTTTTTTTTTCCTTGTTCAGTGAAGTGAGGAGGACTTATAGCAGGGCAGGTTTGGTGGAGACAGAATATCACTAGTTCTCTTTTGGCCAAGGTGCGTCTGAGTTGCCTGCTAAGCTTCCAGGTGATTTTACCAAGTTGGCTATTTAGAATTAAAGGCCTCAGGGAATAAATAAAAGTAAATTGAAGCACCATATAGAGCAAACTTATGAATTACAGGTCATTTGCCATTTTTCTCTGTATGAGAGATGACTGGCTCTTCTTCAGATGGTCACTTTCAGTGCATAAACAAGATCACAAATGTCATCTTTCTTTTTTTCCTCCTCTTAATGATGGGTCACTGTACATACCTAGGAAGGTCTGTGGGTTCATCCATTAAAGAAGAAACAAAATCTTATTAGTTGCAAATGACATAGATACTTGAATTCATGAAGGTGGTATAACATTTTATTTTAATAATTACTAGCAGCTCGCATATTAATCCAACAGAAACGGCCTCAGATGAGGTTTAAAAGGTCCTTTACTTTTGTTGGTCTTCTCTGTTCTTTGCATTTTATTTCTCTCCTTTTTGTTCTTATTTAAATGGTCAAAGTAAATGGGTCAGAGGTGACCCTGGGAGGTACCAATCATAAGACGAGTACCCTGATTTCATCTTTAGCCCCTGATGTTATTATGGTTACTCATGCTTAGTGAGAGTTTGCTTAGGCTGTTTGGAATTCTCAGGAGTGACTTATAGAGCAGTAATGTACCATTCTTTTACGAATGTCCATCACTTCTCATCCCACAGCATCTATGAACTCTTATGCAAAGACACACTTTGCTACCACAGGTGAAGTCATGAAAGAATGAAGGGGTGTTGGGGAAGAGTACTCTGTTATACCCCAGAGCACTACAATTACTGAGCATCTGTTATATGCTAGCAGTTTCCACACGCTGCTTCTAAAGCTTATGACACATGTGCAGGCTAAATATTTATTTCTTCATTTTACAGCTGAGGTCAAGATCAAATAGCTAGTACATTTCAATTTTGGAAATCAAATGCATATTGTTAAGTGACAAATCAGTGTTCTTTCCTTTATACAATACTGCCTTGCCAAAGAAAACTGTAGTTTGAAAATTTTCTTTTCACATCCCAAATATCCATTTGCTTTTGAACTCTACCTGGAATCACTAGAATGTCACTTTTATAGATGAATTCAATAATTTTATAGGTGAGAAAACCAAAGCACAGAGAGGTTAGCTGACCTGTCCAATATCACACAATAAACACATTTAATTACAGTAGCTTAATAGTGTTATATGCCAGTTATTTCATAAGGTTTGCAATTTGTCCAGCTTAATCAGCAGTGAAGTGTCTCAGAGTTGTAAGAAGGGAACAAAAGTTAAACTTAACTTTTCCCTAAGCCTCTGTGTAAAATACAAATATTTTATTTTGCATGGTTTAAGTGAATCCTAATAGATAAATGCAATCATAGGTAGGGCTAGATTGTACTGTCTTCTACTTCACCTGATTCTACATCTTGGGACAAGTACAGTTTGGTCTTATTATTATGAAAATTAGCGCAAATGCAACCTCATTATGTTTTTTCTCAGATGGGAAACAAACATCAGAAAGTACACAGCCAACATGCAAAAGGCATTTTCTTTTTGAACACAAAACAAGAAAAGGAGACCATAGAACTCTCCTGTAACGCAAATTAAACTGACACAATTTATTTGGGACCATAGCAGGATCCACAAGGATTTGGGTATGCTTTAGCCTGGGCATTTAGATATAATGTTAGCCACTGGGTGAATGAGGCTAGATAGGAGGGTTTTTCAGATGTTACGCAGCCGAGAACAAAATTAGAATCTGCTTCATTAAGGAAACAGGTTAAAAAAATCACTCTCATTTATTTCCAGTCTCCAAAGATTTCTGAGACCTAGATAAGTTAACAGTGCTTCAAGATTTGTAATACTTAGTATAAACTCTACAGGATGGGGACTGCTTGGTTAGAAAATCAGGAGGAAGAGGCAGTATTTTGCAGCATTATGAAATTCATCGAGGACCAAAGTGGCCTAATGCAGCTAAGCATAATATTGTTTTAGTGGCTTATGTAAAATATGTTGCTAATTTGTCCAGAGCTTAATTGGAAAAATCTATTCTTCTCTGAGAGTAACGATGCTGTTTACGCCAAAATGCAGGAGGTAGGTGGAACATCAAGTGATGAGGCCCATTCTGTATGCCAGGGGAGCTGTGTGACGACTGAAGAGTAAGTAAAAAATTGGAAGAGAGAAAATGTGCTCATACCGCACTCTTCTGTGAGTAAAGGTAATACATATGCTTCCATAAGGAGAGCTGTGCATAAAGTAGCTGAGACCACCATTTAAGGTCTTTCAATAGGCAGTTAGCCAACAAATCTATCACAAGATTCTGTGTGCTCACAGTAGGGCCAGCGGGGGATACACTGGTCCATGGATGCTTCCCGCCTTCACGGAGTGCCCCGTGTACTCACAAGCAAAAGATGCTACACTAGTCAGCTGTCAAAGGCTTTTGTGATGGTAGAGCCAACATATACGGTGATGTCTTTCCACTAGAGGTCAAATGTGATTTAAGGAGCCCCTGTTGTATTCGGCTTTGTAATCTTTACATGGTCGCTTTTTTAGAAAATGCTCTGATGAATGTCTAGAGCACATTGTAGGAACGTGATAGCTGCGTTGGGGCAAATACTTAATCTCTCTGTGCTTCACACGTATAAAATGGGGATTATAACAATACTTGCCTGTACTGTTGTGACACTAAAAAAAAGGTATGGACCAAAAATACTTAGCCTGGAAATAACAAATCCTCAGTCAATGTTAGTTGTTTCATCATCATCATCATCATCTCCAAAGAGATTTTCTTAATGTCTAGAGTTGAATGGGAATAAAAATAGACTTTTGTCTCCTTTTTTGCAGCAGTATTTCTTCTGGGGAAAACTGCGACTATTTTAATATCTTAAAAGAGAGCACAGGGGCTTCCCTGGTGGCGCAGTGGTTGAGAGTCCGCCTGCCGATGCAGGGGACACGGGTTCGTGCCCTGATCCGGGAAGATCCCACACGCCGCAGAGCGGCTGGGCCCGTGAGCCATGGCCGCTGGGCCTGCGCGTCCGGAGTCTGTGCTCCACAATGGGAGAGGCCACGGCAGTGAGAGGCAAAAAAAGAGAGCAGAAGTACCCAACATTGTAATTGCATTCCCTCCAAATAAAAAAAAACCCTCTAATTCAGTTCAATAAATAATCACTGAGCATGAGAATATGTTAGGTATATTCAGTGTTAGGCACGGGCATGCGAGATAAATAAACTACATCCCACTCTCAAGGATTTTAGAGTATAGATGGGGAATTCAACAAGTAAAGACATTCAGTAGCTGGTGACCAGTGCTCTGATAGAGCCATCACTGGACACTACGGGAGCAGATTGGAAGTAGGCCTGTCCCAGTCTGGAAGGGAACGGGAGCATCTGTGAAGTCTTCTTGGAAGAATTATGCATGAGTTGCGTCCTCAAAGATGAGTTATATTTAGATAAATCAGGGGTTGTAAGAACAAAGCAGGGAGGCTTGCGTGGGTATTGTGTTTGGAGGGAACTATAAGTAGTTTTGAGTGTCTGGACTAAAGTATGCTGTGGCGGACTTGGAAGGAAAAGTCTGCAATAAATGTAAGCAGGTTCTAGGTCATCAAAGATCTTTGATCAACTAGAAAGGGCTAGCCTGGATTGGATGATTGATGAGAATCACCATTCAGATCATGTTCAGATTTGCTTTTACTTCAATAGACAACCAATATCAGCAAATGATTCATGCAAAGTGCACATTATGAGGAAACGAGTAACTAGCTTCTGGTCCCCGACCTACGGAAAATTATGGGCAGTGTAGGCCTTGGAGTAAAACATCAGAGTGGCAGGAAAACTATGGAGGCTGCTAGCTTTTATCACATTGGGCTGCAGGGAAGAAGAAGTCACCACTCAAGGGTTTATTTCCTCCCATGTAATGCAATCCTAGCTGAAACTTGATTACATTCTTTAGGTTTCCTTTTCTTATTGAGTTATCAGAGTTAAAGACTGGTCATGGCCTAGCACAGCCTTCTGTGCCAAGTCAAGGAGTTTGGACTTGATCCAAAAAGTAATTTGGAGTAATCAGCAGTTTTAAGTATAAAAACAATATGATTCCTTACGTTTTAGAAATCGCCCCATCAGCATGTTTTCCAGATACCATTCTAATGTACAGAAGGTCACAATAGGAAGATGTTGAAGGCTACAAGTACAGTGGAAAGACTTGTCCGAGTCTTGCGAGAGAAAATGAGAACCTGAAGTAGGTCAGCTGCAATGGGTGTGGATTGTAGGTGATCCTGAGAAAGATATGTCTGAGTCAAATTGTCATGACTCATGACTGAGGAACTGTATAGAGAGCAAAAGATAAATGACAGGTTTTATGTGTTTTGGGTTGTTACTAAGCTTTGGAATGTACTGGAAATTCCAATCCCAGTTGGCTTAACCATTTAGCATCAGTTCTACCTTTTCAGTGTGGAAGTAGATCCTACAGCCCTCTTTGGACTGTACCATGTTTCTCTTAAGGATGCTCCAGCAGCAGGTCATAGGGATTATACCAGTTTTACATCTCACTGTCTTGGACTATGAGAAAGCAGTATTATAATATCTGATTATATTCTATATTTTATATCACTCTTTCTCTGTACCGGTCGCCTTTCTCCATTCTCTTTTATCAGTGTCCTTGATCATAAGGCAGAACAGATCTTTTTGTATATATATATATATATATATATATATATATATATATATATATATATATACATATGTGTATATGTATGTATGAATATGACATAAACTCATAACAAAGACTTGAGCAGACTTGAAAATCATCAAAAAGTACAAATAAATATAGAATAATTATATTCACCAATATCTAAGTGCTGAAAAGACCTCAAACACACAATTATTGATCAACTAAGATGCTTAAACAGCAATATGTTTCTGTATAATTCATGTTCAGCATGAAATTTCATTACAGGACTTTCAAAATTAGTAAACTTTTTCTATTTTTATTTTAATATCAACTTCTGTTCCAGTGAGATGTGGCAAACAATGGGAGTTCAGGCCTGGATTAAGAAAAAGCAGAGCAGCCTTCTCTGTAAATAATCTGATTTCATAGGTCTGAAATAGGACTTGGAAAAAATTCTATTAACAAGAGAAAACTTCTCAGATGGTTTTGATGTGCCAGATTTGGAAAGACTGTTTCCTAGGTAAAGTCCAAATTCTTGTTATGACATATATGGTCCTCTATCCTCTGACCCTTGCCTGCTCCCCTAGCTCCATTTCCCTATTACAGCCCACTTTCCACCTGTATCAAATAGCCTGCAGTTCTCCAGACGCGTCAGACTGAGTTGTGTCTACGTGCCATGTCTGCCAGCATAATTCAAGAATCTAGGTTACACATGATTATTAACCCCTCTTGGTTTCTGTTCTCTTCTGTAAGGACTTGAATAACAGCATGTGAATGCTTTGTATCAGGATCAGAAATATGCTCTTTGAAAGCTGCCTGCAGGCTGCACCTATTGCACAAAGACTATTGGCAAAATTTAGTACTCAGGAAAACTGTTCCTTCGTTTGAGGAAAAATATTTTAGTAGAACTTCTGCTTATACAAAGGAAAGATCCAAATCCCACCCCGAAGGGGAAATGTTGAGAAAAAGGGGAGCTAAAAGCCTCAGTATAATAGGGCTGTAAGAACTCTTGGTCTTATGAGGGAAGAGATCTTCTGACCAGGCAAGGATACCTTCAGACTGATAGGATGCAGAGTCCCGGATTTCAGAGAGTTCTTAGAGGGTCTTGAAGCAGCAGACTGAATTCTGGTCCTGGAGCAGAGGCTCTTAGCCCTATCTACAGCTTGTTTTTGGTGCTTACTGTTTGGTCTAAGTTCACAGAGGTTTATTGAAGACAGACAATTAGGGACTTCCAGGTGCCCCTTGCTTCTTGAGTCATAAACAGCAGCACTAGAAAATGTTCAAATAACCATCCACTCTCTGAAAAAACTGTAAAAGGTGTTTATTATCAATTTATCCAAAACCTCTAAAAATCCCTGAACTGGAAGGTGGAGTAGGATATGTTACCACACAATGAATTAGAAGTAGAAGCATATGATAGGGTGGGTTTGGTTGCATTAATAACTGATAACTTTTATTGAGTGTTGACTATGTGTACGAAGGGCTTGATGTGTCTTGGCTCATGTAATCCTCACTACAACCTATAAAATTAGTCCTATCCAGGAGGGAAGTAAGGATGTGGAAGCAGAGACACAAAGAATTTAGGGTCAAAACATCCGGCAAGTGGCAGACTGAGTTTTGACCCTTGCTCTGAGTCTATCTAGAGCCCACTCTTTTAAACACCATGCAACTTAAGACAGTGTAGTCCACAATGACAAAGGCAAGGAAAACCTACCGAAAATGATTATTATGAATAGGAAGGAAAAGGAAATTAGAATAGAAATTTTACCAAGTATACATTTAAGTACACCACGAGACACTAAAAAAAGCACATATGTGATACAAAACAAAAACAAAAAAAACTTCTTCAGGACCTATTCCAAAGTAATAGCAACATCTTGTTCTCTTTGCGGCTAATTTGTTTTTGCAGTAATACATTTTTCAGTGAAGTCAAAGTTCTTAGTGCTTTACCTGTATCACTATAGATTTTTATTGTGTTGACATGTGTCTTCTTCCCTGTTCCATTTTGTTCCACTTACTGATGTTGTATAGCTTTAATTATATTAAAAAACCTCCACCCAATTAAGTCAAACATGAGAGTTTACAGAGGAAATCCAAATCCCTCTTTGATCCTAAGTAATTCATTTTTCCTATTTTTAGGGAAAGAAATATTTCAGCAACACTTTTGAAAAGAATTGGCAATGGGATAGAATTTCTTCTAATTTTAAAAAAGGTAAGTACTTTTCCCACTGAAAATACAGATTCTTATAAATATGAGATATAACTGATGGAGCCACATTATATAAAGCCATGTACATAAGTACAGACACCAAACTTACATTAATAACCCTTTAAGAGATATTCTTTATGTAATATTCATAAAATGACCTATCTGAAGAATAAAGGGCTTTTGCTTTTGGGGCTATATGATTCAAATTAAATTTGAATAACATCCTATTATGTTTACCCGGAAGTTTCAGTAGCTGCCACTAAGCCCATATTTATTTTGACAGAGCGGTACAACTGTAGCCTCCACCTGGTGGTTTTGGTGAAGAAAAACTATTAGAACGTACAGAGCTATCAATGGATTTCAACTGATAAAATCAGTAAGGAGTTATTTTTGGCTAACTCAGAACTACTGGAAAATGGTGTGTAGAGTCTTAAAGAGTAGGATAAGGATGAAGAAGTTTTCCTATTTCCTTACAAAGGAAGCATTCTTTGGCCAGTACAATACTCCAAGGGTTAGTTTTGGTAATTAAAACCATTCACCTTTATTATGAATGTTTATCGATGTTTAAAATCTGAAGTCAGCGGGCATGAAGAGCTCGAATCAGAATTCATTTAATAAAACCATCCAGGGAGGCTATGCGATCTTGTAGAAAACACTAACAGTCAACAAGATGAGTCTTAGTCACAGCTTTGTAACTGAGATCTATGCCTTACTCAGTGCCTCAGCCTACCCTCTGTAAAATGAGAACAATAAAGTTCCCTTCATCACAGGGTGGGCAAGACACCAACAATTCAGTACTGATGCCTTCACTGCTGTTGTCTGACCACAGTGTGCTATGGCGGTGTGTTTGTGTATTTCTTCTGCTTGCTCTAATGCAACTGGTCTTCCAGTTTTCCCCGTGGATACATCAGCTCCAGACTCCCCTGCTACTCCCATTTTCCATGTGGGTCTAACTCAAATGGCTCTGACATGAATAACTACTTCTGGAAAAAAAAGTTTGATTTCCCTTTAAAGATTTTTGGATTGTTAATATATTGTGTGCTTACGTCGCAGAGCCTGCCATATATTAATGCCTTCTGAGAAGGTGAACATTCTCAGGCTCTGATATTTAGTTAACTATTTCATTTTATTTTTACTTAGCCTTCCTAAATATGTATGCTCAGATTAGTATTAAAGTAGGCTTGTGAGAGATTACATTTCCAAACAACCAATTGCTGGACAGATACAGAAGTCAGCTAAATAAAGAAGTGACAAATTTAAGGCTGATATAAATCAAGTGGATGATTGAGGATAGATTTCAATTCTCAGATCAGTAAATAAGGTATCAATAAAAAAAAATCTTTTGTTTATCTATTTATTTCAGTTTTTCTTTTAACAGACTTGGTTATTAAGTATCCATAAGCCCTAATTAGTGGAAAGAGCACTGACTTTTGGAGTCAGACAGATCTGAGTTTGCATCTAAGTTTTGCTATTTATTAGCTAGGAGACCTGGACAATCTACATTTATTAATTATCATTCCCGTGATTGGTGAAAGAAGTATAATAGAAGGTTGTGAAATTTAGTGTTGACATCTGCCCCCAACTTATCTTGGCTTTCTCCTCTCCTAATTCACTTTCTCCCCCTCATTCACTCATTCCAGCACACTGGATTTCTTGCAGTTTCACAAAAACATCAGGAATGTTCTCAATTAGGGATTTTGTGTTGACTGTTCCATTTGTCTTAGATTCTCATTCTTTAGATATCCACATGGCCTTCACCTTCACTGCCTTCATGTCTTTGTTCAAAGGTCTGTTTGTGTTTGGAGTCAGCCTTGATTCAAACCTATTTGCACTTGCAAACCCTGTAGCTCTATTAACACTCTTAAACCTTTCTCCGTGGCACTTTCCACTACGCTTTTTTTCTTTTTTTTCTTCCATTTTTATTGAGATATAATTAATATACAGCACTGGGTAAGTTTAAGGTGTACAGCATAATGATTTCACCTATGTGCTTTATGAAATTATTACCACAGTAAGTTTAGTGAACATCTATCATCTCATATGGATACAAAATTAAAGAGAAAGAAAAAACGTTTCTCCTTGTGATGAGAACTCAGGATTTACTCTCAACAACTTTCATATGTATGGTACAGCAGTGTTAGTTATATCTATCATGTTGTTCATCATATTCCTAATACTTTTTTATCTTATAATTTGAAGTTTGTACTTTTTGACTATCTTCCTCTAATTCCCCCTCTGCCTCTGGAAACCACAAATCTGATATCTCTTTCTATGAGTTTGTTTGTTTTTGAAGTATAAATTATCTACTACACTATGTTAGTTCCTGGTGCACAACATAGTGATTCAAATTTCTATACATTTCAAAATGATCACCACAATAGGTACAGTTACCATCTGTCACCATAGATATTACATAATAATTGACTGTATTCCCCACACTGTACATTTAATGTCTGTGACTCATTTATTTTATGACTGAAAGTTTGTATCTCTTAATCTCCCTCACCTATTTCTCTCCTCCTTCAATCCCCTCCTCCCTAACAACAACCTGTTTGTTCTCTGTACTGTGACTCTGTTTCTGTTTAGTTATATTTATTCATTTGGGTTTTTTTTAGAAGCCACATATAAGTGAAAATGTATAGTAGTTGCCTTTCTCTTTCTGACTTATTTCACTTAGCATAATACCTTGTAGATCTATCCATGCTGACACAAATGGCAAGATTTCATTCTTTTTATGGATTAGTAATATTCCATTGTATATACATATATACCACATCTTGTTCATCCATTCATCTGTTGATGAGCACTTAGGTTTCTTCTGTCTATTGGCTATTGTAAATAATGAGGCAATGAACACATGAGTACATATATCTTTCTGAATTAGTGTTTTTGTTCTCTTCAGATAAATACACAGGAGGGGAATTGCTGGATGATATAGTAGTTCTATTTCTAATTTTTTGATAAATCTCCATATTGTTTCCATACTGGCTGCACCAATTTACATTCCCACCAACAGTGCTTGAGGGTTCCATTTTTTCCACATCCTTGTCAACACTTGTGATTTGTTACCTTTTGAGAATAGCCATTCTGACAGGTGTAAAGTGATATCTCATTGTGGTTTTGATTTGCATTTCCCTGATGATAAATGATTTAGAGCATCTGTACATGTTCCTGTTGGCCATGTGTAAGTCTGCTTAGGAAAACCGTCTATTCAGTTCCTCTGACTATTTTTCAATTGGATTGCTTGTTTTTTTTGATGTTGAGTGGTATGAGTTCTTTGTATATTTTGGATATTAACCCCTTATCAGATATATCATTTGCAAATATATTCTCCCACTCAGTAGTCTGCTTTTTCATTTTGTTGATAGTATCCTTCACTGTGAGAGGCTTTGTAGTTTGATGTATTTATTTTTGATTTTGGTCCTCTTGCCTGAGGAAGGGAAATATCCCCCCCTAAAATATTGATAAGACCAATGTCAAATGGAATACTGGATATGATTTCTTCTAGAACTTTTAAGATTTCAGGTATTTCATTTAAGTCTTTAATCCATTTGAGTTTATTTTTGTATATGGTGTGATGAAGTAGCCCAGCTTGATTATTTTGCATGTAATTGTCCAGTTTTTCCAACACCGTTTTTTGAAGAGGCTGTATTTTCCCCATTGTATATTCTTGTCTCCTTTGTTGTAGATTAATGGCCCATGTAAGTGTAGTTTCATTTCTGGGCTCTCTATTCTGTTCCATTTATTTATGTGTCTATTTTTGTGCCAGCACCATACTGTTTTGATTATTGTAACTTTGTAGTATGCTTTAAATCAGGAAGAATGTATCGATACCTCAGCTTTGTTCTTCTCTCTAAAGATTGTTTTGGCTATTTGGGGTCTTTTATGATTCCATACAAATTTCAAAATTATTTGTTTTAGTTTTGTAAAAAATACCATTGGTATTTTGATAGGGATTGTATTGAATCTATAGATTGTCTTGGGTAGTATGGTCATTTAAACAATGTTAATTCTTCTAATCCATGAACACAGTATATCTTTCCATCTTGTGTGTCATCTTCAATTTCTTTCCTCAGTGTCTTACAGTTACAGGTCTTTTACCTCCTTGTAATATTTATTCCTAGGTATTTTATTCTTTCTAGTGCAATTGTAAATGAGATTTTTTCCCTTAACTTCTCTTTCTGATAGTTCACTGTTAGTGATAGAAATGCAACAGATATCTATATGTTACTTTTATTTCCTGCAACAATACCAAATTAATTGATCAGTTCTAGCAGTTTTTTGCTGGTATCTATAGTATTTTCTATGTATAGTATCATGTCTTCTGCCAACAGTGAGTTTTAATTCTTCCTTTCCAATTTGGATGAATTTTATTTTTTTTCTTGTCTGATTGCTGGGTCTAGGACTTCCAATACTATATGGAATAAAAGTGGCAAGAATGGGCATCTCTATCTTGTTCCTGATCTTAGAGGAAAAGCTTTCAGCTTTTCGCCATTGAGTATGATGTTAGCTGTGGGCTTATCATATATGGCTTTTATGTTAAGGTATGTTCTCTCTATATCCAGTTTGTTGAATTTTGTTGAAAGCTTTCTCTGCATCTATTGAGATGATCATATGATTTTTATTTTTCAATTTGTTAATGTGCTGTATCACATTGATTTGTGGATATTGAACCATCCTTTCACCCCTGGGATAAATCCCTTTTATTCACAAAGGATGATTAATGTATTGTTGAATTCAGTCTGCTAATATTTTGTTAAGGATTTTTGCATCTATTTTCATCAAAGATATTGGCCTGTAATTTTTATTTTTTTATGATATCTTTGTCTGGTTTTGGTATCAGGGTGATGCTGGCCTCATAGAATGAGTTCAGAAGTGTTTCTTCCTCTGCAATTCTTTGGAATCGTTTGAGAAGGGTGGGGGAACTCTTCTCTAAGTGTTTGGTAAGATTCTCCTTTGAAGCCTTCTGGTCTGGAACTTTTGTTTGTTATTGTTGAGAGGTTTTTTTAAAATTAATGATTCAATTTCATTATTGGTAATTGGTCTGTTCATATTTTCTCTTTCTTCCTGATTCAGTCTTGGGAGATTGTATACTTCTAGAATTTTATCCATTTCTTCTAGGTTGTCCATTTTATTGGCATATAATTGTTCACAGTAATCTCTTATGATCCTTTGTATTTCTGTCGTGTTGGTTGTAACTTCTTTTTCATTTCTTATTTTATTTAATTCTACCTGCTCTGTTTTTTGCTTTGAGTCTGGGTAAAGATTTACCAATTTTGTTTATCTGTTGTTTTTTTTTTCTTTTTAGTTTTTATTTCATTTGTTTCTGCTTTGATCTTTCTATGTGGATAGAAATGGTTTAACTACTTATATGTGGATATAAATGATTTCACTACTTTTGACTTTTAACCTTTCTGCTAGCTTTCTATGTGGTTGATTGATTACCTTTACTGTATATTTGCATTTACCAATGGGAGTTTCCCTTTTATAATTTTTATATTTCAAGTTGTAACCTCTTCTTTTCTGCTTAGAGAAGTCCCTTTAACATTTCTTGTAAAGTTGGTTTCTTGGTGCTGAACTCTTTTAGCTTTTACTTGTCTGTAAAACTCTTGATATCGTCTTCAAATCTGAATGATAGCCTTTCCAGGTAGAGTGTTCTTCATTGCAGGTTTTCCCTTTTTTCACTTTAAATATATCTTATAACTCCTTCTGGCCTGAAGAGTTTCTACTGAAAAGTCAGCTAATAGCCGTATTGAAGTTCTCTTGTATTTAACTTGTTGATTTTCCCTTGCTGTTTTTAATATTCTCTCTTTATTTTTAATTTTTGTCATTTTAATTACAATGTGTCTTTGTGTGCTTCTCTTAGGGTTGATCCTGTTTGGGACTCTCTGTGCTACTGGACCTGGATGTCTGTTTCCCTTCCTAGGTTAAGAAAGTTTTTAGCTATTACATCTTCAAATATGTTCTCTGCCCCTTTCTCTCTCTCTCTTCTCCTCCTGGGACCCCTAAAAGGTGAATGTTAGTATGCTTGATGTTGTCCTAGAGGTTTCTAATACTGTCCTCATTTTTAAAATTCGTTTTTCTTTTTACTGTTCTGCTGTAGTGATTTCCACTATTCTGTCTTCCAGTTTGTTGTTCCATTCCTCTGAATAATCTAATATACTGTTGATTACTTGTAGTGTATTTTTAAAATTTCATTTATTGTATTATTTAGGTGTGTTTGGTTCTTCTTTATGTTTTCTAACTCTTTGTTAGATACTTCTAACTTCTCACTGTGTTCATCCATTCTTCTCCCAAATTTTTTGAGCATCTTTATGATTATTACCTTGAACTCTTTATCAGGTAGATTATTTATCTCAATTTCACTTAGTTCTTCTTCTGGGGTTTTATCTTGTTCCTTTGTTTGGAACATGTTCCTCTGTCACCTCATTTTGCCTAATTTACTGTTTCTATTTCTATGTATTTGGTAGGTTGGTTATGTTCACTGATTTTCGAGCAGTGGCCTTATATAGAAAACGTGCTATAGCATCCAGCAGCACACTGCCCTCTGGTCACTAGAGCTATATGCTTTAAGGGTACCCTCCATGTGAGCTGCATGGGCCCTTCTGTTGTGGCAAGCTGACTACTGTGTGTAGTCTGGTAGGCATGGTGAACCCAAGTCTGATTGGTTGCCAGGCCCTGCCTTGGCTGGAAGCTGCCAGACACTGGTGGGTGGGGCCAGGTCATGAGTTGGCTGGCTATGGAGCCCTGGCTGGGGGGGCATGTCTCAGATCTTGTGTTGGTCTGTTAGTGGATAGGGCCATGTCCTGGGATGCCCCGGGTCTGAAGTCCACCTGCTGGTGGATAGGGCTGGTTCCTGACATGGCTGGCTGTGGGTCCAGGGTGTCTTGGAGCTGGTGTCAGCCCACTGGTGACCAGGGCTGGGGCCCAGGGCATCCCGAGGTGGTGCCTTCCTGCTGGTGGATAAGCTGTGTCTTGACACAGCTGGCTGTAGGTCCTCAGTGGTCCAGGGCTTGTAACTATTCCCTCGTGGGATTGGCTGGGGCCAGGTGTTCCTGGAGCTGGTGCTTGCCCACTGGTGGGCAGAGCTGGGTCTTCGGGTCTCTGGCTGCGGGATCCATGTGTCCCAGAGCTGGTGTTGACCTGCTGGTTGGTGGGTCCAAGTCCAAGGACTGGCTATGGAGCCCTGGACGTTCTGGGGCTAGTACTGGCCCCTGGTGGGTAGTGCTGGGTCCTGAGCCCTCTTGTAGGAAGGACTGGGTCCTGGGGCTGATGGGGGCTCAAGGATTCCTATGGCAGCTGGCCTGCTGGTTGGTGGGGCTACATCTGCACCCAGCTGGCTGTTTGGTTTCAGGTGCCCCAGGACTGATGCTGACGAGCTGGTGGGTGGGGTGGGGCTCCAGTACTAATAAGCTAGAGGGAGGATTTCAAAATGGCACTTGCCAGCACAGGTGTCTTCATAGCAAAATGAACTCCCCCAAATGTCTGCTGCCAGCATCTATATCCCCAGGGTGAGGATCCTAGTTGCCTCCTGCCTTTCTGCGAGGCTCTCCAAGATCAAGCAAGTGGATCTGACCCAGACATCTTTAAAATTGCTGCTGGGTCTTAGTGCATGTGAGATTTTGTGTGGCCTGTTAAAGAGTGGAGTCTCTAGTTCCCACAGCTATGGGAACACTGGCCTTCAAAGCCAAACATTCTGGGGCTTATTTTCCTGGTACAGGACCCCTGGCCTGAGGCATCTGGTGTGGACCTCGCTCCTTGGGGAGAACCTTTGCAATTGTAATTATCGTTTTGTTTGTGGGTCACCTATGTGGGGGCGTGGGTCTTGACTATACTATATCTCCATCTCTCCTACCATCTTGTTGTGGCTCCTTCTTTATATCTTTATTCATAGAAGATCTTTTCTGCTAGTCTTCAGATCATTTTCATTGATAGTTGCTCTGTAAATAGTTGTAATTTTGTTGTACCTATGGGAGGAGGTGAGTTCAGGGTCTTCCTACTCTGCCATCTTGGCCACTCTTCTGCTTTTTATTTTCATAAGATTTATCACCTTCTAAAAAACAAAACTTATTTTATTTATTATGATTATTATTTGTGTCCCTTTAATCAGATGTAAGTTCAATGAGGGCAGGACTTTGCTCACTACTGAATCTTTACAGACTGTAGTAGTTCCTGGCACATAGTAGGTGATCAATACATATTTTTAAACAAATGAATGGATATTTTAATATTACATGTGGACATAATAAAGTCCAAATTGTGAGATGCCAATAATTAAAGAGAAGACTGCATACTTCTTACCAATTATATGAAATAATAAGTGCAAAAAGATGTAGAGAAAGTAGTCAGTATAATATCCCTTGTACAACATACACTCTACAAGGACTTTTGTTTGTTTACTGCTGAGAGATTGAACATACAAATGGTCAATGGTCAGACTATATATAAAAAAAGAACTTTGACCTACAACCTGCAGCAAACGGCCTATGAAACCCATCTCCTTATCTGTAATAAACAACCCAGGAAGCCCACTTGCAATAAGTCACACTTGCAGAAAGCCTGATTGTTACCTCCAGTGACAATCCAGGAAGGTAAACAATAACTTCTGCAACTATCAGCCCAACATGGCCAGGACCTGATTAATAATTGACAGCTTCCCTAATTTTTGTCCCTGCTTCCAACTTAAAATCAACCATAGAAAGTCAAATATGTACCCCTAACCAGTCGCAGAGGATGCCCTGCTTCTAGTTGGCCCACCTGTAGCTTCCCCGTGCCAACAGCTTCCAATCAGGGCACACCTGAAGCCTTCCCCTTTAACACAATAACGCTTTTCCATTTGTCTTTGAATCTCTGCCAAAGTGCAGGTGACAGGTGACGGTGACTGACTCCCTTACTCTAGCAAGCTCAGAATAAGCAGCCGTTGCTTTACTCCTTTGGTTGGTCTTTGTTTATTTCCACACTGGTATATCCTGAACTCCTAGAACAAAGCCGAAACATAGTAGGTACTCAATGAACATTTGTTAGTGAATACATGGATGGAAGACTAACATCATTGATGAAAATTTCATATAATGTGGTAACTTTTTTTGTAACTTGCCTTCAAAGGAAAAATAGGAATTGTTGCTATTACGCTTTTCTTCTTAGGTTGTTCAAGGCTATCTTACCTCTCTCGAAGAAAAAGAGAAAACTGTGCCATAGTAGTAGAAGATGGAGCTTTTTTTTTTTCTCACTGTTGTGGTCATTGCGGAGCACAGGCTCCGGACGCGCAGGCTCAGCAGCCATGGCTCACGGGCCCAGCCGCTCCGCGGGGCATGTGGGATCTTCCCGGACCGGGGCACGAACCCGTGTCCCCTGCATCGGCAGGCGGAGTCTCAACCACTGCGCCACCAGGGAAGCCTGAAGATAGAGCTTTTGATGTGACTCAAGAAAGGATGATAAAGTATAGCATCTGAGGGCAAGTTTTCCTTTGCATTCTGCTCATTGATTTATCTTTGAGATTCTGAGCTTTAAAGTTTATGTGGTGAAAAAGTATCTCCTTCTCTCCATTCCTTCCTTATCCCACCTCTCAGAGTCCTCATGACGAATATGTGGTCCCAGGAAGCTAGGGGTTTGGCGTCAAAATCCCAGTTAATAAAAGAATGTGACTGTCTGTAGAACTGTCTGTTGTACTGACTGACAAGTGTAAAGAAAGGGTGTCTGTGGCCGTAGTAGGTGGCAGGTAGGAAATTCAGGGACTGTGGAATATTGGTTGTCTTTTTATTATTTTCTACTGCAAATACTTGCCCTGCTTTCTCCATTAAAACTTATGGAGAGGTACAGGGCTAGAAATGAAAAAGGTGACTGGGTTGAACATTGGGAATCATTGAAAAATATGGTCTGTAGATGACAATCAGATTTTTAAAAGGAGTTGGTATATGATATATGTGCAGTAGGAAGCAGGGAAACAAGTTCTTAAGAAAGAAAAGAATACAATATAGTGGTGTTTTAGGAAGTCTTATCTGGCAGCCAGTGGCATTTGCTTTAGCACTCATGATTTCAGTAAAATTAAACAGAATAGGTGGCATTACCTCAATTTAATTTATCTTAAATAACTTTCTGGTGACTGTTTTGGATCAAATGCAAGGAGAGAAATTCAGAGAAGATAAAAATAAGTCAATCTTTTACTTTCAACATCAATCTTTTCTCATAAAATATTATGAATTCATTTTATATTACAATGTAGTTTAATTTTTTGACAATGAAATAGGGCAGGCAACTCAGGTTGTATCCCTAGGAAAGAGATAATGTATATTTCAGACTATTAGGGAGTTTATGCAGTGCACAGAGTGAGTTTTTCAATTATTAATTGTGTGTGTGTGTGTGTGTGTGAGAGAGAGAGAGAGAGAGAGAGAGAGAGAGAGAGAGAGAGAGAGAGAGAGAAAGAGAGAGAAAGAGAAAGGGAGAGGAGGGTGAAAAATGCATCACTGTATTTCTTCTGAAAATTCAGTTTAAGATAGTTAATGGCTTAACAGGGAATAGAGTTTCAGATTTGAGAAAACCAGTATAGCTCACCCACCATATCCTTTTATATACATTTAGTAAATGTCTATATAACTGAATTTTAGGATCTGTGTTCATATTTTTGAGACACATTCAATGGCAAAGTAGAGAGAGGAGCTTGCTGAATGACTTAGCAAATCTAATTGCATTAAAATTTGTAGTTATTATCAAAAGATAATTCTCCTTTCACAGGTAGTGTTTAACAACTTTTTTCATAGGCACACCGGAAACTCAACCCAGATAACTTTCATTATAAATGTTTTCTGGAGATACCATTATAAAAAGGAACATTTGATCTACTGTAGTTGGTTTTCAGATATTAAATTGCTGCTCTGAGCTTTTGTGCTCCTGGTAATCAAAATACTAAGAAGTGCAAACAACAGCATTCTGTGCCCAGAACCCCCCAGCAGCTATGCTGTACTGAGAAGAGCATTGAAGACTCATTTATCAGTATTCATAGTCATGTTGAGTTAGGTAAAAACATTTTAATGATATTAGAGATTATATTGTAATAAGAATTTCTTGGGAAACCTGAAGTTAGGTGTGGCATAAGGCTTGTTTGAAAAGTATATAGAACTGCTGTAATATCATCTAAATTTTATTTTTAGTTCAACATTTATGCTACACATCTCTGGGAACTTGTGATCAAAAGAAATAGGTTTAAACTAAACCATCTCACCTTCTAGCTGTGTGAACCCTGATTATATTTCCTCCCCTTTTTGAATTTGTGTGCTCCTTACTCCTTAAGGGTAAGACCTGTGGCCTAGGGCAATGGTAAGCATGAAATAAAGCAGTTTTTTAAGTACTAAAATAGTATCTGATATGTAATAGCATCTTAGTAAATGAATTAAATAGAGTAAATAATGTGAACATCTGAATAAAAGAATGAATCAGCAAAATAAGTCTCTT
Organism: Kogia breviceps; assembly: GCF_026419965.1. Taxonomy (NCBI): domain Eukaryota; kingdom Metazoa; phylum Chordata; class Mammalia; order Artiodactyla; family Physeteridae; genus Kogia; species Kogia breviceps. The sequence goes on from NC_081315.1 coordinate 19,444,010, forward strand.
GTAATGAATACTGATAAAATGCCAGGTTCCCTTAGTTCATTACTGTGCTTCTGACACCACTTAAGAGGCTCACAGAGAGTTTAAAAGAGCACAATACTTTGAGAAGACCTCCTGGATTCTCTGAGGTTTTAAATCCCACTTTTGTGATTGAATTAATGTGCATTTATATCACTTATCAAATACTGTATATATTTGTTTATGTTATTTGCCTCTTCCATTAAAATACCAAGCAAAAGTGTTAACAAGTATTTGTGGAGTAAAATATCTTATGGCTCTGATCATTGAGCACAGTTTGAATCATATAGTAGGAACTAACTGAATACTTATTGGAGTAACATCTCACAGGCAAATAGTAATTAACTGAATGAATAAAGTCTTTGTGCATTTAACTCAGGTGTGTTAGCTCAAAATATGAACAACAAAAACATCCAGCTTTGTCTAATGGATATGTACAGAAACTTAAATCTGCAGAATATATGGAAGTTCTGCCAAATTATCTCATTAATTTCAAATGATTAGGAGCAACCAAACCACATTATATGACCACATTGACATTAATTTTAAAAAAACAACAGAATGTAACCAGAAAAAAACATTTATCTTTCAATTAAGAAAAGCTTTATCGGGCTTCCCTGGTGGCACAGTGGTTGAGAGTCCACCTGTCGATGCAGGGGACACGGGTTCGTGCCCCGGTCTGGGAAGATCCCACGTGCCGCGGAGCGGCTGGGCCCGTGAGCCATGGCCGCTGAGCCTGCGCGTCCGGAGCCTGTGCTCCGCAACGGGAGAAAGAAAAGCTTTATCTTATGAGTAAAAACCATAAAGTGAGTTAGAAAATATTTATAAGAATAATGTAAAAGCTGTATATTCAGGTGTTTGGTATACAACGAAAGCAATACTTAGAGTGGAATATAAAACCTTAATATTTTTATTATAAAAGAAGAAAGTTTGAAATTAATTAGATAAACATCTTACCTAAGGAGTTTAAAATTAATAGAATAAAAAGAAAAAAGAAATAATAAATATAAGATCTGATACTAATGAAGGAGAAAATAAATATCTGAATGGTCTATAACCTTTAAAGAACTTAAATCACCAGTTAAAAAAGCTTCTCCCGTAGCAAATTCAAGGATGAGCTTGGTTTTACAAGAGGGTTCTACCAAACTTCCAAGAAAAAAATAATTCTAACATTAAATACTCTTTAATAAAAAGTGAAAAAGAAGAAATTTTGCAAATACTATAATAGTTGATAAATGCAAAACAATGTATATAATTTATATATTATATGACATATTAATAAAATAAACATTTGTGACATGTCACTGCATCTAAAACCTTAAAAAGTTCCAGTACTGTTGCCACTGAGTGCTCCTTCTTTATCCTGTCCTGCTGCCTCTCCCAGGGGTAAATAGTACCCTGAATTTTGTATTTTTTATAATAGAGTTTTTAAAAATTGAGGCATTTAGTAAAATGCACAGACATTTTGACAAGTAACTTCACATATGTAAATAAGATAAAGTATCCTTCCATTATACAAAATAATTATATCAAATATACCAAATAATTCTCTCCCTCCACCAAGACAACCACTACTTTTCTGATTTCTATCACTACAGGTTAGTTTTGTCTGCTCTTGACCTTTATATCAATGGACTTATACAGCATTATTCACATGTGTGTGTGCTTCTTTTGAGATTCGTCCATCTTGCCTTAGTATATCATTCTTTTTTATTGCTAAGCAATATCCCAGTGTATAAATATACCACTGTTTGTTCATCCATTTTCCTGTTGATGGAATCCCAAACTGTTTTTAGTTTGGGGTTATTATGACTAAAAGTGATATGAATATCCTTATACACAGCTTTTTATAGACATATTTTAACATTACTTGTGTAAATATTTTGAAGTCGACCTACTGCACCGATGTGTATGTGTATCTTCTTTGTAAAAAGCTTTCAAACTGTTTTCCAAAGTACTTGTACCATTTTACATTTACACTAGAAATTTATGAACATTTCAGTTGCTCTACTTGCAATGGAATTTTGGATGTTGCCATTCAAGTGTGTGCAAAGTGGTATCCCACTGGAGTTTTAATCTGTATTTCCCTGATAAATAATAAGGTGGAACAACTTTTCAACTGCTTGAATGATTTACAAAAGAGTTTCTAAAAGAGAATTTTGCTTATTTTGGATATAAATTTTAAAAATAATCCTGAGTGTTTGGGGATTAAAAAGATGGCTTCTAGCTTATCTTCATTACTTTCTTAGATATCGACAGATTTCTGAGTGATGTTTCTCTCTCCTCTCTTAACAATAAGGAAATCCCACAGAAATATACAAATTATTCAGGTCAAAGTGTGAGGGAAAGCTTCACATGCAAACAAAAAGGTTAATAAAATTTAAATTGTGACCCCCCTCATCTGACCAAAAAAGTACTGCCCAAAACAACACTTAGTGTATGCGGGAGAAATAAAATTATAAATTCAAACAGAATTTGGAATTTATAGTTCCAAACTAGCCTGCCTAGAGCTTGATAACAACACCCCATTATGTGATTTGAAATATTTTGTAAACAAATAGAATGCTTTGTAAATGCTTATCTCCAAATACAAATTGATGAATTAGATTATAAATTCACTTAAATTGAATAGAGCTCTTGTTTCTATTGGCTTATTGAGACTAGTAAGGCCTATGTAAATTTAAAATGCAAGAATTCATACATTTCCAGAAACAGAAAAAAAAAACTTTAAATACTTGTTGGGCTATAACTCAAGGGAAAAAAAACGAACTTTAAAATAATGACCTTGATTGCTAAGTTAGAAGATAAGAAGCACAGAAAGGTCATTGATATCAGACAAATAGCCAGGAAAAAAACAAAAAACAAAACCCCAAAAACCTAAGAACTTTTGTACTTCAAAATATACTTTAAAGATGAAATCTGAATGAAGTCTACAATTTAATTAATATAACGCACTAATGTTAATTACTTAGTTTCGACAACTGAACCCAGGCTATATGCTATATAAGATGTTAACATTAGGGGAAACTGAGGGAAAGGTGCAGAGGAACTCTGAACAATACTATGTGCAACTTTTTTGTAAATCTAAAGGTATTCCAAAATTATAAGTTTACTTAAAATTATGTATTTAGAGAGAGATAAAGGAAATGTAGCAAAATATTAATAATTGGTAAGTCTAGGTGACAGGTATATATGGATGTTTACTGGCCAATTTTTTCAACTTTTCTGTAGGTTTAAAATTTGTCAAAATCAAGTGTTAAAAGAAAAAAGAAAGTCATATTAGGAAAAACAAAACGAAAGAATTGAAAATTTTTATTTACTATGTAAATCTTGAAAGCGGTTAAGACTATTTCTTATTCAGGTGAATTTTTGGACAATTTATACTGGTTTAATAATTTTGATTTAAAGCAATATATGCCATCTGATTTTATCACAATGTGGGAAAAATAATATTAACATGGTTTATTTTATTTTATTTAGCAGTGTTTGGTTTATAAAAGACATGTATATTTGTTCATAAAAACTTAATTCTTCTGAAATTTTTAATCTCCTAAACTGATTTTATGGGTAAATAATTTATCATTGTTTCCAAAAAATGGTTAAGTAAAATTTGGACAGTTAACTAAATTAAATTATAATAACAGTATTGTCTAAACTACTATTAAACTGTTTATCATGCTGCAAATCAATAAGACTAATTATTCCAAATACACTATCTGGGTAAATATTTTATACAATAAAAAGTGGCTATCAGTTAGTAGGCTAAAAGGATATAAAATACCTTGTCTTGTACATATTTATAATTAACCTTCACAAAGGTAAAAGCAATATCATGCCTGTTTCATGATTCAGTCAGGTGTTGCCATAATAATACTGCTTGTCTATCCCCAGACTCAGTGGATTAAAGGAATATTTATTTCCTTGCTCATATGTCTGCAGGTAGTCTGTACATTAACTGGGCTGGGCTGGACCCCCAGCTCTGGGATTCAGGCCCCGGGTTCCAGGCTCCGTGATGCAACTGTATTTGTTCTGGGGTATAGACTGTCAGGCATTGGCTACCTGGGACATGCATCTCTGATGGCAGATCACTGGAGCATATGCCCTAACATGAAAGGACATTTCTAGCCTCTGCTCCCCTCATGTACACTAATATCCCAATAGTCAAAGCCAGGCATGTGGCCATTCCCGGGTCAAAGGGCAAAGAAATACACTTCACTCACCATGAGGCCATGGAGAATGCGTGAAAAAAAAAATCACAACAGATCAGTGAATAATTGGAAACAGTAATTTAGTCTACCTTATGCGGATATGTATAATGGTGTACGATTGTTTCTGGAATACTGCTACTCTAATGAGCTGGTATGTAATGGACAATTTTCAGTTTATTCCCTGGTACTTTTTGGCCTATGACAGAAGTTAGTCATTGCAGTTAAGAGTTGAAACCAATATTGGTGGTTGAGGCTCTAATAAATTCAAAAGTTGCAAAGAAATATAAATGTGTATAGAAGATAATGGGCTTGACTTTTGTCCATGAAGGGAAAAAGAGGGTAAGTAAATAAAATGGTTGGTTATACTAGAAGGTGAAAGATAATAGAGGACAAATTGGGGCTCTACAGTAAAATGTGGAATATCCGAGGTAAAGTTTATCTTGTAGTACCTGCAAGAGTGACTTAAAAAAATGAACAATAAAATGTATCTAGTTTTGACAAAGTTGGCCAGTGTTATGAGTTTATTTTAAAGAAAGTTGTGGTTTCCACACACAACTGTTGTCATTGTTCTCTTCCTTCATCATTCTTCCCCCTGTTGCCTGCCCCTGGGGGGAGGCAACATCCCTTATTGATTTCTTTAATTCTGACTACACCTCCACATACCGTCCTCTTATTTAATTATTTACAATTTAAATCCTTGGAGGGTAACATCTGTTCCCTGCTGGGACCTTGACTATTATGTATTTATCTCTTTGTCTTGTTTTGTTTTAGTTTTGCCACATTTTATTGTTTAGATTTTACTTTATATCCATCTATGGGAGTTGTTTAGAGTAGAGGAAAAAGCTCAAAGAGTAATCTTATAATGTCATTTTTTCAATTAAAAAAAATTATGTCCTCAGTGATTATTTTGGAACACATATCTATTTAATCAAATGTTTCTCTATGATTTTTTTCCATCTGTCATTCAAGAGGCTGAAGTTGAAATCGAAATACACATATTAAAAATGATTTACCTTGTCGTTTTTTTTTCAGAAGAGACAAACCAGCAAAACTCTCCAATTTCCAGGCAACTTAGGATCTTTTAAAGAATGTTCTACTTATGTTATCCCTTTCTTTGACTCATACTGCTTCCCTGTGCTCTGGTACAAGCTGGTATCTGATAAGAGGACCCATGGAGATACTCTGAGCCTGGTTGAAAGAAGAGATCACACTCGGGTTTGCAGCTTTAGACATTTTGTGATGAGTTTCAGACCTAAAGTTAGACAGATCTTAGGTGTCAGGGTCTGTGGTGAAGGAAATACTTCTGCATTTGATAGAAGATGCTTTGACAGCCCTTCACTTCTTTGCCTTGAAGCAAGAAAAATATTCTTAAAGTAAAGAGAATATTTCTCAGGATCATTGCTATCTGTCAATCAGAAATATGAGGAACTAATGAACAACCCCTAAATTTGACAAATTAATAAGGTGGAAGTACACAAATTCACGACGTAAAACAAACCTGGGTGCAAATTCAACCTGAACAATTTATTTGTTGGAGGAGGTTATCAAGAGGACTTGACCACTGGTTGACCTGCGACCTGGACCCGGGCAATGGGAGGCCCCTTGCCCCCTCCCCATTCTTGGAATATATGTTCTGCCCAAAATTTTCATAATGGGAGCCGTTGTCAAGGACGCAGCCTTGAGAGAGCAATGTGTTGTTGAAACCACGTGGACGGTATATGTGACTGAATCCAGTTAAGGCTGCTAGATAAACTTTTAAGATTCTGGCAGGCGGAGGTGGAGATCTACGCATCTCATGGTGGTGGAGACAAGCCTGGTAAGTAAGTTCCTTGCTTCTTAGAACTGCCGCCCAGGAATCTGGAGAGGTTGCCTCTTTCTTCCCCTGCTCCTTGTCCTCTGTGTTTGAGGGCCAGTTTGTGAACAGCATTATTTCAGTTTTCCCCATCTCTTCTTTTGCAGAGTAATGCCTACTTTCCCCTGCTATGTCATGTAGGAAAGGATTACTAAAGAACATTTTAGCTAAACCTCTTATTTACAGAAGAATTTTATTCAACTAGGCTGAATAGAGCTTCAGAATTCCCTGTATCCTGATTATCTTCAGCCCCGCCTTGTTCCTTGCTACCTGGTAACCTTGAGCAAGTGGCTTAAATTGCATTGTTTCAATTTCTTCATCTTCTAAAGGAGTTTACATGTACCATGTACCCACTGCCTGGCTCAGTAAATTCTTATTATTAAATAAGAATAATAATTATTATTACTATTTTCTTATTAGAGAAAGCACATTTATGAGTGATATTATTGAAACAGGGTAAAGAGGCCTTAAGAGATAATACTGAGAAGGACTCATGAATAAAATAACCCAAAGAAGAAATATTTAAGAAGTAAGAATATGTTGCATTTTGGCTTTAGTGTAATTATTTTTTTCTCTTTTAAGATTTTGTTGTGCTACCTTAACACTGAGTTCACCTGGATAAAACACTTACAAGGTGGTGATTTGCCTGCCCCCCAAATGCCTAGGGATAAGCCTGCACCAGCTAGTCAACAAGAGGTGAAGGCCATTTTAACTCGGTGAAATACTGGCATTCTTATGTTCACTATTTTAGTCCTCTGTATAATAGAGTAATAACATTCCTCCACCTCATAAAGATGTTGACAAAGTAAATTAACTTATTTCATCTTAGAAATACATTTTAAAATATCAGTTCTTACAATTATTTGTTATAAGAAAATCAATCTCTTCTGTTGCAGACAAAGAGATAGATTTTCCTGCATCTCTTGACAGTGATTTTGGGGTTTTCATGAATTTTGAAAGCTTATGAATAAAGAAAAGGGTGTAGGGCTTCCCTGGTGGCGCAGTGGTTGAGAGTCCGCCTGCCGATGCAGGAGACACGGGTTCGTGCCCTGGTCCGGGAGGATCCCACATGCCGCGGAGCGACTAAGCCCGTGAGCCATGGCCGCTGGGCCTGCGCGTCCAGAGCCTGTGCTCCGCAACGGGAGAGGCCACAACAGTGAGAGGCCCGCATACCGCAAAAAAAAAAAAAAAAACAAAAAAAAAAAAAAAAAAGAAAAGGGTGTAATCCCAGCAGTGAGTAGGAAGTTTATGATGACATATGGATGGATGTCAGCAAGAATCAAGAACATTCATGCAGAGATAAGGGAAGGCATCGTGTGGGAGGAACTCACTCAGCTGTCTCAGGGTGCTGTGGATAGACCATCTTGAGTATCACCGAAGTTCTGGATTCTGCCATATATTTTTCATATACTAACCATGATAAAAAGCCCCTTGGGGACTTTAATTTTTAAGTGTCTTTCATTCTGATAAGTTAAAGCTCCTCCCTTCAAGTAGAAGAGTTTTTTGTACTACTATGAATGGTAATAAAAGCAACAGCAGCAAAAATAACTATAAAAATAATATCAGCTTAATACATTGCCCTCCTGTGCCAGGCCCTAGTCATCTCATTGAGTGTCTCAGCAAACCTGTGAAGAAGATATTATTATCCTTATCTTATGTATGTGGAAATGGGGGCTCAGGAAGTTAAAAATCTCACCACAGTCACATAGGTTGGAAAGGATAGGACTGGGATTCAAACACAGATTTACTGCTTTTCAAAGCTGAATTTTTAATCCCTGTACAATGCCATAAACAACTGATTTATAGTTTCTATTTCTTCATAAAACAATAATCTTAAAGTGCTTTTTATAGTTAGCATTCAGGATTGTCTATCAGCATTAAGAATAATGGACATAAAACTCATGGATTCTGTTGGCTTCAGTTGCTACTCACTGTTTATCCTTTTGGAAATGTTCCAAGAAAATACACCAAGAAAGCCAAGTTGCACAGAAATAACAATAGAATATTGGTTAAATGATTACAAAGCACTTCTCTTTTATGATAAACAAGTCACATTTTTTAAGATGATACAAATTATAAACATTTTTGAAAAGAAATTACTTGTTTTTAGTGTTTCCTGAAATATACTTAAGTTTCAAAAATTCTGATACAAACCCCTGAATCTTTAATTAAAGACAGAAGATATGTTGACATGACAGATACAGGTTAAATTATGAATTATTATTATTATTATTTTTTTTGTGGTATGCAGGCCTCTCACTGCCATGGCCCCTCCCACCGTGGAGCACAGGCTCCGGACACGCAGGCCCAGCGGCCACGGCTCACGGGCCCAGCCGCTCCGCGGCACGTGGGATCCTCCCGGACCGGGGCACGAACCCGTGTCCCCTGCATCGGCAGGTGGACTCTCAACCACTGCGCCACCAGGGAACGGAAGCCCTGAATAATCTTTTAATTCTTGCTTGTTTTCCTCTTAGCCCCCCAAACATCCTTTTTTTACATACTTTCATTTTAGACTTTAATTTCTAAAATGCTTGGCTGAGACTTTTCTTGATGTACAGAAAAGCAGGTTTATAATGGCAAGATCCTCAGTTTAGAGTCTCAAATATGTCAAGTACATAAAAGCATATGCATGGTGAGTGAGAAATTTTCATAAATAATTATGGTGTTTTATTATCAGTCTCAGAAATCCTTCTTAGTTGTAAGGACACTTAGGATACAGAAAGAACCAAATTAGTTAATGCACGCTTCACTTATTTAACTCACAAAGACATATGAACAAAGATTATGAACATTGATTCATTCCTAACTGAAAATTTAAACCTAACAGAGAATAACTTGCTTGATATCTTTTAATTTTTCTTTTTAATATTAAGCAAGATCATTATCACCGTAACTATGTGTGCAGAATAACACCCCACCCACCTTTAAAGAACTACTTTTCAAAAATATTCAGATTTTTTGGCCTATGTCAGTTTTTCTGCTAATATCTCAGAAGAGATGTTCCTTTAGGTAGTTATTTTCTCTTAAAATGCTTTAAAAATGATCTCAGTGAGCTTTAACAAGTTTATTTTCATTTGTTGAACCACCTAGTCAACCAACCTCAGAATGCAAGTGCAGTAAAAAGTGAAATAAATTTGATTAGCAGCTTGTAAGGCTACCCTTAAAGTAACAGTCTTTAAGGTAAAAATTACATGTTCAAGCTATGTTTTTATTGTTCACGGAGGCCAACACTTTTATTAGGTGAAAAGAGACAATACAACAACCCATGCTATGTTATATGCTAAACCATATCCGTAGAAAAACTTAGTTACTGGCTCAAAGTGAGGATTGAATATACCAGTTTCAAAAATGACATGTTTTATTGACGATTTTGCCTCCAAATTCTAGGCAAATCATATGCATTTTTTGACAATAATGATTCATGAATGTAAACATGGATATAAAGCAGTGGTTCTCACCTGGGGTCAGTTTAACCCCACAGGAGTCATTTTTGTTGTCACGACTTGGAGACTTCTGTTGGTATCTGCTGGGTAGAGGCCAAGGATGCTGCTAAACCTCCTCCAGCTCACAGCTCCACACAAAACAGAATTATCCAGTCCAAAATGTCAATGGCGCCACTGCCACAGTTACTGTGATAGAGTATGAAAAGCATCAATAAGCAGGGATCTAGAGTTCAAAATTCAGTTAGTGTATTTTGGGAGGATTAGAGTATAAGAAGGTATGTAAGAGTAAGGGGGAAGAACAATAAAGCATTGAATATGCAGACATCATAATCAGAAACTGAATGCAGTGAAAAACTAAACTGAGCCAAGTTATCTGAATAATAGTTATCCAGTTACATAAAAACTAGAGAAAAGAAGGAAAGCGTTAATTATACACAAGTATTGCAACTTTAAGGTGATGGGATAATTCAGGGGGAAAAGGAAAGTCTTTTTAATAAAAGTGATTTATTAAAAAGTGGTTTAATAAAAACTAGATATCTGTATGAATAAAACTGAATGTAAATACTGACTTCACAGCACACTTGAAAATTAACTTGAAGTAGATCAGACTTAAATGGCAACCTAAAACTATAAAAATTCTGGAGGAAAACCTTTGTAACTTTGGTATGTGTAGAAGTCTCTTAAATAAAATACAGAAAACAGGAAGCAAAATAGATTTGTTGTTGTTGTTGTTGTTAAATTCAAGTTCATCAAAAGTAGGAATTTTGCTGTTTGAAAGACATCATTAAAGAAACGAAAGATAAACCACAAGTTGGGAGAAAATACTGACAAAATTTATATCACTGTGTAAACCTTTAAAACAAAAAAGGTCAGCATTTAGTCAGCAAAATTGAGTTTATGTGGGAATAGCAGAGGAATTGCAATTTGGAACATGCATAATAAGGTGAACCACTGGAAAGTCCAGAGAACAAAGGAGAGGAGCCTTCTTTGATAGAGGAAGGGAGAAAGTTGAGAGGGGCTGGTTTGAATGAAAGTTTATTGAGCGAGATTGAGAGTTGCGGGTTGTGGGGTTGTGGTGGCTTCTCATTGGCTACTTTGTAGCGATTTATCATTGGCTGAGCTGTTGCTGTGCCGGAAGAAATTCTGCCTTCTTTTTGCTGGGGTATGTAAATTAAGCTGTGACAGGCAGTACAGGTGTGAGAGCTCCCTCTTCACTTTAAATGAGGTTTTCCTTTATTTATTTTCACATTTCCCCTTTTAATTGATATCTTTCCATGAAAACACTGCTAATCAAGAATTGGGTTTTTCATATTTAGTGGTTTGGTCCCTCGGTGTTAGGAAGGACCTTTTCTGGTGGTCATGGCCCACATCAGAGGAAAAGTGTACAGACTGGAAATGTTGAAGGCACATCTGAGTAACAAGGAAGGGTAGGAAGAAGAACTCTCAGGCATTTCCCATTTAAAGTCTGTGTATTATGAAGGTCATAAGCATTGGATATCATCTCAAAGTGTTGAGCTGGCATCCCCTTATTGGGTACATCATTTCCATAAGGGTTTGGCAGGCAATAGGTACAAAGCTTAAAAAATAATTACACAAAACAGGATTAAAAGTAATATGACAAATCCAGTTTGTATGATGGTTCTAAACCAGGATCCTAGACTTGAAGGTAGCCAACTGAACAAACCAAAGGACCATGGATAAGCAGGTGAAATTTGTTACAACCAGTGTGCTTGTTCCCTGATCTTGTGTAATTGAATTTCTACTTCTCCAGAGGCATTTATCCATGTACAACAGGTGATATTTACTATTGCATAAATGCCTTTTTGTTCAGCAGGTAAGTAATCAAGGGCTGTGTAGCTGTCCAAAACTACTTTAGCCAGTGAGTCAAGTGATTGTTTTTGGGCTGCTGTTGCTCTGGCTGTGGCATTGACCAGCTCTCCTAATGTTAGGGAAAGATTTCTGTCACATGTTCATTGGCACTTGATCTGACACAAGGGAGAAAGACTCTCCCTATGGAGGCAAGCCCAGAGTCATGTATGTCTCTGGGTTGTTCTTGTCTGAATCTATGCCTCAGGACTGGAAAGGTAACAGCCGTGGAGGCCAGTATAATTTTAAGGGTCTGTAGGTCACACAGGCAGTTTTATTCTGGTTACTCTTACCTTGTGTCCCTTTCTTTTATAAAGCCTGGAGACAAAATTTCTCAAGTTTGGGTGTTAATCAGAGACAGGGAAATGGACCAGGGAGTCTCTAGCGTCATGGACAGATCAGTTTTTGATGACAATTCGAGCAGTCTGGAAGGTTATCCCTCCCTCCCCTTAGCAATGGCCTGAGAGATACAGATGATGACATCTTTCCAGGTCAATGCCAGAGTAAAGGGAAGAGAAAAGTGTTTTATGTTTAGCCAAAGTATGAAGTCTTGATCTAGCATTTTGAGAGGAAGTAGCCTACCTCAATATCAGATACTTCTCTTCCTACTCAACTTTATTTGGAGGTCTCTGGCTTTTGTACATGAGGTCAGATGGAGCCTTTTTCAGCTGTTAGATGTGTATCTAAGGTTCAAATCCCTGAAGTTTGGTTGCTATCTGAGTAGTGAGGAGGACCTAATACAGTCCCTTCCAAGGATATTCAAGAGCAATCTTTGTTCTTAGTGATTGAAATGTTAGTTTGGAGATTTGCAGCCAGATAGTTGAGGAAACTAGAAGAATTCAGGATCTAGTACAGTTTACAGGTAGATAACAAAACCTCAAGGACAATTAACAGGGTTAGAATCTAATATAGACAAAGGTGTGAAAATAATTTTTCTCTCCAAAATTTCCCCCATTTTTATCAAAGATAGTGACAGTAACACTAACTTATTTTTATTGAACGTGGCCTGTTTACTTAAGTGCACCAATAATAGTGATGGGCCATATAAGCTCTTTTTATGACTGCTTTGTTAGAACTTTTTATAAGGAATCTCAGATTGAGCTCTTAACAGCCTCTCAAGACCAGGAAGCCAAGTGCAAGTCCAAGTCTAAGTAGTTCCTTAAAGCTATCTGGTTATATCTGAGTCTATGCATGCCTCTCTCATATGTGATAGTCCAGTCAAAGCGTTGGTAATATAGCCAATATTTCTAATTGCCTTGTTACAAGGAGAATAGATTCTTACTGAATTCATGTAAATAACTATATTGTTGTGAAAAGAATGCTCCAAATTTCCAAATTTTGAGGGGATCAGGAAGAGGAAAAAAAACCCAAATGTTTTATCTTTGTCTACATAATGTCTACATAAGTCATAGATAGCTTAAGAGAAAAGTTTTCCTTAAATCTGAAAAAAAACATTAAGAAGCCAGCATTCTTTCAAACAAAAAAATGATAAAAAATTATAATCCTCCTCCTCAGTTCATTTAGTCCCATGTAATTAATACTTGTTCTGTTGAATTCAGTTTTTCCATTAGTTCTGGAAATTCTTACTCAGTTCAGTTTTATGATCTGAAAGTTTTCAGAAGCCTATACTTGTCAAAAGTCCTGTCCTTAAATTTCCTTGACATTAAAGTACTTTTGTGGGAATGCTTTTGTAAAAGCGCCAGAATAAAGCAATACTTGTCTGTAAATGACAAAAGACTAAAAATGGCAATGGTTAAAGATCTGATGAGAGTTCATTATATGGCAATTGGCAAGGAAATTTGGTTATTTCTGTGACATGCATTTAAGATAGTAACTAAAATTATGACTGATAATGTCACACCAGGACATATCAGAATTTTAGGAATTTTATACAATTTCTGGAACACATATTAACATTCACCCATTCACCAATGCTTTCTCGCCATGACACAAAACCTGTACTAATAGAATCAAAAATCTTCAGTTTCTCTTTAAAAGCTCACCAAAGTGGATAAACTTATGTTCAGTATTTAATGTTTCAGTGTTTTACCTTATTTGGAAATCATTCAGATATTCAATGAATTTAGCTCATGATTTAACTGAACTTAACAAAACTTTAAAAAATGTAGTATTATTATTTTTATTGAGGTAACCTTGGTTTATAGCATTATATAAGCTTCATGTTTACAACATTGTATTTCTACTTCTGTGTACTCTATAGTGTGTTCATCACCAAAAATTTAGTTTCCATTTGTCACCATTCAGCTGACCCATTTACCACCCCCCAACCCCATCTGGTATTCACTACTCTATTCTCTGTATCTACGTGTTTGTCGCCGTCTGGTTTGGTTTGTTCATTATTTTTTTTTGTTTCTTTGCTTTTTATATTCCACATGAGTGAAAGCCAACAGTATTTGTCTTTCTCCAACTGACTTATTTCTCTTAGCATAATACCATCAAGGTCCATCTATTTTGTTGCAAATGGCAAGATTTCATCCTTTTTATGGCTGAGTAGTATTCCACTGTATATATACCACATCCTCTTTATCCCTCTTCAGGGCTTCCTGATTTGATTTTAAATGAAATTTTCTTTTATTCGTTTTCACAAGACAAAAACTTATATTCATAATATATGAAAAAGCCCTTTAATTACAGGAAGACAAAAAACCTAATTAAAATACTGACAAAATATTTGAACAGACATGTAATCAAAGTAGAATAACTAATAAGCACACGAAAGGATGTTTAGCATCTATAGCCGTTTGAAGAATTCAACTTAAAACGATAATGAAATAACATTACACATCCGTTAGAATGGCTAAAATGAAAAAGGGTGACAATACCAACTGTTAGCAGGATATGGAACAATTAGAATTCTCATACACTTCTAGTAAAATGTAAAATGGTATAACCACTTTGGAAAACGAGTTAACATTTTCTTAAAAAGTTAAACACAGGGCTTCCCCGGTGGCGCAAAGGTTGAGAGTCTGCCTGCCGATGCAGGGGACGTGGGTTCATGCCCCGGTCCGGGAAGATCCCACATGCCGCAGAGCGGCTGGGCCCGTGAGCCATGGCCGCTGAGCCTGCGCGTCCGGAGCCTGTGCTTCGCAACGGGAGAGGCCACGGCAGTGAGAGGCCCGCGTACCGCAAAAAGAAAAAATGTACAAACCAAGAGAAATGAAAAATATATGTCTCTGCAATGATTCATATTTGAATATTCATAGCAGCTTTATTTGTACTAGCCCCATGCTAGAAACAATTCAAATGTCCATAGACAAAGAATGGATAACAAGATATAAGATAGCTAAATAATGTAATACCACTTAATTAAAAGGAAAAAAAATCTTAATATGTGCAACAAAAATGATGTATCTGAAAATAATTATGCTTAATGAAGGAAGCTAGACAAAAGCAGTGTATACTCTATGATTCAATTTGTATTAAATTCTAGAAAATACAGGTAAACCATATGGACCTAAATAAGTCAGTGGTTGTCTGGTGATATAAGTAGAGGGAAGGATGATTTGAAAACAGGTATGAAGAAATTTTTGCAGCAATGGAAATGTTTGAAGTAATGATTGTGGGTGAAATTTCATGGGTGTGTGTGTGTGTGTGTGTGTATATATATACACACACACACACATACATACATTATCCTGCACAGATTTCAAGTATATAATTTGATATCTATCTATCTATCTCTATCTCTATATACCTACTTGTATCACCAGGCAACCACTGACTTATATATATATATATATCAAATTATATACTTAAAATCTGTGCAGGATAATGTATATGGAGTAACTACTGACTAATGTGGTAGAAGAGGTGGTGAATAAATGCCCCCAATTCAAACCATAGGACAGAAAATTCTGAAGCACTTCTACATGGTGAGAATTTTGAGGATGCTGGCCCAGGGAGTATATCCACAGCATCTTCCAAGTTTGCTCCAAGCTGGTATACTTCCTCCTGGGATGGACCTGACTCATTTACAGGGAGTATCTGGCCCAATCCTGGGTCAACCCTTTTACCCTTTACCAGCCACTAGTCACCCTCTCCTAAACCCTCGTCCTGGGACACCTCTGCATCTGGCAATGAGGCAACGGCAGCTACAGTGCCCACTTCTTCATCCTGCAGGCTCTGGTTCCCAGGCAGCTGCTTTCAGTGTTCCGATGATGACTCAGAATGTGCCCAGCCGGTCAGGCCTGCCTCAGGTGCACTCCCAGCTAGAGCACCGCCCCAGCCAGAGGGGCAGCTCCCCCGTGGGCCTTGTCAAATGGTGTGGCTCAGATGTGCTACAGCAGCCCCTGCCCTCTATGCCCGCCAAAGCCGTCAGTGGAGATGAACTGGAGTTCCGACGGTGAGCAGGGCAGCAGGCTTGCCTAAGCCTGGACCTCACACCCTGGTCAGGACGCTGCTTCCTCATCTCATGTTGGTTTGTGGGCTTTTACTTTGTGCGAATCTGTTTAAGGGCACCCAGGCACCTGGTGTTGTCTGCTTGATGATGGAAGGAACTTATTCACCAATCGAGTGGAGGCTACATGGTCTGAATATGGGATGCAGTGTTGCCAGTCCTGAATACAGGGAACGGTCTTTTTTTGTAAGACATGTGAATGAAGTGTTGTTGTCTTCACCAAGAGGTGGTACCTTAAGGGTTCTGAGGAAATAAGTGTATAGACCCTTATGTGCAGACCTGTGTATAAACAACTTTTGTACATACATATAGGATAGCTTTTCTGAACTTACACAGCTGTACGTAAAAGTAGCTGATATTAGTTAAGCCTGTGTCAACAGTTCTGATTTTTTTCACTTGTACATTTGGGACTTTTTCTTTTGGTTGATTAAAGTTGCATATGCTAAGTGTGTGAATGAAAAAAAAAAAGTTGCCTAAAGCATTGGTCAGCTTGATAACATACCCCAATATTGGTTTCCTTCTTGCTCTGTTACATTATTTCCCATCCTCTGCTCTTGTTCCCTGGAATCACTTCTGGAAATAAACTACTATATGTAAGCCTTTTTCTCATATGCTGCTTTCTGCTGGCTACTCAAGGTAGGGTATGTATCTTTTCTTCAAAGTCTCTCTGTACTATAAATATGGCTGATGATATAAATGGTGAAGGTCTGGTAATATCTTTCAATACAGAAGGTATTTTTGAGTGATGCCTTTAGGAAAGGAAGAACTGTCTTCTGTAGATTTCTAAATATGTTCAATTGAATTATTCATCTGAAACTTCTCCAACTTTAAGTTGTTCCCCAACTTTACTTTGTTTAAATGTAGCATGTTAAGAGATATACTTCCAGCTCATATGAGTGAAAGGAGTCACTTGAGCTCCTGTGTTAAATGAGAATTTGCAAACTTGCAACCTACTTTAGTGCTAAGTGAAACAGATGTGTTTTATGCATTTCATTTAAGGATATTAGTTTGCACATTTATTTCCCCAAGGTCAAAACAAATGGGTACTGTGTATCTTTTCATCCAAATAGGAAAATGTTCCCCAGGAAAGCTTTGGTTTGGTTTGTTATTAAGGCATCATTTTTTTTTTTTTTTTTTCAGTACGTGGGCCTCCCACTGCCGTGGCCTCTCCCGTCGCAGAGCACAGGCTCTGGAGGCACAGGTCCAGCGGCCATAGCCCACGTGCCCAGCTGCTCCACGGCACATGGGATCCTCCCGGACCGGGGCACGAACCCGCGTCCCCTGCACCGGCAGGTAAGGCATCATTTTAAATTGATAATGGGTACTTCTCATCTACAGCTTGAGACTAGCTTTCGATCTGGAGAATGGAGTCATTTGCGTGCTGGAATCTGCTTGTACCAGTTCCCGAGAGCTAAATACGCCCATCTCTTCTCAACTTTGTGTTCAGCGTCATCACATAGATAGCTTGGAAGTGACAACGGTGGGAATATTTACACTACCGAAATTGGCAAATGCTGTAAATCGGGGCTTCCTTCATCCTCTTGCCTACTCAGTTTATCAGGCCATCACTGATAAAATCAGGTAAAAGGCACATGGTACACTGTGACAATCACCCTCAAGTTATTTCCTCCAACTTGGTTCTCACTAAGCTACCTATACAATGTAACCATAATTTTGAGAGAAAAGGGAATAAAGATCTCCTTTAAACCTTTCTTATGTTGCAGATGAGAGAATGGATGTCTAGAGAGGTTAGTTGATTTACTCAGCATCACACAGTTGGTTTCAGGGTTGGGGCTAGAATCAGCCTCTTGACTCTAGCTACTTGGTAGGAAAATGATTTTCTAATTGTTCAGATTTGCAAGGTGCTTCTACAGTTGTGTGGACTCAACTTGACCGTAGGATGCCAACCGAAGCCTTAAACATATTTAGGTCCAAAACCTGTATTCAACCTATTCATTGTGGAAAATCCTAAACAAGACT
Source organism: Kogia breviceps (assembly GCF_026419965.1). Lineage (NCBI taxonomy): Eukaryota > Metazoa > Chordata > Mammalia > Artiodactyla > Physeteridae > Kogia > Kogia breviceps. The sequence continues at coordinate 19,461,791 of NC_081315.1, forward strand.
GTTGAGATTTTTTTGGTTGTTTGTTTCATTGGCAATTTTAAGCCTTTTGAGAGCAGAAGAGTTCCAAGTTAATGCACTTATATACATATATAGACTCAAATGAAAATTGAAGTGCTGCTCCATATATGTCTCTTGGACTTAGTTGTTTTTAAACTTGTGTGATTTATTGGATCTAATGACAAAAGAGAGCTATGAAGTTGATCTGATCATTGACCATCTTAATGCTTAAACAAATGATTTAAAAGATAGAATATAAAATATTTAAGACCAGAAAGACACATTTGTAAATATATATAAAAATAAAGGCAAAATACAAACAAAATACTCTCAGAATCTTGGACTCAGTGCTAAAAGAATTTTGAGAATACCTTTAGTGCAACTTAATTAGTGATTTGCAAATTGGTTAATTATTGAATTTAATTGAATGTCAGGATATTCTTTAACTTAATGTAGCAACTTTGTTAGCACATTTCAGTGTTTCTAAGTGTTTTACAGACTGTGGGGACCGCTTTCAGTGTGGAATGAGAATGTTAATTCTCATAACAGGTATATGGAAAGCATCGCATTACTTGAGGGAAGGTTTCCTGAAAGGAGTAGTTTGTTCCTCCTCCTTATCTGTGGATGGGTTTGGAAAGTCTGTGTTTCCTACCCTTCCATGGTAAAGTTTTGAGATGCAAATACTTCTAGGTATGTTTTAGGAAGGATATTCACACTGTTCACTGGCTTTACAAAGAATTCTATGAATCCTCTGAAGATAAAGGTATAGGAAAAGTTAATTCATTTTTATTTGGCATCTACTATGTGCAGCACTGTACCATGCATTTAAATACCTGGTTGCATTTATTTAGTCTTCACAGTTTGAAGAAATAATGTTACCTGGCTCTGACCTGTCTGACTTACCTTCCTGATCTGCTCCAGCAAGTTTTAACCTCTTAACCCTCAGAGTTATTGCTAGTGGATTCTAGAGTTAATCAGGTAAATCTATGTATTAGATGGTAAGTAGTTATTTTATATATTTTACAAATCCTTATTATTCAGTTTGCTTCCTTGGATTTATCATTGTTTACCCACAGTGTTCTATAGGATATTGCCATTTTCTATCAGGAGCTCCCTTGGGCAAAAACATATATTCACCTAAATAAGTGAAGCATCTATCTGTATATGAAGGTAAAATATTATGCAAACTTTTTGTAACTGGCCTATGACATAAACATGTAGAATTCTATATGAAAATGGCCAGTTTTCCCTTTGAGTGTTCAGATTTTGGATTTTTTTTTTTAATGGGTGAAATATGTGGCTGTAGTTTTCCAACAGTCATTTGAAGGCTTTTGTCTGGACACAAAAATCAGTAAAAACATTTACTGTAGTTTGACTTGAAGTTTTCATCAAGTGAGCTGATGAGAAGGCAGGTGGTTACAATGAAGCAAGACAAGCCTTAGGTTGCTACAGGCGTGACTCACTATGAAATACAAGTGAGCAATATATGAAAGCAGCAAAGAATTGAAAGGATGGAATAACTTCATATTTCAACCCAGAAGATTGTCTGGGATTTTTTCCTATTCAAAAGGGGAAATATGACCTTCTGTCCTGGCTTATAAACAAATCTATGCAACATTTTTCAGCATGCCTGCTTTTTCCTACATCGTTGAAAATGTATCCCACAGCCTCCAGAGAACCCAGCAAGCTTAAACCTGGGAAATACATTAATCCCTCCCTAGCCATTTGAGAAGAACCTGAGATCCCAAAGTTCTACTCTTGTTACTGAAGCAGTTTTCAAAACCCAACTGAAAGCAACTGGATTTTTTTACAAGAAAAATAGAAGGTGAACTGCGTGAGATATGGGCACAGAGGTGAATTTTCATGCTCTTAATATGCCTGAGAAACTGTGAGGCAGAGAGTAGGAATATAAGTACCCATGGTGAATTGAGTTACATCTTTGAATGTCAGGCCATTGAATTATTTGTGGTGTTTAAGTCCCTTCATAATGAGTTAGGTCATTAGGGAAATATGCTATCCTAATTACATTTAGAATCTTATTGACCTTTACAGATTTATGGGTGCATCATCTGTATTCTGTAGAAATTCTCATGTGATATGGCATAGGATAGTGTTTTAAGGCAAGGGCTTTGGAGCTAGAAGATCTAAATTCACATGTGGCTCTACTACTTGCCAGTTGTGACACCTTGGGAAAAGTTGGTAACTTGTAATTTCCTTGTGTCTCAGTTTCTTCATGGATAAGATTAGAATTGTAACAGCTATTGCCTTTTTAAGGTTATTCGCCAGGACTGCATGTATTAATGGATGTAAAGCTCCCAGCACAGGACCTTGCATCTAGGAAGCACTCTGCATTTTAGTTCTTGTTAGGAGGCTGTTCTGTTAGTTATAGGAAGAGGCCAGTGCTGGGACAAGTCCTGGCATCCTGATTCTGCCAGATGCTTAACACGTTGTCAAGGCAATTAACCTCTCTCAATCTAGAATTTTCATCTGGCACACTGAAGGGAGTGACTGGCTATAGCTTATATGACCGATAAGGAAGGGTTTAATGAATTGTAGGATAATAATCACTAACATTTATTGGTTACTGTTTTAAGTTATTCACATACATCAATTCATTTAACTCTTATAATAACCCTATGAGTTAAGGACTGTTTTTTCACTTGCCATTTTATAGATGAAGAAATTAAAATACAGAGAGATTAGGTAATTTAACACACAGATAGTAAGTGGCAGATCTAGGATTAAGTGGGTTAAAAAATAGTATATATAATACTATCCCATTTTGGGGAAAAGCATTATATATATAAACTGTATTATATAAACAAATTGTATTTTTAATATATAAAATGTATTATATATGTATATATTTATATATGTGTGTATATATACACACACACATACACACACACATGCACACCATGTCCAAAAGAAAATTAAGAGAGTTTCACATGATATGAATATTTTATTGGGTGAGATACATATTGCTGGTGAACGGGGAGACTTCAAACCTGCAAGTGGTATGAAGCTCAGAGGCATGATATTATAGGGTGTCTTATAAAGAAAGAATGAGGAAGTTGTTTAACCTTTACAGTGATTGATTACTACAATGGGGGCTTCGAGACAGAAGAGAATTGGTTAAAAGAGATTATCTTGTACCATGTTAAGAAGACAACTTAGGTTTTATTTATGACTATCAGAGGCATTTATAAGAAATAACCTAAGTTAAATTTCACTTACATTCATGGAATAAACAAGATTAAAGTTTGCTTATGCGGCTTAACTGGTTTTGTCTGCTCAGGAGTCTTCAAGCCTGTTCTCCTTTTTATTTTATTTTGACAATTCCCTCCTTCTGGTCATTCTCTCAGCGAGCTGTTACTCTTGGATACCACTGTTGAGGTAGTCACTCGGATGGATGGATGGTCATATAGTCACTATTACCAAGGGATATTCTCCAGGTCATTAACACGTTAAAAGGAAATATACCTAGGAGGTGCAATTTAGGGCAACCTTACATTTCTTCATTTTGCTGATGATGTTTTTAATCCTAGTATAATTATATTCCTTGAATAATAAAATAAATTTTATGCAAAAAAAAATATGTGGGTTGGACTAGATGAACTTTCAGGTCCTGACTGAAAATTATATTCTGTGATTCTACATACCAAATTAACACAGTAGCAGGGAGTTTTTGCTGTAGGAAACTGGACAGTACCTCACCTGCCACTTGTTTCTGAGAGATTCCAGGGATACACCTATATGGGGAGTGTCACCATTGCCCATGCTGCTGGCGTCAGGAGAATTTCTGATATGGAAAGCCTACTACTGTGTTGTGATTAAAGCAAGCAGAGGCTCACTCTTGCCTCCTCTTTACTGTTTTCCAAAGCAGCAGTGGAGTGACAGAAAGGCCTAGGGGAAAGCAGTATGTGTGGTGTGTATGGAACAGTCGTTATTTAGTGACACACAGTTCCTTTCCATCTGAATGGCAAAGTATGCTTATATTAGGTAATTCAAATGTTTCTATTAAAAATGATTGCTAATTAAAATATTCAAGAAGATGGGGAAAGATGAGATATAGATTAACTGCTAGGGTCTGGTTCTACTGCAGTGTTAATGTTTGGGACATTGTCACTCTGAGACACCCAAGAGGCAGGTCAAGGTTGTGTATAGGGCTCAGCGAACAAAAACACCAAATCTGTTCTCAAAATAATTTTATATATGATATTTTAAAAAACAAAGTAACTGGGAAAAATCAGAAACCTGTTGCAATTTCGAAGACTTATTTTATGGTTCTGTACTAGTCATTGTTTAAATGTGTATGTGTTATCTTAACAGTATTTAGGGTCTCTAAAGGTCTTAAACTAGCCTTAGCATCATCACACCATGTGATTAAAATGACTCTTGGAGACAGAGAATACAGAATGATGACTGGATGAGCAAACTATGGGCAGTTGCAAATAATTCTAAGCTGATGGCTGGGATGTTTATTCAAGCATAAGTCACTGATTACTGATCACTGCATATAGCTCTTTACCAAAGGTCAATGCATTTTTCCTATGGGCCTCACTCCTTGTTTCTGGAACGGGAAAGATAAATGTACCTGAAAGTAAGATTTTTTATATATAACTGAATAAATCTTAAAGTTTCTCTCCTTCAGACATGAGTAAAGAGGGAAGATATATCTCATAGGGATTAAAGTTATTTGACTATTCAGTTACCGTTTTAAGCTCTCCTGTGACCCTCTTCTTTACCATCAGAGGATAATCTAACCTAGAAGAGGCAAAGGGGGTTGTCTTAGGTTGTTTTTGAGAAAAACGTTTCTTTCCTAATTATGTACTTGAAACACAGAGCATTCCTCTTTATTGACTAAATACATTAATTTTCAATTTGGTATGCAAAAATTAAATTTTTCCCATCTGAATGATGGTTGGTCTCTGCATGTTATGTACCATCTGCTCCAATTGTTTAACAAAATAAGCATGAGATATCTATTTCTTTTTTAGAAGAAAAAGAAGGCTTAAGATTCAAGAGACATTTTGAAGCAGGATTCTATGGAAGAACAGGATCCTTAGTTTAGGAGAAAAGGAGTTGGATTCAGTTTTCCTATTTCCTTCCTCTTGTCTAATATGTAGGAAGCCAAAAATCAAGGAGCAAGTATGTGCTAGGAGAAACGGGCTTGTAGGAGATCTAGATTATGAATAGCTGGTGAAACACTCGACGAATGTGTAAGGGTTAATAAATAATGACAGAAATGGAAATCAATTAACTGTTTTAATTTGTACCTTGATGAATGATTTGCATACACTTTGGAGCAAGAGACTCAGCTGAGCATTCCCCTGGGCTCCTTTTCATTTTCACTCCTTGGAATAGCAGCTGAGTCAAGTCGGGAAGCATAGAAGTCTTGCTTGCTGGAGAGAGTGCCCTCTAATCACTGTATCCTAACCCTACCAGGATTTAGAAAGAGCAAATTTTAAATTGCTTAAAAGGAGATTTAAAGAGTTGACAGAGCAAAGCCAGTTAAGGTAAATGGACCTGCTGTGTCAGTGATGCTTGTGATTGTTTATTTCATAATGGAACTAAGCCCTAGCATGGCAATACCAGAGCACCAGACCTTTATGTTGTACATAAGTGTATCGAGATCTCAGTCTCTGGTTGTTAGCAAATCTTTGGCATTGCCCAAGTGAAAATGCAGCTTCTTAAAATTTTGAAAAAATATCAGCATATTACTCATTCATTCGATAAGTGTTTGTGGGTACTTCCTATATGCCAGGTAAACCGGTTTTCTCTAATAAAGGATCAGGAGAAAATTAGTGAAATTAATAAGTCTCCAGATATGGGACATAAATCATTCCTTCTCTCTAATTTTGAGAAACATCTCTGATAGGACTTTTAAAAATTTGCCTGATTGATACCTGCCCAATTAAATTATAAAGATACAACAATTTTTCTCAATTCTTGACTCTGATACAACACAGGAATCTCTAAGCCTCAAGTTTTTTCAAGTATCCATTATCAATTGAATATGATTGTGATTTTCTTCTAAGAAACTGAAAAATTCACTGTATAAGTAAGTGTCCCAGAAATGGGATGCTCTGCAGTTGGGTCACCAAGTTAGATTAATGACACCATGTAGTTGGTGACGCCAAGGCCATGTGGGGCCGTCATGGGAGATTAGGTCGTAACCATCTGTTTTCCATGTGATGTCTTAATAAACACCACCACCTGCACCGACGTGTTATTACATTTGGCCTCCTGGGTATTTGTAGATCAGGGTACTTGGGCACAAGGAAGGAATTGTTGCATCTCCTTGAGTTACCACAGGGAATGTTTGTGGCGTATATTAAAACAGCGGTCCAATTGTAAGGTTTTTGTCTTTCTCTGTCTGACTTACTTCACTTACGATAATCTCTAGATCCATCCATGTTGCTGCAGATGGTGTTTTCTTAAATACAGACAGCATTATGACAGCTTTGATCAGATGCAGATTAGAAGGGAAAAGTTCAGGGGGAAGAAAAGGAAAGGAGACAGAGTGAGAGCAGTAGGTGAGAGCAAACAGACAAAAGGAAGAGAAAATGATTAAAATAGTCACAATAAAGAAAAAGAAGTCAATCTTGACCCATTTAGTTTAGGCATAAAGATCTTGCCTACCTCAAGTGTATAGAATTTTTTTTCAGTAGTAGTATTTTTTTCAGCATCTATAACTGCTGCTTTTTAAAAAAATAAATAAATTTATTTATTTATTTTTTGACTGCGTTGGGTCTTCGTTGCTGCATGCAGGCTTTCTGTAGTTGTGGCAAGCGGGGGCTACTATGGTGCGTGGGCTTCTCATTGTGGTGGTTTGTCTTGCTGCGGAGTACGGGTTCTAGGTACACGGACTTCACTAGTTGTGGCATGCAGGCTCAGTAGTTGTGGCTCGCGGGCTCTAGAGCTCAGGCTCAGTAGTTGTGGCACACGGGCTTAGTTGCTCCGTGGCATGTGGGATCTTCCCAGACCAGGAATTGAACCCGTGTCCCCTGAATTGGCAGGCAGATTCTTAACCACTGCACCACCAGGGAAGCCCCATAGCTGCTGCTTTTAATAATGAATTTTAGCTACCACAAATGTTGTTAGGTTTATTTGTTTAGTAAGACAGGAAATGTGTAATCATTTTAGCCATATTTCCAGCTAAAATTGTGAAGAAAAATTAAAAACTTGGCTTGAAAACTATTTGTGAAATTTTGCCTTTTGAGAAAAATCTTACCTTTGACTATGCAAGGTAAATGAGTTTTTACTATGCAATAGTTAATCTTTAAAACAAACTCAAACACTGTTCTTTTGTAGCCTGTCTTATTCTTTCAGATTAAATGACTTTTAGATGCCATGAATTCAGACTTGATTTTGCTAGCACACAAAAGGCAGGTCTCCTTTTGGAGATTATTGTGAGAAAATTCTATGTTTGTGAGATCCTAGTGTGGACAAAAAGTATTGCCTGCTTTTTCAGTAAACAAAGAGTGTTGCCTGCCATCAAGCCTGCAGCTGCCCCTTACCGTGCTCCCTGAGGAGAAGTCAGGATGGAGAAAAACAGGACACTGGCCCTAGATAGTTAAGATACATATCAAAGGAATACTTTCAATGAGCCCAGACTCTTGCATCTTCCCATACATAGAAAAGCACTAAAATTATTAGCTTGACATGTCTGTTTTTTTGTGATAAGCAGTAATCTTTTGATGTTCAACTACTTGGTTGTTTTTTTTTTTTTTTTCTTTTTTTTTCCCCCTTTCAAACAATCCTATGTATCATGGCTTCTCCCTTCCTTTTTTGGAACAGCCCTTAGAGTTCTCTGAGAGGCTGTCTCCCAGGCTATAGTCCTCAGTAAGTTCCCCAAATAAAACATAACTTGCACTTTTAGGTTGAGCAGTTTTCTTTTCAGTCAACACTGAATTTGGAGATGCTGCAGTTTCATGCAAGTGGCCAATGACATTTACCACTTTCTGTTCTAAAAGTCCATTTCAAATGGGGATTGCAAGGCGAGGCCAGTGAGAAGCAGAAATTTTGCTGTATCACTACCTGTGTTTACAGACATCCTCTACTTGTAAGCCACCTTGCTTTTAGCAACTTCGTATTTATACACCTCTCTGTCATTTTTCTACTCAATTTGATATCATTTGGTCTTTGCTCTTACTCAATACAGCGCTCTTAAAATGCTTCAGGTCCATTGTTTTAAAGGACACACTAAAGTAACTCATGTCTCAATAAGAAAATGCTAAATTCTTTGCTGCCTTTCTGGGCACTGCATTCCACATTTCTTTGCAGGCCAGAAAACAGAGCCTAAAGCTCATTTAGGGGACTGAGAGAATGAAATTTCCTTCTTGATTAACAGTTGACTAATTATGAGTTCCTGTTTTGCCTGGAGGGATATAGCCACTGTTTGAGCTTTTATAAACTCTTAAGTATCTATGTTCCTTTTCGAAAAATCCCATCCAAATTCCAATGAAATCTCCTCCTCTATTAGTTCACTGCCCAGATTTTTTTTAATGGGAAAAGGCAAAAGAAAAAGCAAACCAACCAACTGGAAAAAAAATTCAGTGAATGCCCTGAGGCTTTGAGATAAGCTAGAAATAGATCCACACCCTGCTATCCATGTGCATGATACACAGGAAAAATTAGAACAATTAAAATTTTTTGAGTCTTTTTCCTTTGAAAATTTGATTTGTATTCTAAGTTCATAGGGCACGATAAATACTGGGAAGGGAAGTTCTGTGTGTGTGTATGTGTGTGTGTGTGTGGGGGGGGGGGGTTCTATTTCCATGTTTCCTGAAAGGCTCTGGAAGTAAACTAGCTTGCTTTGCTGTTTGTGTTGTCACAACTGCTTTCTTGGAAAGATAAGCCACAGGTCCTTTTGAGAAACGGGTAACCTTGTTATTGGCATTTACACAGAGGCTTCTGCGAGGATGTTGGCAACCTCAGCTGAAAACTTGACTGTTGTGCTGCAAATGGTGCTGTCAAGGCCTATGGAATTGCCGCAGCCTTTGCTAAGATTTTAGTTCCTTTTGTTTATTATTTTCACCCTTTTCTACTAGAATACAGTTCATGGTACTTGTAAAACATTAGAATATTAACCCTCTCTAAAAAGACAGAAAGAGACCTGATCCTATTAAAAATAGTTCTCGAATTCAAAATGCCAGGAAAGGCTACTTGTCATTCTCCTGATGAAGTTATTTCAATAAATAAAACTCATTGTGCTTTCTGATATATAATTCAAAGTACCTCATTTATGGTATTTTTTTAAAAAATGTGTTTGGGCATATTGTGAAGCAAAGATATTAATGGCTCAGCATCTCTAAAATCTGAAATCATTTCCAAAATAAAGTTTGAAATATTCCTACTGGTTTGGTGTTCTAAGAAATAGCAAATGAGAACTACAATTCCAATTTTATTTTAAAATTATTGGGATTTGCTAGAAATAATTGTATGGTGTTGATTACCAAAAACTATAAAACATCTTGATTTTTTTCATTATAATAATTTGTAATAAAATGCCTTGAGTTTTATTTTTCAATGCACCGTATGGTTTTTAGTTCTGAAATTTTAGCAAGATATAATTCGACAGCAAGTAGTAAAATCAGGCCATTTTAATAACTATTTGAAACAAGTTATTTTCTTTCAAAAATGATTGGCCCTAAAATGTTCTCCTTTGAATATTTTAAACATAAAATGTAATCAGAACTTTATATTTTAAAAAAGTGAGCAAAAGTAAATCAATAGTGATGAAAATCATGAAAAATTAAATATTTGGCTTTATTGTGTTATTGCAAAGTTTAGAGAATATCCCAAGTTCTGAGTCAATTGCTTATTAAAACGATTATAATTGTCAGGAAGTGTTTAAGTAGATATTATGTGTATGGCTTGTAATAGAAACTTTGTATCTATGCCTCTGAGCTCACACTGTAGTAGAAAAAAACAACAAATCGAAGATCACCATTTATTTTCCCCCAAATGTTATACTGAACCCAGTCCTGTAGACTGTTAAAGTTATAAAAATAAAGAGTTCTGTGGTGAAGTACACTTTGGAAATGCTGTGTAAAATTTAAACTTGTCCTTTAATATAAAGCTTCTCAGTTCTATTGCTATGTTAATGTGAACTCTGAGTCTACAAGAGAATGATCATCTATCAAATTTGTTTGACTATTGTATTAGTCAGGGCTCTCCAGAGTAACAGAACCAGCAGGAGATATCTGTCTATATATCTATCAATCAATCAATTTATTATGAGGTATTGGCTCACCTGAATGTGGAGACTGAGAAGTCCCGCAATCTGCTCTTTGCAAGTGGAGGTGCAGGAAAGCTGATGATGTTGCTCCAGTCCAAACCCAAAGGCTTGAGAACTAGGGGGGCCAATAGTGGGAATCATTAAAAATAATTGTGGAGTATCCCAGGGCCCACGAACCAGAGGGCCTATGGTGTAGATACTGGCCTAAATCTGAAGGCCTGAGAACCAGGAGTGCCAACATCTGAGGGCAGGAGAAGGTGGATGCTCTGTTCAAGTAGAGAGCAGATCTGCCCTTCCTGTGCCATTTTATTCTATTCAGCCTCTCATTGGATTGGATGATGCCTGCCTGCGTTGGTGACTGGAGGTGTTTCTTTACTTGGTTTACGGATTCAAATGCTGATCTCTTCCCGAAACACCCTCACAGACATACCCCAAAATAATGTTTTACCAGCATCTCTCAGCGCAGTCAGGATGACACATAATGGAACTCTTTTCTCATAACATATTCATGGGATTCCCTGGATGTTCTTTATTATATATATATATATATATATAAAGTTGAGCCTTGAACAATGCAGAGGTTAGGGGCACCAACCCTCATGCAGTCTAAAGTCTGAGTATAACTTTATAGTCAGCCCTCCATATCTTCAGTTTCACAGCCATGGAGTCAACCAACTGTGGAACATGTAGTACTATAGTATGCAGTTATTGAAAAAAATTCTTGTGTAACTGAATTCATGTGTGGCTGGACCTGCACAGTTCAAACTTGGGTTGTTCATGGGTCAACTGTATGAAGGAGCTAAACTTTGCCATTAAAATGGTAGAAGTATTTCAAGGGTGAAATTTTTAGATAACTAAATTTTAAAAATATATAGCTCCCTCATTTTTAATAGGATATTTTTATTTTATTTTATTTCATAAGATGTCTTTTCTTTCAACAATTGTTGATCATTTATCTAAACTTAGACCATTTAAATTTGACCTAGGTGTCAAAGTATATTTTCCTATAATAGTGTAACTCATGAAACCAATAGAATAATGTATTGAACTGGCAAAAGACCTATTCCTGTTAGGGTGAATACCAATTTGACTGAGTCTTAGTGAGAAAGGAGACCATCTACAGCGACAAGACAGAGCTATTAGCACTAAGAACTAAATGATCTGTGCCAGCCTGACTTCATTCCAATAAATATTTGCTCTGAAAAGATAAGATTGCAAACCAGTAAATACTTTCACTGTTCGCTTCAGGAAGTTCGTGTAAATTATTTTTACCTGAGATAACAATCTGCTTATCTGGGTAAATAGCTCATTTATCAAATAGCAATTTACTTATGAAGACTTACTTCAAGACCTTCCTCTTACTGTATTCACCAACACCAAACTATTACCAACTTTGCCCATTCCCATTTTATTCCTCTCCGTGGAAAACCTTTGAAAGACCCACCTTAAAACCACTTGAGCTCAGAAACCAGAACTCTATAAATCTCTCCCTCTGGCTTCTCTCTTCTGAGACACAGCTAACGTGGTATTCTGCTTTACTGTAGTGAGTTCTAATAACTTTAGCTTTATTGATTCTTTGCTTGGTGATATTTTGAAGAATTCAACAGTGGGATCTCAAAATAGGGGAAATTAAGGATATTTTTAGGGTTTTAGATTCTGAGTAGGGTGACTTTAGGGACTGGGCAGAGTTTACATGTAATAACTTTGTATTGATGAGGATAGCAAAGGAAGGTTTTGAAGCAAATCTTGATAAGCAAACTAGAACACTAGTCTTAATACATATGCTCTTTTCATTGGCTTATAAGAGCAAATACATTTCATTGAGCAGGCAGATAATTGTTTTTAACTTGGTCTCAGCGTTGTTTAATATAGGGACAGAAAAGTATGCCTCATCCTTGTGTTTAACTAAAGAACTGAAAGTTATGTTTGTTTTAGTTCACACTGATGCAGATAGAGAATGAACATGTATTTGTTCATTGAAATAACTCATCACAAAAGCATGTAAAGATTAAATTAAAATAAGATAGCTACGTTAGCTATACAAAATTGCTAATATCCTATGGGACTATAACACTATAACCTAGCAGATTATATTTTCTACTGAACAGAAATCATGTAAATTCTGTCAACTGAAAGAAAAATGCACAGCATAAGAGCTGTAAGTTGAGTTTTAAGTGTCTTATCTGAGGACTATAGCCTGGGAGACAACCTCTCAGATAGCTCTGAGAAATTGCTCTGAAGAGGTGGGGGGAGGCCAGTATATATGCGATTTTGGCTAAGGAGTATGTGCCATCCAGCATACATTACAGTAGAAGGATACTGCTAGTTAGAAGAGCAGATATCTTAGTTAATGATTTCAGTTAATGAATTTTTTTTCTAATAGGGAGATGCAAAAATCTGGGTTTATGGAATTTTGTTTTGAAATATAACTATCTGAGGGCCTATTTTGCCTGTTTATCCAAAGCACAGAGTGTATCATTCTGCTCTCCACCCTGAGTTCCTTTCAGGCGTACTGTAGGTCAGCGGCTGCTATGGCTAATGACTTAATCCTTGTAGAACTGGATATCAGCAACATTCTTTGTTTCATGCTTCACAGGAACTGAATTTGTATCCATATATAAATAGCAATTTAAACAAAGATACGTTTGCCTATATAACCTAATAGTCCTTGGTTGGGCCTTTTTAAAAAATGTTTCAGTATGACATTAAAAGGGTATGCTACCATTACTTGACTTATTTCAAGTTTTAGATAATTTTTAAAATATTGAAGATGTGTCATTGCAAAAATAAATAAATAAATAAATCCCCTTATTTAACTACCCACTCCACAAAGCCAAGGGCTGTGTCTCATTAAAAGTTTTAGACTACTGCACATAGCACATGCTCAAGGAATTCCTGCTGAATTGCCTTCCCTTCAGTCTCTAAAATTCTGTGGTCCTATGTATTTAAATGTAGCCCTTTTGATTTTGAGCTTTATGATTCAAAGTATTTACTATATACTATCTCATTTTGTGCTTTGCTTTTCCTCTTCCCAGTGACGGCCATTATCGTTAAGCAGAAAGCTTTAGCATCAACAAGTTAAAGAGAGATGAATGAATCCTAATGGTGCCTAAATGAAGTAATTTTCATAATTTCATCTGAATAACTAAAATATAATTTTAAATAGGGAAGACTGCAAACTAAGTGGATAGTTATCTAAATATTTTAAATTGAGAAGAAACACTAATAGTTTTATTTTTTTCAGGGTATAACCATCCCTGGAATGGGTACAAGGTTTAAGGTATGGCTAACAACTGTTAAACCAACTAGGAAGAGAGTGAAGCAATAGAGGTGAAAATGGTTTCAAGCCAGAGATATTTGTTTTGGATTGGATTTTGATATGTGGTTTTAGTCTGAAGAAAACAATTATAAAAAACTTGAAGACAACATTGAGCATGGGATGTTTGTGTATGATGGTCGTAGGAGGGGAATATTGGGCAAAAATTGGGGGGAAGTGGTGAGAAAACCTAACTGGAGAGGATTTTATGTTTCAAAACAATGAAGGTTTGGAGAAGTAAGTGAAACTGTTTTTTCATAAACTAAAAAGCCAGAATGAGAAATTTGATTTGATTTTACAATATAACTGTTGAAAATAGGACAATCATATATTAGAAAAGTAAACTGAACACAGTATTCAGGACATAGAAGGAAAGAGAGCCTTCTTTGACCAGTTGAGAAGCCACGGCAATAACTCAGACAAGAAGCTATGAGAGTTTGGGTTAAAATTAAAGGACACATCTTAGACATTTTGATGGATATGTTTTCAGAATTTGATGACTCATTGGATAGAAGAAATGAAAAGAAGATAAGAATCAAAAATAAATCTAGGATTTTTAATATCCATCTCTGAAATGAGCAGTTTGGGCTGTGGAATGGGGACAGAATTGTAAATCCAATGTAGACATAGTAGGTTCATGGTTTGGGGCATTCATGTTGTGAGATGGATGCTGGGGGTGGGGGGAAGGCTCAAATTCCACATAGAAATCGGAGCTTCAGACAGAGATTTGAGAATCAGGCATCATTCAACCTGTGAATGTGGGTGATGTTTCTCATGGAAATAATGAATAGCACAGAAAAATAAGAACAAATGGCAAAGTTTGAGGCCACAAGAAAAGATGGAGGATCAAGAACAGACATTAGTTTATTATAAGGAAGAACAGAAGACCAGGTACTGAGGAAAGCCTATTAGATTTTGTGAGAAGAAAACCATTCTTAGCCTTAGAAGTTTCACTTAGAGAAAGTAGCTTGCAAATGAGTTCCTTCAGCAGTAAGGAAAGAGTAGGACCTGTATAATAGAATTAATTTTAGAGAAAACATACTATTTCTCAAACTAGATGGAAAGATGAGGATCAATACAAACTTATACATTGATGAGATATATACCATGTATATGGTATCTGAGAAAAAAATATGTAGATTGTGCTTAGGTAAGACAGGGTGTGCACTTTGGAGTTATGCCATATTAGGGAGATGAAGTGTCAAGGAAAGAGGTTTTTTTAATAGCGAGAGTGTATTTGAGTATATTTAGTAAATCAGCATGGAGAGGCGACCCGATGCTCTTTCTTCCTGCTCGTTGCTATGGGGAGCTGGTAGTTCTCGGTGAAAAGCTACAAAGCTTTGTTTTATGAGCATAGAGGTCTTTGGGACAGGAAGGGGTCAAGACCTGAAGTACTCTGTTGTAAAGTGAAAAGTTATCAAAAAGTTTTGAATAGATCAGGAGTCTTTTAACAAGGTTGTATGGTGAACAAAGTAATAAGACAGAGGAACACTGGGCTGGTGCCTGAACTGAAAGTTGGAAGGCTGAAAGTCTCTTAGGTGGTTACAGTGGAACCTGCTTTGACCTGCTGTCCTGCTGACCACCTAATGTGCTAAGCAGGAACCATGCAAATAAGTAAGTAAAAATCCAAGTTATAAAGACTATTACTCTGGTGCTAGATCTATGGGACATGTGTTGCTGAGCATAAAATTGAAGAGAGGTGTATCCCCCTTAGCACCTGAGAGAACACTGCAAGACCAGCAGTTGCACTGAAAGGGCCTCACACCAAACTGCTGGACTATCCTAGGTTTAGCAATGACACCAGCCCTACTCCTTACAAGTTATTAGAGCTCCATTGTGAGAAACTGAGGTAGGCCAGCAGGGGGCACTGGTCTAAATGTCAGGTCTGAGAGAATGGTCGCAATGGATAAATCTGATTTAGTGCAATAGGTAATAAGCCCTAGAAGAATATGTTCAAATGAGTAATTGGGGCGGAGGGGTGTCTTTATGAATCCTTGGAGAGGAACTCGGAAAAAGATTGTTCTTCCTGCCAGTTTGGGCATATAAAACGGAGTTTTTATAAATTCAACATCCGAACACTTGTGACCTCATTTTGTATCTCATCCTGGAGAAGTGGAACAATGATACAGGAGTTTGTACTGTTACAACAGAAAGCTAGTATATATGCCTGATGTTTAGAACACAGGCTTTGTTTTGACAGATTATACTTAAATTCTGGCTCTACTATAAACTAAAAAGTTGTGTGCTTTTATGTGAATTATTGAAACTCTGTGAGAGATTACATGAGAAAAAAAAATACCTGCTCTGAGACATTTTACTAAGTAATATAGATAAAGGATACAGGTCAACACCGGACTCAGTGTCTGTAAGTGTGATTGTCATGACGGCGATTATTGTTATGGTTCATTCTAACCATGTCAATCATCTACCATACTGCGTAAATTTCTATTTCTCATAGCTTGCAAATTTTGGAGTTGAATAGGTAATTTTGGGGGGTAACTTGTCTATGTTCATTAACTGAAATATGTGTCCCAATCAGGGGTTATTACGTATGTCAGTTTTTGGTGAGGGAGTATTTCTTTCCTACCCTTGATGGTCTCCTTTCATGTGGAGAGATCTTTAACAGTGGAATTCTCCTGTTCTCTCTCCACTCCCTCGCACACTTTTCTTTATAGAGGATGATTTAATGACTTAATTTGATGGGCGAGTTTGATAGCAGGAATTGTTTATGCATATCTCCCCCATTTCTGCTCACTGGCATGTGAACTGCATGCGACGATCATGCATTTCCCTCTCCTCACCCATGCTGTATGTACATTCTGTGGATAGCCCTGCAGGTGAGGAGGTCAGGACCCGTGTCGGGGGGACTGAGTGGGCAGTCTATCTGATTCTGGAGGTCCATTTTACATAGCCCACTTACCCACACATTTAAACCAGATTTTTCACTTTCTCTTGTTCAAAGAAATTTTAATTTCCTCTTGGAAATACTCACCATCACACGGAACAGGTGGTTAGTTAACAAAGATTCACATATTTTGGAAATTAGGAAAATTTGACAAAGCTACCAGTGAGAGAGAAACCAAGGATTCTGAAAGCAGCCCAGCCATAAATATTTCTCTCAAGGGAAAGCACTTTAGACCTAATCATGTGTCTCATGTAATAGCAGCTAAAACTCCAGCCAAGGGCAATCTTATGCTGCTATCATTGCTAGCATTTTAGAATTTGCAAAGTAGGTCCATAACAGGTTATGTCTTTGGACATTAACCATATTAGTTTTGAAGAGGCACAAGTAATGAAAATGATAAGTGACTTATTAGCTATTGTCTTACATGCAATATCTCTAATTTCCATAAAAATTCTGCAAGTTAAATAGTATGGGTCCCATCTTGCAGATGTGGAAGCTAAGGCTTGGAAAGGTTAAGTAACTTCATTAAGATAACAGATTAGTAGGTGTTCAGGTGAGGATTTTTTCAGCTCAAACCAAGCTTGTGTTCCAAAGCTCATGTTCTTTCTATTGTATCATACTTTCTCTTTAAAACTAACATGTTGTGAATTCAAGTCCTGTTCTACTTTCATTATTTTGCTTAAGGTATTGAATTGGTTTTCATATTAGTGACATGTGTTTACTTTAATCTGATAGTACCTACAGAGTTATTGCAATTCTTTTTCTAATTTTAACCTCAAAGAATGGAAACAAGAAATGCTCAGATATCTTCATTTCCTCAGCTAATAAGTTTGTGTTGCATAGACCACAATGCTGAACACACCAAATTTGAGGATCAAAAGAATTTTAAATCCTACATTCTTTAAAAGTATACTTTATTTTAAACTCCTAGTGTCATTCACGTGGCTAGCAGCATGGCTAAGTGCAGAGGACTGTTTTAATGGCTACAATTGGTCCTTAATGAGGTGGGAAATGTGTGCAAGAGAGAGAAATTATTTTCTAAGAGAATCATCAAAGGAAGAATATGAACTAATGGCCCAAATAAAATTTGGGATGAATCTGGGTCTGCATGGGGTTAGTTTCTTAAAAGGACTGTAGAGACTACACACAACATTGTTCTGAGCCCTAAACGTAAACTGCACACGAGAATAAACAAAAATGATATTTAACCATTTTTTTAAACTTTTCAGAACGCTGTCACTTTTACTATCACTGTCACTTTCTACTATCTTACAAGAAATGAATGATATTTTAACTGTCCAAGTTTGGTGAAATATTTTGAAAAATTTTCCAAGGAGAAATCTGATAGGTTGATTATCCTTGCTCTTATAAAACTGGCTATTCCCTTGCAAATAGTAACTTTTACTGTTTAATTTGGATAGCTTCGCCTGGGGGAGATGGTCTTGAATAGCTTATGAAACAAGTTTATAGAATAAGGATGATTTTTCATAAAATGGGCATGGTTGTTTCCTTTTCTTGAAAAACAGAACTACATCTTGAATGAGACGAGTTGAACACAAGCAGGGAGGCATTGGAGAATCGTTTCTGAGAGGACAGGCCATGGCTCAGTACAGATGCCAGCTCTCTTGCTAGTGACTGTACAACCTCGGACACTGTACAACCTCAACAAATTCCTTCTGATCTGTGAATCTTGTTCCTCACCTGTAAAATGAAAACAATGATATTACCTATTTGTTATATATATAGTTATTATCAAGAATAAATTAAAGTGTTTTTAACACCTCAGGCACATGGTAATGACTCAAAACATGTTGGATATTATGATAGTGCTATTGTCTATATTGTTTAACATTGTCGTTAAAACTATGTTATAATTTATCAAGCTTTCAGGAAAACTGAAAAAACTGGGTATCGCTCAAAGTAATAATTTACTTACTGTAGGGCCAACTAAGTAGCTTACACAGCCTATTCTACATCCTTCAGCTATTTTAAATTTTTAAAATATTAACTCTTTATTGTTAGAAATTCCATTTCTCTATTGTTTTAACAATTTAGCTATCTTAGAGGTTAATCTGACAGTTGTCTAAGATAAATTTTGAAATTTGGTTTTACTGTTTAATTGGAATGTATTGTTAGTTTTTATTTTATTTTATTTATTTATTTTTTTGCGTTACGTGGGCCTCTCACTTTCGTGGCCTCTCCTGTTGAGGAGCACAGGCTCCGGACACGCAGGCTCAGCGGCCATGGTTCACGGGCCTAACCGCTCCACGGCATGTGGGATACTCCTGGACTCGGGCACGAACCCGTGTCCCCTGCATCGGCAGGCGGACTCTCAACCACTGCACCACCAGGGAAGCCCTGTTAGTTTTTAAATAAAGTATTTTAAATACAAAATTTATTTCAAAGAAAAAAGTAATCATTAACTTTTACCAGTTTATCATGATTGCCATTCTTATGTATAATCCTCAATTAGAACTGACTTTTTTTAACTTTTATTTTTTAATTTTCTTTAGTTTTTTATTAAAGTACAGTTGATTTACAATATCATGTTAGTTTCAGGTGTACAGCACAGCAATTTAGTTATATATATATATATATATATATATATATATATACACATACATACACACACACACACACATATATAAATATATCTCCTTTTTCTGATTCTTTTCCCTTACAGGTTTTTACAAAATATTGAGTAGAGTTCCCTGTGCTATACAGTAGATGCTTGTTGGTTATCTATTTTATATATAGAAGTATGTATATGTTAATCCTAACCTCCTAATTTATCCCTTCCCCCAACCCCCTCTCCCTTTTGGTAACTGTAAGTTTGTTTCCTATGTCTGTGAGTCTCTTTCTGTTTTGGAAATAAGTTCATTTGTATTTTTTTCTTTTTTTAGATTCCACATGTGAGTGATATCATATGGTATTTCTTTCTCTGTCTGACTTACTCAGTTTAGTATGATAATCTCTAGGTCCATCCATGTTGCTACAAATGACATTATTTCATTCTTTTTATGGTTGAGTAATATTCCATTTTATATATATATATATATATATATATATATATATATATATATATATATATATACCACATCTTCTTTATCCATTCATCTGTCGAAGGACTTTTTGGTTGCTTCCATGTCTTGGCTATTGTAAATAGTGCTGCAACGAACATTGGGGTGCATGTATCTTTTTGAATTATGATTTTCTCTGGATATAAGCCCAGTAGTGGAATTGCTGGATCATATGGTAGCTCTATTTGTAGTTTTTTAAGGAACTTCCATACTGTTCTCCATAGTGGTTGTTCCAGTTCACATTCCCACCAACAGTGTAGGAGGTTCCCTTTTCTCCACACCCTCTCCAGCATTTATTGTTTGTAGATTTTTTATGGTGGCCATTCTGACCAGTGTGAGGTGATAACTCATTGTAGTTTTGATTTGCATTTCTCTAATAATTAGCAGTGTTGAGCATCTTTTCATGTGCTTTTTGGCCATCCATATGTCTTCTTTGGAGAGATGTCTATTTAGATCTTCTGCCCATTTTTTGATTGAGTTTGTTTTTTTATTATCGAGTCGTATGAACTGTTTGTATATTTCAGAGATTAATCCTTTGTCAGCTGCATCATTTGCAAATATTTTCTCCCATTCTGTAGGTTGTCTCTTCATTTTGTTTATGGTTTCCTTTGCTGTTCAAATGCTTTTAAGTTTAATTAGGTCCCAATTGTTTATTTTTGTTTTTATTTCCATTACTCTAGGAGACAGATCCAAAAAGATACTGCTGAGATTTACATCAAAGAATGTCCTGCCTATGTTTTCCTCTAGGAGTTTTATAGTGCCCAGTCTTACATTTAGGACTTTAGTCCATTTTGAGTGTATTTTTGTGTATGGTGTTAGAGAATGTTTTAATTTAATTCTTTACAATAGAATTTACTTTTATTAACCACAGGATGTGTCTGTTATTTGGGTGTTTCTGCCTAACAGAGGAACTACTTTCATTTGAATCAACTTCACAGCTTTCTGCTTTTTTCTTTCCCAAGGGTATAAAAGACCTTGTGGTGGCATATAGTGATGCTACTGAAAAGACAAAACTCTAGGACCATTTTCCCCAGCACACATTTCTTGGCTCCTTTTCTTGCTGGAAGATAAGTGAGAGACGTTACTGTGTTTCCACCTTAGCTTTGTCTTCTTTAGCTTGAAATTTGCAATGGAGAAACTCACGGGAACTGGCTCATTTGTCCAGCTGCCCTCTATGTCGGGATCTGAATGAAGGCCTGGGACTCTGAGAGGCTTTGCCAAGTTCATACAGCCAGTTGGGGCAGAGCTAAGAAGCAGCTCTCCTGACTCTCAATCTGGTGCAAGTCTCACTAATTCCCTGAGACCTCTCAGCTGGCTTCCCAACTGTCACTCTTCTCCCAGTTTTGGCCTAGGTGCAAACTTTTCTGTTAAAATGAAACAAGCCAAAAATGAAACTTTGACATTTTCGCAAACAGTATTTTTCCTAGCCATCCCCTCTCTCTTTATACCACTGCTTACTGGATGAGAATGTGAGTGGAGCTGTAGATCTTGAAAGTAGAGCTACTAGCTGCTCTTCCAAAAACCTGTAAATAAGGAATTTTAGGGATGCAAATATAAGTGCATGCTATGGCTCTGAGAAAGTTGTTGGATAGATTAGGTTCTCCTCTTTCTCTGATAAGATCCCTTAGAGTCTTGGCTTTTCATCCTCCTTTTCTTTGCTATAAGAATCTGTTAAAAGTCATTGATCAGGAGAAATTCTCCCAACCTAGTCCAGCTAATTAAGAGAAATTCCTGCACATGTGTTTGGAAGGAAAGGAAAGTTTGATGTTCAAATAATACATTTGGGGGCTTTGGATCCAAATGTATTTTTTAAGGAAAAATATTTTATGAAAAGGACCTCTGGTCATTGTAGCCTTAACCTTTTTTTTTTTTTTGAAATTTTAGTTCTTTATAGTCTGTGTAAAAATGAATTAGCAAAAACAGATTGCTCAAAGTTAATGAAATTTTTAGCTCAACTTTGAAATATTGGTATGGGTAGTTAAATTTCCTAAACCAACTTTCTGAGTCAAAGGTGAAGGGCATCATTTCCCAATTCTGGTTTATAAAGTGTCATCCTTATAATGTCTTCCTTCAAAAAGGGAAGCTACTCAAAATGAAAAGGAGGGAGGAGTATTGAGTGGAAATGATGATTCATTACCACAACTCCCAGCAATAGTGTAATCCATTCACACAGTTCATGGTCATCTGTTTTTCTATGCCACTATGCTAATGAATCACTGCTGTTTACTCTTTGGGGAGTAGCACCTTTCAACACCTGTAAGAAAGAAACACTGTTTGAAAGCTGGCTTCTTGGTTAGAATGCCAAAAATTTTGTGACATGCTCTAGTTCCCAAAACCTAGTAGTAGAAAGGACTACATTCATATTCTAACTGTGAAGAAACTGTGCTTCTCTTAGCGAGGGACCGGGTCCCTCCTGCAAGTGTCTCACTGGAATGAGATCTGAACGTGCTTGCATCACTGTCACTGTCAGCAAAACAGACTTAATCTGTAATTTGTCCATGTTGACTCTGGCTTATTTAAAATAGACAAGGACAAATAAGGAGCTATAAGGCTGTTTTTGCACCTTAAAGAGTATTTGTTATGTTTTGCATTTACTCTCTTGGCTTTAAACTTTCCAAGAAGTTTTGGGTCAAGATAGTAGTTACCTCTTCTCCCAGTTAATTTTGGTCTGCAAATTCAGACTTTTGAAATTAACTCTAAAAGCAGTTGATTTTAAAAACATGTTGGAAAATAAAATAATTTAATTTCTGAGGACATCACATTTAACTGTACTAACCTAGAATTGTTTTGCTCAGATGTTTTGTTCAATCATTTTTTTTTCTAATGCTGGTATGATGGGGAATAACATACTCCATGTTCAGGTCCTTTGGAGTTGATGGATGAGGTACTTTGCCTCACTACTTTGAATGTTTATTAGTATGGTAATTCACTTTTTGTTTCTCTAATAATGTATTTCATTATTGCCTCAACTGAGCTTCCTGGTCTATTATCTTTCAGTCTATTGTTATTTAGAGATTTGAAAATTCCATCTATATGAAGGTACCTTTGAGTGATGGGATTCACTTTGAGAGTAGGATGCAGTCTTTGCAAAAGAAATAAAGAGGATTAGAATATAAAATGGGAGACTAGAACAAACATTGTGTTTCTCTAACAATGCTGGCTTAGCTGAGTAGTCCTAGAATTCTGGCTTCCCAAGTCCCACAACCAGCAGAAACAATTCCCCAGAGAGAATCACTGTTTCCAGTCGGAACTGTAAAAGCGTAAGTAATACAATGAAATTGTTAGGGATTAAATGGCAGCTCAGATAATCTCTTTCCTTTTAGGTTGAGTACATTTGTTTTCTAAACGAATGGAAAATGGGTCTTAGAAATATTATTTTAGTTAGTGTGGCATTTTTACTTAAAAACCACTTTAAGCCTAGTCATAGTTCCAGATGGTCAGAATAAAAATCACTCAACTCACTATAGAGGTTAAACTAAGATTGATAGCTGTGAATTTACCAGGATTTTGTTGTATTCTAGAAATTCAGAATGTTTTAGAACCTCTTATATGTCTGAATATGGGGCAAAGATACAGTAAATAGGCCTGATATGGCTATACTATGACAAAAACACTTTTATGTAAGACATTCATTGTCAAGTGACATAAGTATGAAAGATGTCAGCCACATCAACTCTTGGTCACCCATAATGCAAGTGGATTCTGTGGCAACATAAATTTTTCATTCATGCTTGCTGGGGTAGATTCATTCTTTCAGAGAGTATTTGTAAGAAAGTAACAAAAGGTAGACATACTGACCATTTCCATGGGGATATTATTTCCTGCACAAGATGAAGTTTGATTTCATTGAATTGAATAAATATTTATGTAGTGGTAAATACATAGCAGGTATTTTCCAGGTGCTGAAGATACCACCTAGGTCTCAGTAGTCCTTGTGAACTTACTAGAGTATAGAAATGAGGGAGGACAAAAGGCTTTTGTGTCTTCAGAATAAATATCCTTGTGGGGGTTAAAGGGATGCACAAAGTCTCTGAAATATCTTTGAACTATGGGATTTTTAGCTTTGTAAACTATGGAATATTATGTTCCTTCTCTGAGCCTCATATCTATGTGAAAGTGGAGGTAACACCTACATTAAATGGTGGTTCTGAGGATTAAACTGAAAATATATAAAGCACTCTGTACTAAGTGGCAGAGAGGATGCTCCGTGAAAGGCATTTATTCCTATTATTACTCTAATGTTCTCAGGAGGACCATGTTCATATAAGAAACACTAGGAATTTAGAAAAAAGCATCATGGTTTTGATTTGCTTAGAAATCTTCGTGCTAACTGAGTCAGATTATGAAAGATCTGGGTGGCAGAAAGGACCCTGGCACCAGCTCAAATCTCTTACAAAAAGAAAGGGGGATGAAGTTTTCCTAAATTCTTTTGGAGGTTGAATCACTGAATAGGGAGACCCCTGCTGAGGTAGAGAAGATGCAAAGCGCTGTGCTTCCCTTTGGAGGATTCAGTGAAGAAGCTCTGCTGATACCAAATGGGAGAGTACGTTCTTTGCTTCTCAGCCACCTCCTGAAGAATCATGCATCAAGCATCCATTCTATGAATATATATTTATTGCATGAGTACTGTGTACTGGGCACTGTTCTGAGTGCTGAAAATAGAGAAGTGAAAAGGTAATTGATAAAAATCACTGTTCTCATCATGGGACTTACCTTGTTGTAGAGGGAAGAAGACAATAAACGTGGTCTATAAATAATGTATGAGGTATGTTAGAAGGTGATAAGTGCTAGTGAGAAGAATAAATCTGAGAAGAGGGTAGGAGTGCTGGCAGCGGTTGCAGCTGTCAGTGGAGTGGCCAAAGTAGGCTTCAGTGAGAATGTCTCCTCTGAGCAAGTTTTTGGAAGAAATACAGGAATGAGCGAGGCAGAAAATCAAAGTGAAGAGTATTGGAGGGAAGGGAGCAGGTCTGGTGTGTGAAGATTCTAGTTTGGGAGCATGTTAGTGTGTTCAGCATCAGGGTCTCAGACAAAGAGATTAGAGCAGAGTAAGCAAACAAGAAGAACGTTGGGAGGGACAGTAAGAAACCTGATCCCACAGGACTGTGCAGACCTTCATAAGAAAGTGGCTTTCATTCCCACTCATGCGTGGAGCCAGTGGAGGACTTTGAGCGGGTGAACATCATGCTTTGACTTAATTGTTTTAAAGTCTTACACAAACTACTGGATGACAGTAGACTTTGGGGGCGGGAGGCAGATACACAGTGGGGTAATGAGCAATAGTAAGGCACACTCTTGGGAAGCTCTTTCTGTTGAGGCAATTGAACACCATAGTAGTTGGGTTACCTTGATGATCAGTATCTTATAGGTCAGGCCATTCAAGGTCAGCAGGAAACCTATTCTACTTGAGCAAGGGAGTGGGCGACTTGCAGGAAACGTGACAGCCATCCTGTTTGGAGTTCTCATGGGCCACGGTGAGCAACAATGGTAGCAGTGCTTCCAGAACTAAATAGTCACTGTTCAGTTGGTGCTGGGGAGCAGAGGCACTGGTACAGCCCCTATGGAATTGTGCATCATTCAGCAGGAAGTTGGGGGGTGATGTCTAAAGGAAAGTATGTCTAGAAGTGGTCACCGGTAGCCCCAGTACCAGAGTAGGCTCATGTTTGGATGTATCACTATGGATGGATTTAGAATCAATGGGAACAGGCATTATGGCAGGGTGATATCTTTTGTAATATTAACCAGTAATTTAGGCATCTAGAATATGCAGCATATGTCAATGCCACTCTCTCACTTTGTCCCAGCTTACCCTTCCCCCTCCCTGTGTCCTCAAGTCCTTTCTCTACATCTGCATCTTTATTCCTGTCCTGCCCCTAGGTTTTTCAGAACCTTTTCTTTTTTTTTTTAGATTCCATGTATAAGTGTTAGCATATGGTATTTGTTTTTCTCTTTCTGACTTACTTCACTCTGTATGACAGATTCTAGGTTGATGCACCTCACTACAAATAACTCAATTTCGTTTCTTTTTATGTCTGAGTAATATTCCACTGTATATATGTGCCACATCTTCTTTATCTATTCATCTGTCGATGGATACTTAGGTTGCTTCCATGTCCTGGCTATTGTAAATAGAGCTGCAATGAACATTGTGGTACATGACTCTTTTTGAATTATGGTTTTCTCAGGGTATGTGTCCAGTAGTGGGATTGCTGGGTCATATGGTAGTTCTATTTTTAGTTTTTTAAGGAACTTCCATACTGTTTTCGATAGTGGCTGCATCAATTTACATTCCCACCAATAGTGTAGGAGGGTTCCCTTATCTACACACCCTCTCCAGCATTTACTGTTTGTAGATTTTTTGGGTGATGGTCCTTCTGACAGGTGTGGATTTATACCTCATTGTAGTTTTGATTTGCATTTATCTAATGATTAGTGATGTTGAGCATCCTTTCATGTGTTTGTTGGCGATCTGTATAGCTTCTTTAAGAGAAATATCTGTTTAGGTCTTCTGCCCATTTTTGGATTGGGTTGTTTGTTTTTTTGATATTGAGCTGCATGAGCTGCTTGTAAATTTTGGAGATTAATCCTCTGTCAGTTGCTTCATTTGCAAATATTTTCTCCCATTCTGAGGGTTGTCTTTTCATCTTGTTTATGGTTTCCTTTGCTGTGCAAAAGCTTTTAAGTTTCATTGGGTCCCATTTGTTTATTTTTGTTTTTATTTCCATTTCTCTGGGAGGTGGGTCAAAAAGGATTTTGCTGTGATTTATGTCATAGAGTGTTCTGCCAATGTTTTCATATGAGAGTTTTATAGTATCTGGCCTTACATTAAGTCTTTAATCCATTTTGAGTTTATTTTTGTGTATGGTGTTAGGGAGTGTTCTAATTTCATTCCTTTACATGTTGCTGTCCAGTTTTCCCAGCACCACTTATTGAAGAGGCTGTCTTTTCTCCATTGTATATTCTTGCCTCCTTTGTCAAAGATAAGGTGACCATATGTGCATGGGTTTATCACTGGGCTTTCTATCCTGTTCCATTGATCTATATTTCTGTTTTTGTGCCAGCACCATACTGTTTTGATTATTGTAGCTCTGTAGTATTGTCTGAAGTCCAGGAGCCTGATTCCTCCAGCGCCATTTTTCTTTCTCAAGATTGCTTTTGCTCTTTGGGGTCATTTGTGTTCCCACACAAATTGTGAAATTTTTTGTTCTAGTTCTGTGAAAAATGCCATTGGTAGTTTGATAAAGATTGCACTGAAAGTGTAGATTGCTTTGAATAATATAGTCATTTTCACAATGTTGATCCTTCCAGTTGAAGAACATGATATATCCCTCCATCTTTTTGTATCATCTTTAATTTCTTTCATCAGTGTCTTATAGTTTTCTGCATACAAGTCTTTTGTCTCCTTAGGTAGGTTTATTCCTAGGTATTTTATTCTTTTTGTTGCAATGGTAAATGGGAGTATTTCCTTAATTTCTCTTTCAGATTTTTCATCATTAGTGTATAGGAGTGAAAGAGATTTCTGTGCATTACTTTTGTATCCTGCTACTTTACCAAATTCATTGATTAGCTCTAGTAGTTTTCTGGTAGCATCTTTAGGATTCTCTATGTATAGTATCATGTCTTCTGCAAACAGTGACAGCTTTACTTCTTTTTTTCCAATTTGCATTCCTTTTATTTCTTTATCTTCTCTGATTGCTGTGGCTAAAACTTCCAAAACTATGTTGAATAATAGTGGTGAGAGTGGGCAACCTTGTCTTCTTCCTCGTCTTAGTGGAAATGGTTTCAGTTTTTCACCACTGAGAAAGACGTTGGCTGTGGGTTTGTCATATATGGCTTTTATTATGTTGAGGTAGGTTCCCTCTATGCCTACTTTCTAGAGAGTTTTTATCATAAATTGGTGTTGAATTTTGTCAGAAGCTTTTTCTGCATCGAGATTATCATATGGTTTTTATCCTTCAATTTGTTAATATGGTGTATCACATTGATTTGCATATATTGAAGAACCCTTGCATTCCTGGAATAAACCTTACTTGATCCATGGTGTATGATCCTTTGAATGTGCTGTTGGATTCTGTTTGCTAGTATTTTGTTGAGGATTTTTACATCTATGTTCATCAGTGATATTAGCCTGTAGTTTTCTTTTTGTGACATCTTTGTCTGGTTATGGTATCAGGGAGATGGTGGCCTTGTAGAATGAGTTTGGGAGTGTCCCTCCCTCTGCTATGTTTTGGAAGAGTTTGAGAAGGATAGGTGCTAGCTCTTCTCTAAATGTTTGATAGAATTCGCCTGTGAAGCCATCAGGTGTTGGGCTTTTGTTTGTTGGAAGATTTTTAATCACAGTTTCAATTTCAGTGCTTGTGATTGGTCTGTTCATATTTTCTATCTCTTCTTGTAGTCTTGGAAGGTTGTGTTTTTCTAAGAATTTGTCCATTTCTTCCAGGTTGTCCATTTTATTGGCATATAGCTGCTTGTAGGAATCTCTCATGATCCTTTGTACTTCTGCAGTGTCAATTGTTACTTCTTCTTTATCATTTCTAATTCTATTGATTTGAGTCTTCTCCCTTTTTTTTCTTGATGAGTCTGCCTAATGGTTTATCAATTTTGTCTATATTCTCAAAGAACCAACTTTTAGTTTTATTGTTCTTTGCTATCATTTCCTTCATTTCTTTTTCATTTATTTCTGAACTGATCCTTATTATTTCTTTCCTTATGCTAACTTTGGGGTTTTTTTGTTCTTTCTCTAATTGCTTTAGGTGTAAGGTTAGGTTGTTTATTTGGGACATTTCTTGTTTCTTGAAGTAAGATACTATTGCTATAAACTTCCCTCTTAGAACTGCTTTTGCCTCATCCCATGTGTTTTGGGTTGTTGTGTTTTCATTGTCATTTATTTCTAGGTAATTTTTGATTTCCTATTTGATTTCTTCAGTGCTCTCTTGGTTATTTAGTCGAGTATTGTTTAGCCTCCATGTGTTTGTATTTTTTACAGTTTTTTCCCTCTAAGTGATATCTAGTCTCATAGCATTGTGGAAAAGATATTTGATACGATTTCAATTTTCTTAAATTTAGCAAGGCTTGATTTGTGGCTCGAGATATGATCTATCCTGGAGAATGTTCCATGAGCACTTGCAAAGAACTTTATTCTGTTGTTTTTGAATGGAATGTCCTATAAATATCAATTAAGTCCATCCTGTTTAATGTATCATTTAAAGCTTGTGTTTCCTTATTTATTTTCAGTTTGGTTGATCTGTCCATTGGTGAAAGAAGTGGGGTGTTAATGTCCCCTACTATGATTGTGTTACTATCGATTTCCCCTGTTATGGCTGTTAGCATTTGCCTTATGTATTGAGGAGTTCCTATGTTGGGTGCATAAATATTTACAATTGTTATATCTTCTTCTTGGATTGATCCCTTGATCATTATGTAGTGTCCTTCTTTGTCCCTTGTAATAATTGTTAAAGTCTATTTTGTCTGTTATGAGAATTGCTACTCCAGTTGTCTTTTGATTTCTATTGGCATGGAATATCTTTTCCCATCCCCTCACTTTCAGTCTGTATGTGTCCCTAGGTCTGAAGTGGGTCTCCTGTAGACAGCATATATGGGTCTTGTTTCTGTATCCATTCAGGCAGTCTATGTCTTTTGTTGAAGTATTTAATCTATTTACATTGAAGGTAGTTATCAATATGTGTGTTCCCATTACCATTTTCTTAATTGTTTTGCGTTTGTTATTGTAGGTCTTTCCTTTTCTTGTGTTTCCTGCCTAGAGAAGTTCCTTTACCATTTGTTTTAAAGCTGGTTTGGTGGTGCTGAATTCTCTTAGCTTTTGCTTGCCTGTAAAGCTTTTAATTTCCCTGTCAGATCTTAATGAGATCCTTGCTGGGTAGAGTAATCTTGGTTGTAGGTTTTTCCCTTTCATCACTTTAAATATGTCCTTCCACTCTCTTCTGGCTTGCAGAGTTTCTGCTGAAAGATCAGCTGTTAACCTTATGGCGATTCCCTTGTATTTTATTTGTTGCTTTTCACTTGCTGCTTTCAATATATTTTCTTTCTACTTAAGTTTTGATAGTTTGATTAATATGTGTCTTGGTGTTTTTCTCCTTGGATTTATCCTGTATGGGACTCTCTGTGCTTCCTGGACTTGATTGACTATTTCCTTTCCCATATTAGAGAAGTTTTCAACTATAATCTCTTCAAACATTTTCTCAATACCTTTCTTTTTCTCTTCTTCTTCTGGAACCCCTGTAATTCACATGTTGGTGCATTTAATATTGTCCCAGAGGTCTCTGAGACTGTCCTCAATTCTTTTCATTCTTTTTTCATTATTCTTCTCTGCAGTAGTTATTTCCACTATTTTATCTTCCAGGTCACTTATCCTTCTGCCTCAGTTATTCTGCTATTGATCCCTTCTAGAGAATTTTTAATTTCATTTATTTTGTTGTTCATCATTGTTTGCTCTTTAGTTCTTTTAGGTCCTTGTTAAACGTTTTTTGTATTTTCTCTATTCTATTTCCAAGATTTTGGATCATCTTTACTATCATTATTCTGAATTCTTTTTCAGGTAGACTGCCCATTTCCTCTTCATTTGTTTGGTCTGGTGGGTTTTTACCTTGCTCCCTCATCTGTTGTGTTTTTCTCTGTCTTCTCATTTTGCTTAACTTACTGTGTTTGGGGTCTCCTTTTCACAGGTTGCAGGTTCATAGTTCCTGTTGTTTTTGGTGTCTGCCCCAAGTGGCTCTGGTTGCCCCTCTGCCCCAGTGGCTAAGGTTGGTTCAGTGGTTTGTGTAGGCTTCCTGGTGGAGGGTACTGGTGCGTGTGTTCTGGTGAATGAGGCTGGATCTTGTCTTTCTGGTGGGCAGGACTGCGTCTGGTGGTGTGTTTTGGGGTGTCTGTGGCCTTATTATGATTTTAGGCAGCCTCTGCTAATGGGTGGTATTGTGTTCCTGTCTTGCTAGTTGTTTGGCATGGGGTGTCCAGCACTGGACCTTGCTGGTGGTTGTGTGGAGCTGGGTCTTAGCATTGAGACAGAGATCTCTGTGAGAGCTCTCACCGATTGATATTATGTGGGGCTGGGAGTTCTCTGGTGCTCCAATACCCTGAATTCGTCTCTCCCACCATAGAGGCTCAGGCCTGACCCCCAACTGGAGCACCAAAACCCTTTCAGCCACACGGCCAGGTACGTGAGGAGTTTCTTGCCTTTTGGGAAGTCTGAGGTCTTCTGCCCGTGTCCAGTAGTGTTCTGTAGGAGTTATTCCACATTTAGATGTATTTTTGATGTGTTTCTGGGGAGAAGTTGATCTCCATGTCTTACTCCTCTGCCATCTTGAAAGTCATCTTCAGAGAATGTTTGATGAATCAGAACAAGCCTTCCAACCCCCTGAGGCTTCAGGTTTGGGGGTTGGTGAGGAGAAGAGGCAAAGGCAAAGCAAGAAGAGTCGTTGCTGTTGGTGTCTGAGAGAGGAGAGACCTAGTCCCCGCTCCACGTGAACTGAGGTGCAGCAGTGATGATCAAACCCTGGAGAAATTTGGGGAGAATTGATAGTAGAAGTTACTTGTGCCTCTTTGGCCAGGTAGACCCAAGGAGAGGACAAGACCCCTGAGAGGAAAGGCCTGCTTAGCTTGTCTAGGCAGGTATGTTTGCCATAGTCACGAGTTGTCTCTACTGCAGCACGGGGCAGGTGCAGAATGAATGTCAGAGTTTCGAGGGAACCAGCAGATACAGAATTGGTGGGGCGACTGTGTGGAGAGCCCTGATGAGTTCTAGTGAGACTTATTGGGGCTTTAGATTGGAATAAGGAAGAATGCATCTGTGACCCGCAGGAGATAATCACCGAGGTCCATTTTGGACCATGGACATCTCAGAAAGTGGTAACTAATGGTCTAATTTCCCTCACTCCTTAAAACACAGAAACAACCCTGCTAAAGAAGGAACTGCATGGGGCTGTGGTGAATGTCAGGGATTTGTTGAACTAGACATAGAATTTCTTGAACAATTCAATTTTTGAATTGAGGCTTGTATTTGTGATATATTTGTAGAGCCCACCTTCATTTTGACCCTCAGGGTTAAGAAATATGGAAGTAGGGAATTTATTTATCCCGGTTGTTTATATCTGCTCCTCAGAAACCCAAAGTGGCTTCTATTAAAAATAAACAAATAACATACAACAATATTGGGTGGGTGCTTTAGGCAAAAGATTTCTTAGATTATAACTTAGGCTCTTGATATTTTCTTTTTTTCAGAAGTAAAAAAAGAGAGTAGAGGGATGTGGGAAGAAAGTATGACTCAATTAAAGATGGAGGTGCAGGAAGCACTTGGATAAGGGAAGGTGAAGATGCCAGTGAGGGGAGTGAAATGAAGGCACAGAATGACCAAAATTAGGGAGGAGCTGGCCGAGTAGAATTAGAGTGATGGAGTGAGGAGAGCAAATGAGGGAATTTGTGATGGATGCACCCTTCTATTTGATGAAGCAGGAGTCAAACCATCTGCTGTGGGAGGGGGTAGAGAGAGGTGGACTGGAAAGAGTTGGACGGGGACCTAAGGAAAGCAGAAGGGTTAAAACAGCTGTGCTGGAGAATGTATTATGAAATCAACACGGAAACATGATTTGCCAAGAAGCAGCAGTGAAACCTCCGTTGAAATTAGATGACATGAGTTTGTAATATGCCAAGGTAGATGTTTGTCTCTTTATGTCCTTAATTAAATTTTGCTTTATTCTAATGGTAGTTCTTTAACTTGTTTTACCACATGAGGGAAAGATTGGTCATTTTTTTTTTCTTTATAAAATATACTTTTTTGTTCTGTAAGAATCTTAAAATCAAATTATGTTTTAATTCATGGCAAGAGTGTAAAATATAAGCCTTAGGAACTTTTCATGTAGGTTTATTGGCTTTTGTGTATAATAGATTTATATAGATCCCTTTTATCTTTTAAATATATTTGGCATGTTATCTATGTTAGTAGTGCTTCAGGAGCCTGGGACAAGAAAGAATGAAAGGCAGAAGAAAGAAAAAAAGAAAGAAAGAGGGGGGGAGGGAGGGAGGAAGGAAGGAAGGAGGAAAGAAAGAAAGAAAGAAAAAGAGAGAGAGGGAGGGAGGGAGGGAGGGAGGGAGGGAGAGAGGGAAGGAGGCAGGAAAGGAAAAGAAGAGGAAGGGAAGGAGGGGAGAAAAGGAGGGAGAAAAGCAAAGGGAAGGATGGAGAAGTAGCATGGTCTAGGAATTTGGGGCATCCTCCTCACAACTTTTCTCTTGGCTCTACAAATATTCATCCACAGTTTAAATGGTTGAAGAATTCTTGAGTGAAGAAGTGTCTTTAATTTTATACTGCTCCTATACAGGTTTACAGGTTAAACCTATAACCTGTAAGAAATTATTAACCAAAAATAGCATATGCTGTTCAAGAGCAAGAGCAGGGCATTGGGACTTGGATGGACCTGAGACTGGCGTATAACAGGCTCTCAATAAATAACTATTGTTAGTAATTTTTAACAGTTTTTCAGGCCCTCTCGTTTGAGGCCAATTCTTGTATATAGTAGGAGTGGGGGTGCAGGGGAGGAATAGGAAGAGGTTGTTGGATATTACGTGGTCTGAGCACCACTCTGTGACTACTAGGTCATATCAGGGGCTGGTCCGTCTTCCTCTAAGAGGGACAAGTAGATGCACTAGATAGAGCTGTGGGATGAGAAGGGTGAGTGGATGCCCAGATCAATGCTAGGCAAAATAATGAAGAAAACAGAATTTATTACTGATAGATTTTTTGTCACAACAAAACCTCTCTGTCCAAAAAAAAAAAAAAAATCTTTTCATCCTTAACCACTCTTCTATTGTTGCCTTCACCCCTTCCTATACACAGAATACATGTACTCTTGCCTTTCACTTCTTCAATTTCTGGCCAAACTAACTCAACGGCAGCTAAGATTTTCATGTCATAGCAGCATATTGACAGGGGACACCAGCCTGTAGCTTGGACTGCTTTCCTCCCTCACCTTGCCCAGTGCATCACTTTTATTTTGTTTCCAGGGCTTGATTTAGGAACATTTGGCTTACCTTTACTCATAGTTTTAAAGATGGAGGGAGAGAGGTTTAATGCCATTTTACAACCTTCCTCTTTGAATCATATTTACTTTAGAAAGGTAGGAAGGTGGCCTAGAAGGCTGATCCTTAAACATAGGAGTTCAATATTCCCTATTTCTTTGGGCTCACCTCTCCTCTGCTCACTTCACAGTCCAGCCAAGTCCTGCATCTTCACGCAACATTCTTTCGTTTGGAGGTAAAATAGATCCTGCAGCTCAGTTTCTAGCAACTCATGACTAGGCAAAGGAGGCCATTGGCCTGGGAAATTCATCACCCCCATTTGGTTTCTAAAAGTAGCTGGAATCTTGACAGGACAGAGTACAAGCCAGTAGAAACTTTACTGGAAGCAAAACTCAATTTCTTACTAGAGCCTTGTTTTGTGAAAAGAAGTCTGAAAAACACCTTGTGAGCACACACTAATGTCTAGTATGTAAATGAAGTATACGTAATAAGTTCTCAGAAGGCTATTAACTTCTCTCCAATCCAATAAAATATGCCTCATTCTTGCACTGGGCACAAAAGATGATGTTCCTTGGAAATTTTCCAGGTAAACTTGTTTGGATTTATGGGAAGGGCTTTCATGGCGTTAATAATGCCTCCTGTTAATTCCAGGAAAGACACATTTCCCAGCTACCTCTCACCTGGCTCATCTCAAGAACATTTTTTTCCCTGAATGTCTAATTTAAGTAATATCCGTCAAATATTTGTATGCAGCACATACAAATGTTTATGATAGGGACTTCCCTGGTGGTCCAGTGGTTAAGACTTCATGCTCCCAAAGTAGGGAGCCCGGGTTCGATTCCTGGTCAGGGAACTACATCCCTCATGCCACAACTAAGAGCCTGCATGCTGCAACTAAAGAGCCTGTGTGCCACATCTAAGACCCAGCACAGCCAAATAAATAAATAAATATTTTTAAATACTTATGATATAGTAGTGAAAGAAAAATAAAATTCAGTCTCTGCTGTGATTTCAGATTATTTACAATTCTGCCTGAATACAGATTAAAAGGACTAAAAGAGAGCATGGCAAGTCCCTTGGGATATAGAAGATTATCAATAAACATTGATGAGTGAACTATTAATGCACACAAAAAAAGAAACAATGGTAAATTGACTATACTTCAATAAAACATATATATATATATATATATACATAATGGTTAGAGTGGTGATATTGTTGATAAAATTATTCAATTTTCTTTTAAATATTATATATATATATATATTTTTTTTGCGGTACGCGGGCCTCTCACTATTGTGGCCTCTCCTGTTGTGGAGCACAGGCTCCGGACGCGCAGGCTCAGCGGCCATGGCTCATGGGCCCAGCCGCTCCGCGACATGTGGGATCTTCCCGGACCGGGGCACGAACCCGCGTCCCCTGCATTGGCAGGCAGACTCTCAACCACTGCGCCACCAGGGAAGCCCTAAATATTATATTTATAAAATAAGTTAAAAATCAATTGGTTGGATGCCATCATTGTTAAAACCCTTTATCTCCTTTATAACTTCACCCTTTTCCACACCAGAGCTGTTTTTATCCCTTTTATGGACAGTCTCTAGTGATAGAAAAGCACATCCAAGCCCTGGAAATGTGAGAGTTGTTCAGCTGATGGACAGAATACCACATATATATCACTGCCTTCTCAAATTCAATATTGGCCAATAGGATGGCCTAATTAAGGGACTATACCAAAACATATCACATGGTGATATGTTTCCAAAGAATTTTAGTCCCCCCAAATACCTGTAATTTAATACTGATGCTTAAATTTTATAGATGTGTTCTGTTATTTAAGGTTTGGCCCCAAATGAATGCAAATACCTGGAGAAATAATACTTCAAGACTTCTTGGTCTTTGGAATGTTAGTGTAAATCATTTGGGTAAAGGAGAGAAAGAGAGCTTGAGGTTTCTTGGGGTATACGTGGGTTTAGGAGAGGATATGTTGAAGGGAGAAAGTGGTGAAGGAAGGAGAGGAGAGAAGGCTCAGTGCTACTTCCCAGGTTCTTCCCAGAGTTCACTGCGCTTCCAAGAAGAGTGAGTTTTATGGCTGGGTTGCTGCTGTGACCTGGAAAGGTATTGCCACCATAGTTCAGTCGGTGAGAATATGATCAGGGATTTACAGTTTGGATGCAGCTGTGATTGGGGGTGAAAACGGTCATGTCCCAAAAGCCTCGTGGTCTGTGAGATTCCTGAGCCAGTAGTGAGTCCATCGAGGGATTAGGACTTTATACATTTTCAGATGGGATTTGCAGTCATAATATGAAGGCAGGATCATAGCACAGCTGCTAAGAGAGTACTAGGAGAATATTAAGATCAAATGTCAGGGCTTTTAATACCATTTTCTGCTACAGATTATGACTCTCCAAATTCCTGACCCTTCATTCTCAATAACAAAAGAAATATCTTTGGTATTAATTGCAAGGTTTTGATTGTGCATTACTACACAGTCTCAAAGCAATCCAGATCGTTTACTTCTGGTGATCATTAATCTGGACTTCCTTTTTAATGATAAACATTTTACTATTAAACAGAAACAGTATGTTGGCTTTACTTGTGAGAAGTTTATACTTACCTGCTTAATTAATTATGTAACTGACCCTTGTTTGAAGTAATCAAAAATGAGACACAGGCAGAATTCACACACCAAGGAGCCTGTAATAGTTGTGTTCCCGGGTTTAAAGAAAGTGAGTGAATGTGTGTGTGTGAGAGAGGGAGGGAGAGAGAGAACATGCACACACATATGCCTGCATAAGTGTGGCTACTAGGGTGAGAAAACAGGACAGGTGTAATATATAATGTCATTTTTAAGTGTTTACCATGTGCCAGACATTGTTAGGTAAGTACCGTTATTTTTTCTATTTCATAGCTTATGAAACTGAACAGTTAAATCACATGAATATGTTTTTTTTTTTTAAACTATAGAAAATGAGAGATTAAAACAAGAGAAATAAGAAGGGAAAGGGAGCAGCAATTCTTTCATGTCCTGTCTTTTTCAGAACTGTGTTTAAGCATGATAAAATGAAAGCAGACAGATTTTCTGGGAGCAGTAACCCTTCCCATGGTCAATATTGGAAAATTAGGTGAGCTATAAATGGATTTTGAATTGCAGGTTGACTTCTTTATCCATTTTATTTGAATCTCACAAATTGTTTGATGGTTGTTTATTTTCTTTGTAGTAGTTGGTATTGTTATGACATGACGTTGAAATCCGTACCAACTGAGAATGTTGTTTATAATCATGATTTTTTTTTTTTTTTTTTTTTTGCGGCATACAGGCCTCTCACTGTTGTGGCCTCTCCCGTTGCGGAGCACTGGCTCCGGACGCGCAGGCTCAGCGGCCATGGCTCACGGGCCCAGCTGGTCCGCGGCATGTGGGATCTTCCCGGACCGGGGAACGAACCCGTGTCCCCTGAATCGGCAGGAGGACTCTCAACCACTGCGCCACCAGGGAAGCCCTATCATGATATTTTTAAAAATAGAAATAGCCCAAAAAGGGTCTGAAATAAGGACTATATTGCTTTTATAGACAAAAGAGCACTGTGTATTAACGTAGAGCTACATTAAAAAATTACACCCCCAGACTTTGTGTCAGTTCTGAAAATGAGGCATTCAGTGAATAAATTTTGCTATTCATTATCAAACAAGCAAGTACATAATCAGTTAGATTCCATTTCACACACACACACACACACACACGCGCGCGCACACACACATCTGCAAAAAAGACTATACCAAAAAATACTAAGTGGTTATTGCTGAGTGGTGAATTGATTTTTTTTCCTCTTTTTGATTGACTTTTTAAAACTGTCCACAAAAAAAAAAAACAGGCCCCCATTTTCAATAAGAAAACTTATAGAAGTCAGTTTTAACCAATGTTTATAACACTGCTGTCAAATAAATTGTATTATACTTTGATCTTTGTAGAACATACAATAATGTATTAGGGAGGCTCCTGACCTCTAGAAATTATTTATTGTGGAGATAGGCATAAAAAATGAAGACAGGGCTTCCCTGGTGGCGCAGTGGTTGAGAGTCCGCCTGCCAATGGGGGTGACACGGGTTCGTGCCCCGGTCCGGGAAGATCCCACGTGCTGCAGAGTGGCTGGGCCCGTGGGCCATGGCCGCTGAGCCTGCGCGTCCAGAGCCTGTGCTCTACAACGGGAGAGGCCACAACAGTGAGAGGCCCGCGTACCACAAAAAAAAAAAAAAAAAAAAGAAAAGAAATGAAGACAGTATGCTATGTCACAGATACTGATTTCTTAATAGGAAAGCAATCCCTAAAAGTTGTGTTGTTCAGGGGAGACTGAAAAGAGAAATAAAGAGATCAGACTGGCATTAAAAGCTAGGTCCAGTCCGAGGGGACATGTGAAAAGGAGGCCAGAAATTCTTGCGGGATGTAATGGCTTCCATAAAAACATAGAGATTAGAAAGTACTATATTTATCTGAAGCTCAGAGATGAGATTAGTGGTGAAGATAAACAGTAAGATTGGTCCCCATGTGGTAGCCCTTGAACATCAGATTAATATCTTCTCAGGGCAACCTCTTTAAGTACTTCTAACAAGCCGTTTTCAGAGGGCACAGAAACTAGATAAGGCAATCCCAAAGTCTCAGAAGAGATTCCATGCTCCATTCCCCCATTCATTTGAATTTTGTCCTTCATCCTATCTTTTTGCCATGCCTGTTTGATATTAACGTCTTGATTTCAAATTGTCTAATTTGTTTTCATCTATAACTTCTTCAAGATACTGTTTCTTGAAACCTAAAGGCACCACAGGTTAGCAATGCCATGCCCTCAGGATTATAACATACTGTGCGCCAGCCGAAGCCTCATTTTGTCCTGGCATGCACTTGCCAAAGGAAGAAGATAAGAAAATGTGTTATTTTTTGCTATGTAATAAAATACCCCAAGGCTTAGGAGCTTAAAACAACAAATATTTATTATGACACCAGTTTCTGGGGGTCAAGAATCTGGGAGTTTCTCAGCTGGGTCTTTGTGGCTCAGGTCTCTTAGGCTGCAGGTGTTGACTGTTGTCTCTGACGACTTCGACAAGGGCTGAAGGATCTTCTTTCAAGCCCATTCAAGTGGCCGTTGGCAGGAGCTTCATTTCCTTGCTATGTGAGCCTCTTTCTAAGGCTGCTCACAAGTTGATGTCCCCCAAAACAAATGATCCAAGAGTGAGAGAAAAGAAGCCACCAAGGTGAAAGCCACAATGTCTTTTACAATCTAATCTCAGAATTGACATAGTATCACTTCTGTCTTTTTCTATGGGTCACAAATCCCTGGAACAACATAGGAGGGAACTACACAAGACTGTGAATACCCGGAGGTGAGGATCATTGGGGACCATCATGGAGTCTGGCTACTATGGATAGTTAGGTAATTTTTCTGAATCATATTATGGTATAAACATATCATTTATGAAAATGAGTTTGACAGCTACATGCACCATATTTGTGCATTTAACACGATGAAATGGGATCTTTAAAAAAACCAGATCTGGTCTCTTTGGCATTATTGAGTTACATTGAGAGACACATACTTCCTTGAAATACCCATTTCCAAAAGAATGGCGCAATTCTATAGGCAGAAATGCCAATGATGAAACAAGACCTACATTGTGAAGTCTTTGTGAGCAGAGAGCGCTTCAGTGCCCCTGAGGTTGGGCAGACTTTCTTGGGAACATGGAGCAGGAGAAGTGTGGGGTTACTGCGTAGCCCCTGGAAGCATGCTGCACTACTTCAGAGCTCCAAGCCAGGGGTCCAGACTCTCCACTGCTGTGCGACTCTTAAGTCACACTTTCTGGCTCTTTGATAAGTAACTTGAGAGCATTGGAGTAGATAAAACATTTTAGTTCTCTAACAACTTGGGATGTCTTCCCTCTCTTCTCATCTAATGGTCTTTGAGGCAGAAGATTGGTCCCTGCAGAGTTTTGGCGACACAATAATGCACGCTGGAGGGCTGATACCGGTGATTCGCCTGCCCTAGTTATTCTTTTGGCTGATGAGTTTAATCATGGAAGTGGAAATTGAAAATTGAAGAAATAAGAAATTGAGACTCAGGAAGACTCAAAATAAGGCAACCTTTGAATTTCAAAATTTTAAAGCAAAAAAGGACTACAGATAGTTTACACGCAAAGAAATAAGTCTATTCGATTATAAGTAACCAGGAAGTTATTTCTAGTGAACTTTTGAAAGCTCAGAATCCACTTGCATAAATAATATATATTTTTCAATATAATTCCCGTAAGAAATAATGGTGTCATAATAATTTCTACCGCATATTTATAACCTAGAATTCTTTGATCAAAATGAGTCACCATGTGGGGTCAAGTTTTTCTTTTAATATTTGTAAAAATATCATTCTGGTCCTATTCCATACCTCATTGGAAAGCCACTATCTTTTCTATGATTTCTGGAACTTTTCAAGGATGTATGCATCCAATTCCCAATTCCACCTCAATCTGATTAGCATGTTCTTCTGTGACTGGGTTGATCCCTCCATCCAAGATAGGCACAGACATGGACCACAAGTTCTTTTCTGTGATTCCCCCAAAGCCTACAGGACAAGCAGTATGCAACATGTAGTTTTCAGGAGGTTATTTAATGGGGCAGGGGAACAGGTGCTACTGTCAGACATCACATAGCAGAGAAGACAACTTAAGATGTAAAAATTTTCTTAAAGAATTCTGCAGGGGGCTTCCCTGGTGGCGCAGTGATTGAGAGTCCGCCTGCCAATGCAGGGGACACGGGTTCGTGCCCCGGTCGTGCCCCGGAAGATCCCACGTGCCGCGGAGCGGCTGGGCCCGTGAGCCATGGCCGCTGAGCCTGCTCGTCCGGAGCCTGTGCTCCGCAACGGGAGAGGCCGCAACAGTGAGAGGTCCGCGTGCCGCAAACAACAACAACAACAAAAACCCAAAAAGAATTCTGCAGGGATTTCTACTACTAAGGATCCTCTGATCGCAGTCTCCTACCGTGTTGCTGGGCTTATTTTCTTTCCAACTGTGGCACCATTCTCACTTCTGCTTTACCTGTTGTTATTATTCTGAAGTTCTTGATGCTTCATCCCCCCCCACATTCATTTTACTTTTATTCTATATTCTCCTTCACGACAATGCAAGGAAGACTTCTTTCATACCCAAAGCAGCCACCAACGTTTTTTTTCCTAAACAAAAGACCATTTCTTCTCATATGAACTAGAGCATTCCCTAGTATGCGGAAATCCAATACAATCCACACTTGTATTACAGATCAAATTTTCTTCATTCCCAAATGCAATATAAAAGCATGAAATTACAGTCAAATATTAAGATAAATATGGTTATTGCTCCGTTATTTCTGACACTGGTACTTAAATGCTATTATTTTATTTTATTAATAATAATGTATTTAAACTACTTAAGTTAATTGGAGGTATAACACTTTAAACATTGTACCTGGTTTGTTTGATAAAAATAAGCCTTTCTAACAGTTGACAACTCATGTAACTGCAAGTACCTAACAACTTATTCCTGTTTTGAATAATCATTCATTATTACTTTAAATACAGTGAAAGTCACTCAAAAGGAGGTAATTGGCAGTGAAATGTCATAGTACAGGTTTTTATTATTTGTTACAATAATTCTTTTACATGTGCAGTCACCTGTTAATATATAGCATTTATTCAGTACATTTCATTTTCAAAATACTTCATCCATATGAATTAATTTATTTCCATAAGCACTTCAGTGAAACAGATGAGAAATATCCTCTTGTCCAGGTGGGAGTTATGAAACAGAGATAAGCTGCCTAACGTCATACAAAGAGAGAATTAAGACAAAGATATAAGACTTTCCACTGTATTCTAACCTCACTTATTATAATATCTATGTAGTTTTCTTTTGAAAGAAAAGAGAAGTTGAGTCTGGAGATTACAGCTTTTCTCAGAGACAGTGATGTTGGCTTCACTCTGTGGTACTTCCTTGGATCTTTTTGGTGATATTGCGTATCCCTAACCTTCACTTTGCCTCTGTTTTATTAATGTGGAAGAGAGTGACAGTTTTAGCTTCTCATGCCCAAATATCTGTACAGATAAACGTGAAAAAGCAAAAGCCAAGTTTAGTTATATTTTAAAGCTTCCAAAAGCATCATGGGAGACTCCCCATGCATCAAGAACTCATCAAACCAGATGAGCCCCAAACCAGAGGGGCCCTAAAGTCCAGGCTTTCATAGCTGTGTTTCTACAGAGTATGTTTTGGGTCACTGAAAATTCTCTCTTTATTTAAATGTAGATAATTCTCCAACTATCAAAATTTAATTTTTATTGTGTAAGTAAGTGACTTGAGTGAGATGAAAGCTTATAATTGTTTTACTCAGGTAGCTAATAATTGATGATTGTTTTCAAGATTTGATATATTTTTTATATTTTAAGTCAGATTACCTCACTCTTCTCTTCAGAATCCTCTGATGACTTTGCATTCCACCCAGAATAAAATGTATGCTTTTATCACAGCCTGTGAAGCCCTCCTACAGCTCTGTCTCTGCCCCTGCCTTTATTCCAGCCACACAGGCCTTCCTGCCCTTTCATAGAAATGGGAGCACACCTCTCCTCCCCATCCTGCTTAGGGCCTGCATACTTGTTTTCCCCTCTGCTGTGATTCTCCAGAGGCTGGCTGGCTTTGGGGTACTCTGAACTCTCCAAAGTGAGCCTGCTTTAAATGCACATTGAGCCTTGTTTCTTGACAAAAACTTCTAATACATAGTCCTTAATTTAACAATTACACTCATGTCTGAACGTCTAAAGGTAAGGCTATGGGTTCTTAGTGTGAACATTCATCTGGAAAGGGTAGCATTCCCGTCTAGCACTGAAAATTATATCCTTCTTAAAACTGCAAAAAGACACCCAAATTCTATAAACAGTTTTCTGTGTAAAACATCTTTTGACACTTTTGCCATAAAAATACTCTAAGGGGTTTCCTAGTTTGTCTCCAAATTCCATGAAACCTTTGCAACTGGATCAGTCAATCTCCAGCTACAAATCAGAATATTTATTGAGCTACTACTTATGTTCAGAGTGAAGAAATAAAAGCCGCAGGTCTGCCTTCAATGTCTGTCCTCGTTTCAAGTTACTGTCTCTTTGGAGACATAACATAATAAAAACATAAACAATCAAGCAAACTTCTACCTTTCCCAACGATAAATAATGTCCCAATATTCTTAAAGGTTGAATATCTGAATACCTATTAGGAATAAAGTTTACCTATGCTTACACATTCAAGTGTTTGGGGCTATAACTATTTGATACAGACTTAATGACCTTTAATAAAAATGTATTTAATCTGAATGTTTGCCTCCAGATATGGTGGTTACAATCTATCAGTGTATAAATGTATGATATTCTGAAAATGGGAATGCAGCATGGTAAAAATAGGAATATCAATTACCACATGCTCTAACTACACAACGCATGGTATGTGGACAAATGACTAGCACAGATACTTATAAAATTTGAGTTTGCAACAGTGATAGCTTCTTATTCAGTCTTGCAAATCCCTAGGGATGCTGTAGCTGAAAACCATTTCAAGTAAGGTAATGCCGCTCTACCCTTTCTTTGAAATGCCTGCTGCAATAGACCCTTTAACACTACAGGTATTTATATACTGCTTTTCAAAGGACAGGCTCAGGACATTTGTGCCAAGAGCTCACTGAATGAAATTCTACTGAGCAGCATCTTCCAGGAATTTGAGAATGTCCATTGCAGTGTGATGGATTTCATTGTTCAGCAAAGTGGAAATGCTTGCTTGGTTAATGATGTCTCTTTAAAGCAGGGTCAGACTATTGTGGACTATTTCCAGGAAACCCACCTTTAGAAACAGAAGGAAAATTCTGATGCTATTAATTAAGGAGAGGAGGAGTATTTAGCTTTAATGTCTTGAGAAATTAATCCATTACAGTTAGATCTCTCAACCTTTGTTTTTCCCATTGGGACCTTTAATCAGATCCTAGATTTATCAGTAAACTGGGATTAAGAAGATGGGCTCAGACAGCCAGACTCAGTGATAACTCTGTTATGGTCTTCTCCGAAGAGCTGAAAAATGGAAATAATGGTATTTATTGGGTCATGCAGATAATAATGCCAGAAATCTGTTCTATAATTCATAGGTTACAAATTAAATAAACTTGTGTCTGAAACACTAGAGCACAGCATTTGCAAAGATGACAGTGGTAACCAAATTCCTCTTCTCTGGGAATCTAGAAATCTGGTTTTCTTAGGCTTTTCTTTTGAACAGAGTTTTTCTTTAAAACCAAAGGAATGATTCTTTTTCTAGTAAATAGTTGTAGCTGATTTTAATAGTACTGCCTATATTTATTTTATAAAGACAGTTGCTTCATAAATCAAAATGAAATTGACTTAACAATGAGTTTTGCATTGAAGACCTGCATCTGGTAGGATTTCTGCTACTTCAGAATATAGTAAGACATCTGTCTGTGATTTGATATGACCCTGGCATGAGAATATCACGGAGATTTTGGAGGTCTTATGATTGTGCTGAATGGCCATGGGGAAGAGATGACGGTT
Source organism: Kogia breviceps (assembly GCF_026419965.1). Classification (NCBI taxonomy): domain Eukaryota; kingdom Metazoa; phylum Chordata; class Mammalia; order Artiodactyla; family Physeteridae; genus Kogia; species Kogia breviceps. The sequence goes on from NC_081315.1 coordinate 19,505,955, forward strand.
AGGTAATTGAATGGCAAATCCAATTGGAGGGACGTCTGTAGTGTAGTTTCACCATCATTTCTAGGCATTAGTGGATGCACAGCATGAGTGAAGTTTAGCAATGTGATGACAGAGATGGGAGAGTGAAACAAAAGGCTCAGGACAAGTCCTAGAGCTATTTTCTGTGAAATTTCATCACTCATCCAGGGTTCCATTTATGTGGTCCTCATGTCATTCACTGAGTTGGGCCTCTTAAAGAGAATGGCCAGTGTAGGCAAATCCATATCTTGCGGGGGCATCTCATGCCGTCTAGGAGAGAGCAAAGTTTCTTACGTTTTTCCTAGTGAGGCATGTTATGGTGACTCGGGATCCCAATTGAGCTTCAACCCATAGCTGCCGCTCAATCAGGTATTTCATTTGAATTCTACAATACCAAGAAAACAAATAATATTTAGTATTCCAACTTTGCTTCCTTGAAAGACAGAATGGGCCATAGGCATGTATTAGGATGCTTTCAGCTTCAAGTTACAGGAAATATATGTAACAATAAGGAAACTATAAGGAAAACCTATTATGATATGGAAGGTTTGGGGTATGGCATTTTTAATGTTGGTTAAGCTAGTAGCTTAATGACAATATCAAAGATCCAGGAATTTTCCCCCCATTTTTTCTTTTCTGCTCTGTCACTTTTAGTATGTCATCTACTACCTTCATGGTTGCAAGGCAGTTCCACCAGCTCAGGAATGACATCCTGCACAATATTGACAGGCCAGAAGAGAACACAGGGCCTCCCCCTTTTTTTTTTTTAAGAGTAAGGGAGGTTTCCCCAGAAGCCTCTCAGCATTTATATTGACATATCTCATTTGACAGAATTGCACTTTTCTTCTAGTCGTAAACTACAGCAAGAGAAAAAAAAAATGGGTGTAACTTGCTTAGACTAATCAAAGGGCCCAGAACCCTCTGAAGCTGGTCTGAGGGATGAATGGATATTGTGTAGGCTGACAGGTGGCAGCTTCGTTTGTACTCAGCTTAACAAAGAATACAGTGAAGGGTTTCTCAATCCTGGCACTTATGGACATTTTGGACCAGATCGTTCTCTATTGTGCGAGCTGTCCTGTGCATTGGGGGATATTTAACCGTACCCCTGGCCTCTACTCAATAGATGCCAATAGCAACAGCCCCCACAACTTGTGACAACCAAATTGTATCCTCAGACAGGTGGGAGGAGGGGGTCAAAATAATCTGTCACTGAGAAGGTAAATTGGTGCAGCCACTATGGGGAACAGTATGGAGGTTCCTTAAAAAAATTAAAAATAGAATTGCCATATGATCCAGCAATCCCACTCCTGTACAAATATCTGGAAAAGATGAAAACTCTAATTTGAAAAGCTACATGCACCCCAATGTTCATAGCACCATTATTTATAATAGCCAAGACATGGAAGCAACCTAAATGTCCATGAAGTCATAAAGAAGGTGTAAGATATATAATCTTATATATATGTGTGTGTGTGTGTATATTATACATATATATATATATATATACATATAAAATAGAATATTACTCAGCCATAGAAAAGAATGAAATAATGCCATTTGCAGTGATATGGATGGACCTAGAGATTTTCATGCTAACTGAAGTAAGTCAGAGAAAGACAGATATCGTATGATATCACTTATAAGTGGAATCTAAAAAATGATACAAATGAACTTATTTACAAAACAGAGATAGATTCACAGACATAGAAAACAAACTAATCATTATCAAAGGGAAATGGGGGGGAGGGATAGATTAGGTGTATGTGATTAACAGATACACACTACTATATAAATATAACAGATAAACAACAAGGACCTACTGTATAGCACAGGGAACTATATTCTATATCCTGTAATAACCTAGAATGGAAAAGAATGTGAAAAAGAAGCCACACACACACACACACACACACACACACACACACACACACACAAGAATCACTTTGCTGTATACCTGAAAATCAACTGTATGCCTGAAAATTGTAAATCAACTATATTTCAATTTTAAAAAGTGAAAAAAAATCACCTCCCACTGAGATGCACTGCTATAGTGGGTGGGCATGAGAGAGGAAAATTGCCAATCAGTAGGCTATAGAGCGATGATTTTAGGCTTGGCCATGGGTCTGTGAGCCTGATCATATGCTGGGCTAGGTTTTGCATGAGTGACTTGAGGCCAAGTATGCCTTATGTTTCCTCCTGAAGGCGTCTGCCTAATGTATGGAGCTTGCTGGTCACGGATTTGAGGCTTCCCTTGACTCTCCTCAAGATGACCCGTGAGCCCTGTTGTGTATGGAAATCCGCCAGGTAGTGGTCAAAGGCAGGGAAGGTGCTGGTTCAGGGTTCAGTGGAGAAAAAGCAGAGGCCGAAATCATGATTTCAGTGAGAAAAACATACTCTGCGGGGGAATGTGAGGCGAGTTGATATGATGTAATTTCATTTGGCCTGCTTACCATACAAATGTCCTAGTACTTGATGAATTCTCCTAGTAAATGGTTTAAATGCTGTGGAAGGGGTGCACCTGAACTAAGGAACTTGAAAAATGGTCCTCCGAAATCAGGGCACGACCTAGAGCCCTTGGTTTGAGATACACTTAACTGGAATTGGTAGAGTTTAAAAGTTCACATTTCTTGAGCCTGAAGGTGAAAATAGTCTCCATATTAGATAAACTGAATAGCTAAAATTAGCCAGTTATTTAGAGAGTGTTACTTGAAACTAAAGTAATTCTGTCTGCTTAGGATCCTCTCTCCTTTTATTATATTTTCTCTCTCATTTCTATAAAGGAAAGCAATTTAAACTTTACAAAATTATGGCAAATTCGAAAGAGAGACAATTTGAGGGTAGAAATAAGCAAAGATATCCCTGGAGGGGAAATAAAATGGTGAAAAGGAAGTGAGGCACAAAAAAATGAATAGTCGGAAGGAAGGAGACATATGGACAGAGAGATACACAACAGAGTACCAATGGTACCATCCTGTGCGTGATTTTTTCATTTAATTCACAGGTTTTTAAAATGTTGGTATTTATATTTTACAAATGATAATCCACTACATGTTTTGTGCATTGACAGTTCGGTTGATTGCTCTGTGATTTTAACATTCGATTCCGTATGGCATAGTGGATAAGAGTAGGAGTGTGAAGCGGTAACATCATCACTTAACAACTGTGTGACATTGGGAAATTATCAAATTACATAACATCTCTGTGCCTCAAATCCCGTAAAGTGAGGCTGCTAACAGAACCTAGTCCACGGGGCAGTTGTGGGCATTTTCCAAGTTATTTCAGGGTAAATTACTTATCATTCTGGCTGGCATAAAGAAAATGTTTAACAATTGTTGCTGTTTTTAAAATAGTTTTGTTTATTTTTTTTCTTATTTTGTTTTTGGCTGCGGTTGGGTCTTCTTTGCTGTGTGCGGGCTTTCTCTAGTTGTGGCTAGTGGAGGCTATTCTTTGTTGCAGTGTGTGGGTTTCTCACTGCAGTGGCCTCTCTTCCTGCAGAGCACAGGCTGTAGGCGCGTGGGCTTCAGTAGTTGCAGCACACTGGCTCAATTGTTGCATCAGGCGGGCCCTAGAGCACAGGCTCAGTAGTTGTGGCGCACGGGCTGAGTTCCTCCGCGGCATGTGGGATCTTCCCAGACCAGGGATCAAACCTGTGACCCCTGCACTGGCAGGCAGATTCTTCACCACTGCACCACCAGGGAAGTCCCCTAAAATATTTTTTTGATTTCTCTCTATCCAACTGATCTTGGTACTTTTCTCAATTTAACCACTAAATTGAACCAGCTAAAGGTGTCAGTTCCCCACTAATTGAACACATGCTTAGTGCTTCTCGTTCTAATTCAAAACAGTGGAGAGCAATATCGTAGTGAAAATGTCTAGATGGGAAACACTGAAAAGTTACAGAATCTACAATGATTAAATTTTGGGGTATTCAGATGTGAAGAGATAACAGAAGCTCAAGAAGAAAAACAAAATTTTGCTAATTATTTTGATAATTGAAACTGACTTTGTTCAATTATAAAAGAGTTCATATAAAAATTATATAATAAATGAATATACATGTATATTCATAAAGCCTAGTAAAACAAGTATCCATGCACTTGTGATACCTTAAAAAAAAATAAAACATGCATTGTTGTTCAAGACCCCTCTGTGCCTCTTACTAAATTTTGTGTTTATCATTCTGTAGTTTTGCTTTATAAATTTACAATATATTAGTAATCCCTAAGCAACACAGTTGTTTGGTTGTACTTTTATTTGAACTTCATATAATAGTATCTGCCCTCTATACTTTTCTGAGACTTGCTTTTTGTTAAAAATCAGCACTGTGAGCATTGTGTTTTTGACATTCATCCAGGTGGGCATACAGAGATGTAGTTCATTTATTATTTTTGCTGTAAATATTTTATTGTATGACTTACCATTTCCTATTTATTTACCATTCAATGGTCATTTGGGTTCTTTCTAGCTGTTTGCTTTCACAAAGATGCTGCAATGTATGTGTCTTTTGGAGCACATGGGCAAGAATTTTTGGAGTAGAATAACTTGGTCAAAGAATTTAAATATCTTTGTGGTTACAAGATAATGTCAATTGTTTTCCAGAGTGAGTACACTAATTTATATTCCCACCAGTAGTGTATAAAACTTTCACTTGCTCTGTATTCTTACCAACCCTTGATACTGTGAGACTTTTAAAGTTTTACAAATATGAGGTGTGTGTGCTGTCTTATTTTAGGTTTCTCTGCAGCAAACTTGAGCATTTCTAATTTTTAATTGCACTTTCATCCTTTTTTTCCTGTAAAATGCCTCTTCCTATGTTTTGCCCATTTTAAATCACATCATTAGTCTTCTTATTGGTTTGTATGATATATTTTTATATTTGGGAGGCTAATGCTTTGTCAGTTAGTTATATGTAGATAACTAGATATCTTCACCCAAATTTTGATTTGCTTTTGATATGGCTTAAGATATCTGTGGTTGATAGGAATACTGGTGCCAGTTCTTCACTCACCTGTAATAGGGTGATATGTTCACAGCCTTTGTCCTGTAGCCATGGTTTCCCACTCCAGTGGGATTATGACACCCAATGAGATATGAGCAGATATGATACAAGCAGAGGCATTAAATGTGCCTGTGTGGTTCAGCCTCTCGCCATCTTGTGTTCCTGCCATTCTCAACAAGAAGAGCAAGGCCTAGTTTAGCTACTGGTCCAAGGAGTATACCTGGAGCACACGCAACCCAATCCCAAGTCTGGAACCAAGCCCAAGTGATATGTAGCTTACCTGCAGACCCACATACAAGAAAAAGAATGCTTGCAGTTATGACATTTGATTTGACATGATTTATTACACCTCATTACTACAACAACAGCTGAGTCAGAGCTAAAGGTCAAAGTCATTAATTTAATATTGCTGAATTGATCATTCCTTTCCTTTAGAGTTTGCATATTTTATGTCTTGTTTAAATCTCATTTCTTCCAAAGTCATAAACATGTTCTTTGTATGTTGCTCAGAAACATCTTTGCTGTCCCAAGTTTATCAAGATAATCTATTACATGTGCATTTAAGCCTATTTATAGTGGGGAATTGATTTTGTGTTATGTGTGAAATAGGGCTCAGATTTACTTGTTTTTTAACCTGAATACCACAGTTGCTTCGGCACAATTTATCCATTCTGCACGATATACAATGCTGTCTTGTTTCCACATAGAGTTATTTATACCTGTGCCAATATCACACTGTCTTGATACCTGGAGCTCTTTAGTATGTCTTGACATCAGGTAGGGCAAGTCTTACCTTCTTCATATTATAGGACGTTTTAGCTATATTTCTTCCTTCATTTATCATATACATATTATAATCAGCTTGTCAAATTCCTTGCAAACCCAGATTCATATTGGATCTATAGATAAATTTGGAAACATTGGACAATTTTGCAACATTGTTTCATTATCCAAAAAAACTTTTTTTTTTCTTTTTTTGCGGTACGCGGGCCTCTCCCGTTGTGGAGCACAGGCTCCAGACGCGCAGGCTCAGCGGCCATGGCTCACGGGCCCAGCCGCTCTGTGGCACGTGGGATCCTCCAGGACTGGGGCATGAACTTGTCCCCCCTGCATCAGCAGGCGGACTCCCAACCACTGTGCCACCAGGGAAGCCTTCCCCCAAAAATCATTTTTTAATCTATATCTATTTTATTTAATGTCTCGTTGTTTTATTATTTAATTCGTCAAGGTCTTGCACATTTTTAAAAAGAATTATTCTTGGTTGCTTTTAATTTTGTCACTATTTTGCAGGTATTTTACAAAAACTACATTTTCTAAGTGTTTGTAGCTACTGTATAGAAATGCAACTGAGTTGTGTATAAAGAATTTTTTACTCAACAACCAGATTAAAATCCATGATTAAATCTAATAATTTATCTGTATAATACTTTGAGTTTTCTAGCTAGAAAATTATATCATCTGGGATAATGATTGGATTTTTAAATTCTTTGCCAATATTCACAATGTTTCATTTTTTCTCCATTATTGCCCTCAAGGGGACTTCTAGTACAATGTTGAACAGCAGTGAGGTAGTGGACTTCTTCCTTATTCATGAATTTAAATGAAATGATTTTAATCTTTCACCACTTAGTATGTTTGCTTTACGTTTTTTGATTTTGTATTTCTGTCAGATTAAATACATTCCCTTTGAAGGCTCCCTACATGGGTGATGAATTTTGTTAAATGCTTTTCCTACATCAATTGAGATGATGATATAGTTCTTCTCCTTTGATTTGTTAATGTGGTGAAGTATATTAATAGATTTTTTTCTAATGTTAATCTAACCTTTCATTCCTGGAATAAACTTAATTTGGTCATGACATAGTGTATATTATACACACATTTATATATACAGATATGTGGCCAAAGTTTGTTTTGTTGTATCTTGTTTGCAAAATTGGTTTATATTTTTTCTTTCTTATCCTGTCCTTTAGCTTTTTAATCACAGTTATGTTAGCCTAATCAAATAAGTGGGGTGTTTTTCCTCTTTCAGATTCCAAGAAGAATTGGTGTAAAATCAGAATTATTTGTTCCTTGAATGTGAGGTAAAATACATTTGCAGAAGTCATTTGGACGTGATGTTTCTTTTATGAAAAATTTTAAAATATCGATTTAATATCTTTGAATGTAATAGTGTTACTCAGGTTTTCTTTTTTTTTTTCTTATAGTAAATAATGCTTTTCTGATCATCTGTCCATATCATGCTAGTTTTCAAATCAATTGCCTTAAAGCATTTTAAAAAATCTCTGCTCATTTGCAATTATATCCTCAATTTATTCACCAAATTTTGTTTGTTTTTACCAACTTCAGTGTTTCCCCTAGAATAACTTTTGACTTATTTGATATTGTAATTTTTAAATTTTACTTTATGTATTTTATATTTGTTTTCTCCTCATTAATTTCCCCTAGGAGTTGTTTTACATACGTCTGCTATAAATATAATTTAGCTGATATTTATAGTTTGTGTGAATGTCTGAAAATCTTAGTTCCTTACCTGAAATATTCAGGCCATTCACATTTGATTGTGATCTCTTATGTGTTTGGACTTATTTCTATCATCTCATTTTAGGCTTTCTATTTTTTATTACATGCTCTATTTTTTTCCCCAGTTTTTTCTTACAAAACTTATTTTGCATTAACAATATATTCCCCATTATTACATTTTTTCTTTCTATTTGTTTGGAAGTTACACAGTATCTTAAATATTTTTTATAGATTATAGGAATTATGATGCTCAAACTTAACTTTGTGAAGTCTAAAATTAATCAATATGTTTACCTTTTCTTTCAAAGTGCTTTAGCTACACACAACTTACCCAGTTTTATAACCTTTAGATTTGTAAAAATTCAATCCTGTCTTTTTTTTAATCCTGTCTTTTTAATACTCACAAATTTTATTTTATTATTATTATTGCTTTATACTGTGAACCTTCCATTAGATTTAACCACATCCATACTTTCCTTAACTCACCATTTCATCTTGAATTACAAAACTGTGTCCTGGGATCATATTCCTTCTTCCTGAAGTATGTCTCTTAGAAGTTACTTTAGAAAGGCTTTTGATGGTAAAAGCTCAGATTTTGTATTGATTACAAATATCTTTTGTTGAGTATACAATGCTAGGTTGACAGTTATTTTTTCTCAATGCTTTAAAGAAAGTTTTGCATTCTTTTCTGGTTTTCAACAAGTTAAGAAATCAGCTGTCACTTAAATTGTGATTTTGTTCTACGTAATCTCTTTTTTCTTTGGTTGGTTATAAAACCTTTCCTTTGTCATTTGTGTTCTGCAGTGGTGTTGCATTATGTCTAGGTGAAGATGTTTATTTATCCTGCTAGGTATTTGGTGAGCTTTCTAAATTCAAAAGTATATCAATTAATCAATTATGGAGAACTATAAGACGTAAGGTTACCATTTCCCAAGTTTCTGCATTACCACTTTCCAGAACCCTAGAAAGAGATTTATTACACCATTTTCTACACTTTCTCCACATCACCTAACCTATCCTTCAAATTTACTGTTGCTTATCTCTCTGTTTTACATTCTAGCTTCTTTCTCTCTTTTTTTAAACATCTTTATTGGAGTATAATTGCTTTGCAATGTTGTGTTAGTTTCTGCTGTATAACAAAGTGAATCAGCTATACGTATACATATATCTCCATATCCCCTCTCTCTATGTCTCCCTCCCACCATCCCTATCCCACCCCTCTAGGTGGTCACAAAGCACCCAGCTGATCTCCCTGTGCTATGCGGCTGCTTCCCACTAGCTATCTATTTTATATTTGGTAGTGTATATATGTCCTGCCACTCTCTCACTTCATCCCAGCTTACCCTTCCCCCTCCTCATGCCCTCAAGTCCATTTTCTACATCTGTGTCTTTAAACCTGTCCTGCCCCTAGGTTCTTCAGAACCTTTTTCTTTTTTATTCCATATATATGTGTTAGCATACGGTATTTGTTTTTCTCTTTCTGACTTACTTCACTCTGTTTGACAGACTCCAAGTCCATCCACTTCACTACAAATAACTCAATTTTGTTTCTTGATCACCACTTGATCATGGTGTATGATCCTTTAATGTGCTGTTGGATTCTGTTTGCTAGTATTTTGTGGAGGATTTTTGCATCTATGTTCCTCAGTGATATTGACCTGTAGTTTTCTTCCTTTGTGACATCTTTTTCTGGTTTTGGTATCAGGGTGATGGTGGCCTTGTAGAATGAGTTTGGGAGTGTTCCTCCCTCTGCTATATTTTGGAAGAGTTTGAGAAGAATAGGTGTTAGCTGTTCTCTAAATGTTTGATAGAATTCTCCTGTGAAGTCATCAGGCCCTGGGCTTTTGTTTGTTGGAAGATTTTTAATCATAGTCCCAATTGCAGTGCTTGTGCTTGTTCTGTTTATATTTCTATTTCATCCTGGTTCAATCTCAGAAGGTTGTGCTTTTTTAAGAATGTGTCCATTTCTTCCAGGTTGTCCATTTTATTGGCGTGTAGTTGCTTGTAGTAATCTCTCATGATCTTTTGTATTTCTGCAGTGCCAGTTGTTACTTCTCCTTTTTCATTTCTAATTCTGTTGATTTGAGTCTTCTCCCTTTTTTTCCTGATGAGTCTGGTTAATGGTTTATCAATTTTGCTTATCTTCTCAAAGAACCAGCTTTTAGTTTTATTGGTCTTTGCTATTGTTTCCTTCATTTCTTTTTCATTTATTTCTGATCTGATCCTTATTATTTCTTTCCTTATGCTAACTTTGGGGTTTTTTTGTTCTTCTTTCTCTAATTGCTTTAGGTGTAAGGTTAGGTTGTTTATTTGAGTTGTTTCTTGTTTCTTGCAGTAGGATTGTATTGCTATAAACTTCCCTCTTAGAACTGCTTTTGCTGCATACTGTAGGTTTTCGGTCATTGTGTTTTCTAGCTTATTTCTTTAAATCCAATTTTCTGTTTACTTATATATTTTTAACCTGATATTTAAGATTCTTATTAAGACACATGTTCAGGGAAATGTACCAATTATGCATATTCATTTCAAGAAATCATCCAATCCAAGAAATATTTTCTGAAATAGACTATTTTTTAGAGCAGTTTTAGGTTCACTGCAAAACTGAGTGGAAGGTACAGAGATATTCCATATATGCCTATACACAGAGGCACACACACACACATATAACCTCCCCACTGTTGACATTCTTCACCACGGTGGTATATTTATTACTGTTGATGAACCTAAATGACACATCATAATCACCCAAAGTCCACAGTTTACATTACAGTTTATTCTTGGTGTTTGTATGTTCTATAGGTTTGGCCAAATAAATAATATGTATCCAGCATTATGGTATCATACAGAATAGTTTCACTGACTTAAAAACCTTTTCAAAATTGTTTTTTACTTACTAATATGCATTTCAGTTTCCTCCATGTCTTTTCATGGTTTGATAGCTCATTTCTTCTTAGCACTGAATAATATTTCATTGTCTGATATACCACAGTTAATTTATCCATTCACCTACTGAAGGACATCTTGGTTGCTTCTAAGTTTTGGCAATAATGAATACAGCTGCTATAAATACTTTTTGTGCAGATTTTTGTGTTGACAAAGTTTTTAACTCATTTGAGTAAATACCACGGAGTATGATTGCTGGATCATATGGTAAAGTATGTTTAGTTTTGTAAGAAACTACCAAACTGTCTTCCAAAGTGTCTCACTATTTTGCATTCCTACCAGCAATGAATGGGAGTTTGTGTTGCTCCACATGCTCACCAGCATTTGGTGTTCTCAGTGTTTTGGATTTTGGCCATTCTAATAGTGTGCAGTGTTATCTCACTGTTTTAATTTGCATTCTCCTGATGACATAGCATGTGAAGCATCTTTTCATATGCTTATTTGCCATCTGTGTGTCTTCTTTGATGAGGTGTCTGTTCAGGTCTTTAGCCCATTTTTTAATTGATTTGTTCATTTTCTTATTGTTGGGTTTAAGAGTTCTTTTTATATTTTGATTAAGAGTCCTTTATCAAATATGTCTTTTGCAAATATTTTCTCCCAGTCTATGGCTTGTCTTCTCATCCTATTGATGCTGTATTTTGGACAGCAGAGGTTTTTCATTTTAATGAAGTCCAGAGTATCAATTATTTCTTTCATGGATTGTGCCTTTGATGCAGTGCTTTAAAAAGTCATCACCATAACCAAGGTCACCTAGATTTTCATCTGTGTTATCGTCTAGGAGTTTTACATTTTATATTTAGGTCTTTCATCTATTTTGAGTTAATTTTTGTGAAGGGTGTAAGGTCCAAGTCTAGATTCATTTTTTTTTATGTGTGGCTATCCAGTTGTTCCAGCATCATTTGTTGAAAATACAGTCTTTGCTCTACTGTAATGCTTTTGCTCCTTTGTCAAAGATCAGTTGACTATATGTATGTGGTTCTATTTCTGGGTTCTCTGTTCTTTTCCATAGACCTATTTGTGTATTCTTTTGCCAATACCACACTGTCTTGATTACCTTTGCTTTATAGTGAGTCTTGAAGTTGGGTAGTGTGAGTCCTCTGACATTGTTCTTCTTCAATATTGTGTTAGTTATTCTGGGTCTTTTCCCTCTCTCTATAAACTTTAGAATTAGTTTTTTTGCTATCCATAAAATAACTTGCTGAGATTTTGATTAGGTTTGCATCGACTTTAGAGATCAAGTTGGGAAGAACGGACATCTTGACAATATTGAGTCTTCCTATCCATGAATATGGAGTATCTCTCCATTTACTTACTTCTTTTATTTCTTTCATCTGAGTTTTGTAGTTTTCTATATATAGATCTTATACATATTTTGTTAGATTTATACCTATGTGTTTATTTTGGGGGGGGTGCTAATATAAATGATATTGTGTTTTGAATTTCAAATTCTTGTTAATTGTGGTATATAGGAAAGCAATTGACTTTCCTATATTACCTTTGTATCCTACAACCTTTCTATAATCCTTGCTAATTCCAGGAGTTTTTATTTTGGATTTTTTATGTGATGATGATGTATTCTATGAACAAAGAAAGTTTTATTTCTTCCTTCCCAGTTTCCAATCTGTATACATTCCCCAACACTTTTTTTCTGGTCTTATTGCATTAACTAGAACTTCCAGTATGATGTTTAAAAGGAGTGGTGAAAAGGAGCATCCATTCTTTGTTCCTGATCTTAATGGGAAAGCTTCAGATTTCTCACCATTAAATAATGATGTTAGCTGTTAACTGTGGGTTTCTTGTAGATGTTGTTTATCAAGATGAAGAAGCTCCCCTCTATTCCTAGTTTGCTGAGAGTTTTTTTTTTTTTTTTTTTTTGCGGTATGCGGGCCTCTCACTGTTGTGGCCTCTCCCGTTGCGGAGCACAGGCTCCGGACGCGCAGGCCCAGCGGCCATGGCTCACGGACTTAGTTGCTCCGCGGCATGTGGGATCTTCCCGGACCAGGGCACGAACCCGTGTCTCCTGCATCGGCAGGCGGATTCTCAACCACTGCGCCACCAGGGAAGCCCGCTGAGAGTTTTTATTGTGAATGAATGTTGGATTTTGTCAAATGCCTTTTCTGTATCTATTGATAATCATGTGATTTTTCTTCTTTGGCCTGTTGATGTGATGGATAAATAAACTGATTTTTGAATGTCGAAACAGCCCTTCCTACATGGAATAAATTTCTATTCATCATGGTGTATAAAAATTCTTTTTATACATTGCTAGATTTGATATGCTAATATTTTTTGAGAATTTCTGCATCTTTATTCCTGAGATATATTGGTCTGCAGTTCTCCTGTAATATTTTGTCTGGTTTTGGTATAAGAGTAATGCTGGCCTCATAGAATGATTTAGGAAGTATCCCTTTTCTTCTCTCTCCTGGAAGAGATTATAGAGAATTGTTATAATTTCTTTCTTAAATGTTTGGTAGAATTCACCAGTGAACCCAACTGGACATGATGCTATCTGTTTTTGAAGGATATTAATTTTTGGTTCAATGTCTTTAACAGATATAGGCCTATTCAAATGGTTTTGTCTTCTTGTGTGACTTCTGGGAAATTGTGTCTTTTGTGGAATTGCTTCATTTCAACTTGTGTATCAAACTTGTGTGCATAGAGCTGTTCATACAATTTCTCTTTTATCCTTTTCATGTGATGTCTCCTCTTTCATTTCTGATATTAGTAGTTTTTTTCTTCTCTCTTTTTTTTTTCTTAGTTAGCCTGGCTGGTGCTATCAATTTTATTGATCTTTTTAAAAAACAGGTTTGATTTGATTGATTTTCTTGATTGATTCCCTGTTTCCAATTTCATTGATTTCTGCTCTAATTTTTATTATTTATTTTCTTCTACTTATTTTGGATTTAATTTGATCTTCTTTTTCTAGTTTTATAAGGTAAAAACTTAGACTATTGATTTTACATCTTTCTTCTTCTCTAATATATGCATTCAATGCTGTAAATTTCCCCCTAAGCACTGTGTTCACTGCATCCCACACATTTTCATAAGTTGTGTTCTCATTTTCATTAAGTTCAAAGTATTTTAAAATTTCGCTTGAGACTTTTTTCTTTGACCCTTGTGATATTTAGAATTGTGTTGCTTGATCTCCAAATATTTTGGAATTTTCAAGCAATTTTTCTGTTATTGATTTCTAGTTTAATTCCATTGTGGTCTGAGAAGATACATTTTTCAATTTCTATTTTTTTAACTTTGTTAAGTTGTATCCCTCCATTCAGTTATTTTTAATATATATGTGTCTTTATATTTATAGTGGGTTTCTTATAGACAAAATATAGTTGGGTCATGTTTTTTGATCCACTCTGGCAATCTTTCTTTTTTAATTGGTGCATTTAGACCACTGACATTCAAAGAGATTATTGATGTACTTGGATTAGTATCTACCATGTTTGTTACTGTTTTCTGTTTGTGGCCCTTGTTCTTTTTTTCCTATTTTTGTTTTCTGCTCTTTTCTACCATTTGTGGTTTTAGTTGAGCATTTTCTATGTTTCCATTTTTTTCCTTTCTCGGCATACTAGTTATACTTCATTTTTTAAACCTTTTTTAGTGGTTTCCCTGGAGTTTGCAATATACATTTACAGCTAATACAAGTCCATATTCAGATAACACTATACCATTCACAGGTAGTGTTAGTACCTTATAATAAAACAATCCTAATTCTTCCTCTGTGGTATCATTACTGTCATTCATTTCACTTATATGTAAATATATATATATATATACACACAAGATATATACATAAGCACACATAATCAAATACATTTTTACTATTATTATTTTGAAAAAACTGTTATACTTAAACTAAGAACAAAAAACCCTTACGTTTTTATTTTTTACCTTCACTTATTCCTTTTCCAATGCTCTTCTCTTCTTTATGTAGATCTGCGTTTCTGACATATATTATTTTCCTTCTCTCTAAAGAACTTCTTTTAACATTTCTTTCAAGGCTGGTCTGCTGTAAACAAATTATCCTAATTTTTATCCTAACTTTTCTGAGAATTTTGTATATTCCTCCTTCACTTTTGGAGGAAAGTCTGTAGGGACAGAATTCTGGGTTTATTTCTCCTACATTTTAAATATTTCACTTCACTCTTTTTGCTTGCCTTGTTTCTGATGGAAAATTAGAGATAATTCTTATCTTTGCTTCTCTATATGTAAGATATTTTTTTCCTGTGGCTTCTTTCAACATTTTCTCTTTATCTTTGATTTCTGCAGTTTGAATATGATATACCTAAATAGTTCGTTTGTTTTTGAATTTACCCTGCTTGGTGTTCCTGGATATTTAATTTGATGTCTGACATTAATTTGGGGAAATTCTGTTATTATTCTTTTCTGTCTTTCATCTTCTTCTGGTATTGCCTTTACATGTATGTTATACCTTTTGTAGTTGTCCCACAGTCCTTGGATATTATGTTCTCTTCTTTTCCTCTTTTTTCTTCTGTTTTGAAAGTTTCTATTGATATATCATCAAGGTCAAAGATTCTTTCCATATTCCTGTTCAGTCTACTAATGAGCCCATCAAAGCATTCTTCATTTATCCTCTAGATTTCCTTTTTGATTCTTTTTTAAAATTTCCATATCTCTGATTTCATTTCTCATCTGTTCTTGATGCTGTCTATGCTGTCTATTTTATCCATTAGTACCCATAGCATATTAATCATAGTTTTCAACAAAAAATTTTCTTGCCTGATAATTCCAACATCTATACCATATCTGAGTCTGATTCTGGTATATGTTGTGTCTCTTTGAACTCTTGATTTTGCCTTTTAGTACACTTGTGATTTTTTTCCTGATAGCTCTGCATGATTTATTGGGTAAAAGGAACTGTGATAAATAGGCCTTTAGCAATGTAGTAGTAAGGTGTAGGAGGAAGAGAGTCATTCTATAGTTCTATGATTAGATGGCAATCTGTCAATCTTTTAGTGGGTCTGTGTCTCTGAACTGTAAACTACGCAAGTGTCTCTCAGCTCTCCCTCTCCCCCTACATAGAGCAAGATGACCACAGTGGGCTGGAGTTAAGTATTTCCCTTCCCCTGGTCATTTAGGTCTTCGTAAAACCCCAGTAGTATAAGCTCTGGTAAAATTGTTTCTCTTTGAGAGCAGTCCTTGTTTAGGAAAACAGAATTCTCTGGTGTATTTCAAAATAGTTCTTTTTCCTTTCCCCTTGCCAGAATCACAAGGGGACTTTTCTCTGATATTCACTAGGAGAATCTGGTTGAACTCCTAGAGGTGAAAATCACAGAGTGCGGGAGCACTTCTTTGTCTGGGTCCCCCTGGAGTTTTTACCTCTCTGACTTGTCTACATGGAGCTTCCATCAGTTCATCAACTATAATTCAGGTTTCCCAAGCACTGGTTCCTATGAGAGTTTTTCCTTGGGGTTCTCTGCTCAGGTAAGTTTTGATTATTTGTATTTGCTTGTCAGTTACTTCAATTTTATTGTAGGTGCAGTGGTTTGCCCTGTGACATCACTTCTATGATGGATCCAAGAAAAGCTATTGATTTTTCAAGTTGTTCAGCTTTTTACTTATTATTAGGATGGAGTGACAACTTCCAGGATTCTTATATGTTGGTCCAGAAGCCTGCAGCTCTCTCCATCCGGTACATTTTATATTGCATATCTTTTTATTTCTACAATTTCTATTTCATCTCATCCCAAATTTTCCTGCTGAATGCCTATGATATTTTTATTGCCTCTATTATTTTGTTATATATCATAAGTATACTTATATTGTTTTCTGCCTTTAATAATTCTGAAAATTTGAAATATTTATGGGTCTAATTCTATTTCTTTATTATACTTATCCTTGCTCGTGTATTCTTGTCATCTTGAGGTTTTACAAAAATCTCATTGTGAGCCTATGTTTGTTGAAACTTTATTTGTGAGGAGTTGTGAGGCTTAGTTTGAGGGTATATATTCCTGCAGAGATGATTTGCCTTAATTTCTGCCAGCCACATGGAATCCCTTCAATAACTGAGCCACCATAATTTCTTTTCTTAGTGTTTTTGTTTTCATTGTATAAGTACTGTAATTTCAGACCTACAATTACTACATAATGACTGACTTCTACTTATAATTTTCAGGGACTATTTCAGCCATCCAACCCCCACTCTCCCCTCACATACCAAGAGGCAAGATTACACTAGACAACTTTCCTTGCTGAGTTCTCTTGCAAAGCAGTTTTCTTCTCGTTCATCATTTCCCGGGGCATATAGCACATTAGGGCTCCTAGATTCATGGGTGGGTGTCCAAAACAACAACTACCCAAATGCCCTGTCTTTTATCTCCCATGTGGATTTGGAAGTTACAACTCCATGTTGCTGGAGATTGGCAGATACTACCTGGAAGCTTCTGGCTTTAGCCCCTCTTTTCCTCTCTAGAGTCATAGGGCTGCCTCATGTTTGGCCTTGTGAAGGAGTTTCTTCATTTTCTTTCACATATATAGTTCAGATATGTACCCAAAATAATTTTAAGTATATTTTGTATACCAATTTTAGATATTTTGTAGTGAACTGCTTTTTAGGTATGTAACTACATATTTAACTGGAAAGGAAAGCTCCTTGACAATTTAATTTTGATATTGTGTATTTCTTTTTCATTTTTTTTCCCCTTCACATTAAAAATTAAATCATTCTGTAGAGCAGGTATTTTAACTGAGTCACACTCCCTATGCACCAATAGTTTGGGGTTATTTTTTATTTCCTTTTCATTTACTTCCTGTGTATTTAACTGATTGTGTCTTTCCTGCAAAACACACACACACACACACACACACACACACACACACACAAACACACTTATTTTGTTTTGTGTTTGAGTTAAGGCACAGTACTACCGAACTGCATAGAGTCAGATTTTTGACCTGCATCTGTATTGCACAATAGTGCTGCTGCCTTCATATCCTTATATCTCTAGTGCAAAAGTAGAAACATTGAAAAACATTAGGTACTAAGTACTCACTTAAATATGTTGAACTGTTGAACTAAAAGCCTTTAGTGTTGAACACAGGAAAAACGATGGATGTGGAGTACTCCTATGCCTCTAAAAATTTAAATAAAATAACTAGATCACTTAAAATATAGGTATGTAATATTTTGTCTAATTTTTTTTGGTCTTAATTAGTTTGATGTTTATCAGGTTTAATGTGTGTGGGAGGAATTCTGTGGATATTTGTTGTAGAAGCAACAGCACAAAATAGCAATATTTAGAAGGGAAAGGGAGGGTTAACCCTGGTTAATGTAGAAGCAAGTAGTAAAATTTTCATGGAAATATAATTGTAAAAGAGCAGAAACTGTCCATTCCTTAAAATTCATTAAAAGTTCTGTAATATATATGATCAAGGACTATCAAGGAATTTTTTTAAAGAAACTAATTATTTTCAATGCAGGCAAGGTTAGTGACATCCTGTTTAAAAAAAATCTGCATTTTGCACATTTTTAAGAAATCCACTACATTGACCACTCAGTATTTGATCATGTGTTAGGCATTCACCAATGTCAATTTCTCTTCTATTTTCTTGCCCTGGGAGATTTTACTTCCTCATCTTCTTAAATTTATGCCAGGCAGTGTGACTTGCTTTGGCCAGTTAAACGTGAACAGGAGTGCTGTGTGTCACTTGCAGGCAGAAGGATTTCATGGTGAGTCTTCTGGTCTTTGAGCCTCTTCCCTGTCCTGGTGCTCATAGAAGCACGGGGTGATGTGCAGCTATCTTGAGTCTGATACAGCCCAGAAATCCGAATCAACGCAATACAGCTGCCCCAAGACTTGCCCAGATCTGCAGATTTGCATGTGAAAAAATTGAACTTTTGTTATTTAACAGCACTAAGATTTGGAGTTGTTTTTAATTGCTCTATAACCTAACCTACTCTGGCTAATACAGGTGGTAAAATATGAAGTACTTTAAACAAATACAAAGAGAACACTTAACAAATGCAAGCAAAAAGAGAACAATTGAGATGACATATTTTATATTAGGAAGCACAACCCCTGTTTTAAAACACACCAAGATTTTCAGATAAAATTACCTTTTTAAGAGTGCTTATAAAAACAAGTTGAAATCTAATTCACCCCATTTTCTCAAGTTTTTGAGTTTAAAATATGTTTTTGTATATTGTAGTATTTTATCCAGAGGTAAGACCTTTGAGTATGTACTAAATATTTTTCTATGCTAGTATTCTTTGCTAAGTACAATCATTAATTACTGAATTTTATTAGTTGGGTCTGTTACTTGTATCTTAGTCTTCCCAGCCCCGGGGTTAGCACTGGAACAAGCTTCAGCTGAAATTGTGGAGGGGGTATGATAGGGAACAATATGATTTCGTAATTATAAGTGGAGAAGACCTTCATTTTTGTTTTGTTTTGTTTGTTTTATATTTGCTTGTTTGGCTGGTTGGCATTCGAACTCGCTATCCATGTTGGGAACTTCTTTACTGTTTATGTCTGGCCGGGGGAGATTTATTTGCTGACGTAGCCCGGTGCTGGCCGTGGATTCCAGTGGCTGACAGTGGGACAGTAGGGTTCTCTCCAGACCTTTCCCATAGTAGCAAGTTGGCCATTGTTTCCCAGTTTTGCTGCCTTGACTTCATTTGCCACGTATTTTTCAAGGCAGGTTCTCCAGACGTGTAAATGGTTTTGGAAGGCTGTTAAGTCCCTAATTTAAGGAATTTAAATAAATTCCTCTTCGTAAATGAGTCAGTCAGTGTCTGTCTCTTTTAACTAAGAACCCTGATAAAAACCTTTGGCTATAGATGCTGCTTCTTTTTTTTCAGGCACACATTTCTTAGCTCAGTTATTCATTCATCTATGTATTCTTTAAAGAACTATGCATTAAATGCCTTATAAATATCTTTTTACTGAGATTAAAATTGTGAGCAAGATAGATAGGCAGGAATGTATGAGTTCTTTCACATTCTTAAATCTGGTCTTTTCTGTCCTGTATCAGAACCTGTTCAGATGCTGCTTCTTCTATTTGACTGTCTCTGCACACCACTGCTATTCTTACATGTAGGCCTGTAATGCTTTCTGGCCACTGCTTCTGTTCTTGTACATATCTAGTAAACTCCTTTTCATCCATCAAATCTTAGCACTAAAGGAAACCATCCCTAATGGTTCATTATGCTCTGTAAATTTCATTCATACGTTTTATACATTCCTTAGTTCTATACATGTGGGCTGTTTGCTTTTCCTCTCCATGTTTCCTTTTGCTCGTAATGTTATCTTCCCAACCTAGTAAAACTATCCCTTTCATGCCATAGGTACTCAAAACATATTTGCCCAGAGAACAAAGGAAGTAGACAATCAAAATACAGTGTGCTACATGGTACCATTGGATTAACTACAGAGTGCTGTGAGCTGATGAGGTGGGTTATCTAACCCAGCCTTGGGGGATCAGTGATGTGTAGACTGAGATCTAAATGTAAATCAGCTAGGTGAAGCTGTTGGGGTGCGAAGAGGGAGAAAAGGGGAACTGAAAGTGTGCTCTAGGTAAAAGAAACAACACATAGGAAAGCCAGGAAGCAAGATATCTGGAATTCCATGGAACCCCACAGAACATACCACATTTGGTCACCTGGGACACACTCAGGGCACGTGCTCATTGGGAGAGGGTGAGCTCACATGCCCGACACAGAGTTCATGTTCACTCTCAGTGCAGAGTGAAAACAAGTATCCTAGGTCAATCCCAGCAAAGTTTCTGTGGTTTTCTCCTTGCAGTGGTTGGTTTTCCTTTTCCCTGATCTTTCCATCCCATCAAGAAGAGGCAGCTATGAAATTGGTATCATATGTGCACACCTGGCTAGTCCTCTTCTAAGTGAATAGGGGATTCCTGCTATAACCCTCCAGGGTTACATGATGATTAAGCTGACATATCTTTTATCTTGCAGCTCTTCACTCACTCGGAGGCAGGCCCAAAGGCCCAGGTGTGCAGGCTACGCACATGAACCATGGTTCATCCTGGTCTCAATCACCTCTTCTGTTGGAAATTCTGCATTTATTTTCAGTTTAATTTCTTCCACGTATCTATATATGTTGCTTCAGTTGTGTATCAATATTTGTGGTTCACATATTAATAGTGACTTTTCACTTTGAATTTCTTTCTTCTAAACTGAAGTATTACATATATAGTACTGATAGTACTACTTCTTTCTTTCTTCCTTCTTTTCTCTTTCTTTCTCTTTCTCTCTCTCCCTTCCTTCCTTCCTTCCTTCCTTCCTTCCTTCCTTCCTCTCTCTCTCTCTCTCTTTCTTTCTTTCATCAAACATCTTACATCTTTCCTGTTAACTTATTAACCATAATAAATGCCCATGCTACAAATCAGCAAGCTGGGAATTGATTCAAAGTGTGCAGACAGTGGTTTCCTAGTGAAGAAGAGGCAGCTGGGTTTTCAATGTGGGAAGCCAAATCCTTTACCTATTGACATCCTTTACCTGGTGTTCTGAAGTTTATTAATGCCCTCCAGATGCATGTTGAATTTTTCATTTTATTTTATATATTTGGAGACAGTGTTGGATGGCAGAATGAATAGTGAGAAGACTTGTTTTAAAATCTTACTCATGCCGAGACAATGCAATTGCTGGAGGGTATCTGCTAGGAGCCTCAGTGGCCTTCTTGATAGAAGGGGACTAACAGTCCTCACCCCATGGGTGTCATAAGGGTTAAATGAGATACTAGCTCAAACTAGGGGTTTTAATTCATAGTAGGTATGTAACTAACTTGTTGCTTTCTTTATCTCAGTTATTAACATCATGTTGATTAATTCACATATATGGTTTACCAATATGGGCATTCATTTTTGTAGAAAATTTTGATAAATTCACCATGAAATAAATTTCCAGACTTTCACACTTTGATTATGAAGTTCCTAAGGCTCATAAGTAGGAGGCTCATTGTTTAAAAATAGACTCGCTTGGTCTTAATTTTCCTGGAATAAGGTTCCGCTACTTTGGGTATTATTTTTTACCCTCCCATTTTTTTTCGCACTGTTTTCTATGATTCATCTTCATTACTTTAAAGGCCAAATATTCAAAGAAAGAATATACACTTCTGTGCCACTTTTACCCTTATATTTCTTTAAACCTGATCCTAATTGGCAAATATTCTATGACAGTGAAAATGTGCATTCTCCCTGAGAAAGGACACCTCATTTTAATCAGTTATTCTTCTGCAAATAATAGCAAATGGAAAAGAGTTTGGGGGTCAGAAGATGTTTGTTTTAGCTCTCTCTGAACTTCATTTTTCTTCTCTGTATATTTAGAACTCATACAATTATTTTTAAGCAAAATAATATATGTCAGAACTTTATAACTTAGAAATGACTACATAAATGTTATTTTTTTGTTACAGAAATAAGAATTGGCCCATGTTGCTAGGATAAAATGAAAGTAGAAAAAGACCTAATTAGTCATTTGTTTGATTAGGATGCTCTTCCAATCAGAATTGAGAAAGCAAGCCCACTGAGTAATTTATTGCCCACTTTGCTTTTCCTCTATTTATTTAATTTAATTTTTTATTTAGTTTTAACAGAGCCTGGATATTGTATTTTGGGGAGGACAAGGTCAACCTCAATACCTCTGTTAAGACTGATAAAGTTTAAAACCAGGGCCTTCAATCTCCGTTTCTTTTTAGTTTGTCTGCCTTGGAGTGCTAGTATTTTTAGTGCACTTTGGACCGTCAGGGTTTTCCACTCTGGCACTTTAACTGAAACAATGTACTTTCTCTCCTCCTTAGGCCAATCAAAGTTAACCTTTTTATTTGCAAATTGAGAACTGGTGCAGAAAATTATTCTGTTGAATGTCAAGGTGTTAAGACACTCTCAGGCTAGGGATATAGGAGGAACAGCATTGGATACAGAAAGTTAAGTCCTATAGGAGGGTAGATGTGACTAATATTGGTAAATATGATTAAGGTTCATGGGGGATGTGTTGAGACCTAGCATTTTTAAAGGTAGAATTGTATTTGAAAATAATTTAACATTCTTAATATTAAATGTTAAACTTACCAGTTGTGAGGATGTTGAAAAAAGCGATTTTCTTAATAGAAAGTACCAGACAGTAGTATTTGTTTGTTTGTTTGTTTTTTGGGTTTTTTTGTTTGTTTTTTATACTGCAGGTTCTTATTAGTCATCAATTTTATACCCATCAGTGTATACATGTCAATCCCAATCTCCCAATTCAGCACACCACCATCTCCACCCCACTGTGGTTTTCCCCCCTTGGTGTCCATACGTTTGTTCTCTACATCTGTGTCTCAACTTCTGCCCTGCAAACCGGTTCATCTGTACCATTTTTCTACGTTCCACATACATGTGTTAATATGCGATATTTGTTTTTCTCTTTCTGACTTACTTCACTCTGTATGACAGTCTCTAGATCCATCCATGTCTCAATAAATGAATCAATTTCGTTCCTTTTTATGGCTGAGTAATATTCCATTGTCTATATGTACCACATCTTCTTTATCCATTCACCGGACAGTAGTATTGAGACTACAGCATCACTGAGAAGACGCTTTGCTAATCCCCTCTCAAGGTAGAAGCTGAACCTGCAGAGTTTTAATATAGACTGAACTCTTTTGCTTAAGCTCAGGGTAATGGTTTACTTGTTATCTGGAAGAAAGAAGAGAAAAGCTGAAAAATGTGGGAAGGGAGCTAGTGAAGTAGTAAAAGGCGAAACTCTACATCAGGTTGTTTCAAGTTACTAAAGTCACAAAAAGTAATTTTTTGAGAGTAAGAGTAAACATAGAGCCTGGGCTGATCTGAGGCATCAGGTCCTAAGGAAAAATGTGATTCAGAGAGGAAGTAAGTGGCTGGGAACTCCCAGAAATCAAAGGCCAAGCTCTAGACCAATAAGAGCCATGCTAAGTTTCACCAGGCCATAGGGAGCTACGGGACCCCTAGATAGTATCTAAGCTAATAGAAGTTATTTCTGCTTATCTCTTTCTGAGTTCCCTTTCATGGGAAACCCGAGTTCCTATATACTAAAACTCTTCACCGGATAATTTTTCCATCTCCTGCCTTGATTGACTACTCATTTCCCTTATACTTTTCAATCCAGTACAACTTCGCTTCTACCCCTAATAATTCTGCTGGAACCATTCTTACAGGAATGGGAGCATTTGCAATATAAACTCACAACTATTCTGTGATTTAGGTACATTATTCTCATCTGTATCATGGGGATAATAATAGAACTGACTACATAGAGTTAGTTGACCCTCAAATATGCAGTTAGTTTTCAACAGACACTTGCTAGTGTTATGTTGTTGTCGTCATCTGTTCCCTTCTTCAGGAAATGATATTTTTCTTAGTTACTGGGACAAGCTTCTTTCTGGATTTTCAGTCTTCTTGTCTGGACACTTCCTATGCAGCTCCTCTTCCTTTACCAATCCTTGAAAAATTAGTGTTCTTTGAGGCTCTTCCTGAGTGATAAGCCATAAGCGGTAGCTTATCTTCCCACCATTTCAACTATATCTACTTTTCATTTTTTTTCAAATCTTTACCTCCATGCTAACTCCACAAGATCTAGAATCATGAGTGCAATCACTAAGTCTATTTTCCCAGCTCAGTGAATGGCAGGGCCTGCTAGTTGCCCAAGCCAAAAACTGGGCGTCATCAGTGAGACTCCTCCATATTCAATCAATAATTGGACTGGCCAATTCTGTCTTCTAAATATTTCTGGAAGCTGTCTACCTTGCTTCAACCTCTGTGTCACTGACATTTCAGGATTGCATAGTCTCCTAATTGGTCTCCCTTTCTCCAGTAAGGAGCCTTTTAAATCCATTCTCTGTGTCACTTATCACAAATTGACCCCAGATTAATCTCCTACCACTTTCTCCTTAAATGGGTCCAGCCCTGTTAAACTATTCTAAGTTCCCTCAAGATGTCCAACTCCCAGTTTAGCTCAGGCCTTTGCACATTCTTTTCCTTCTGCCTGGAAAACCACTTCCTTTCCCTGTATCCTTCATTTGGTTGATTCCTTCTCATTCTTCAGGTTTTAGCTCAGATGTTATTTGTTATTTCCTCTAGAAACCCTTTCCTGCATCACTCAAACTCTGAATGAGATCTTTCTGCTCTACGCACCCAGAGTGCCTGTTGCAGCTCTCACCACAGTGCCATGTGATTGCCAAGATACCTGTCTCTCCCACTAGCCTATAAGCACCCTTCGGTACAGAAATTGTATTTTATTATTGTATCTCTAGAAACCAGTGCAGCATCCAGCATATAATAAGTACTTAAGGAATGTGTGTCAAAAGAATAAGAATGGGGAATAAAAACTCATTTAAGGGCTTCCCTGGTGGCGCAGTGGTTGAGAATCCGCCTGCCGATGCAGGAGACACGGGTTCGTGCCCCGGTCCGGGAGGATCCCACGTGCCGCGGAGCAACTAAGCCCGTGAGCCATGGCCGCTGGGCCTGTGTGTCCGGAGCCTGTGCCCCGCAATGGGAGAGGCCACAACAGTGAGAGGCCCGCATACCGCAAAAAAAAAAAACAAAAAAAAACAACAACTCATTTAACATTTAAAAGCATTTTCTAATAATGCATCCTCATAACAGAAGCACATCCTAATTAAAGTATATAGAAGTATATAGTGTAACAAGTCACTCTGTTTCTCAAGTTGCCCAATCTGTAAAATAAAGACGCTGGATAAGTATATATTTTAATTTATATATATATATATATATATATATATATATATATAAAACACCCTTTTCAGCTGTAACATTGTATTATTTTCTAAAGACTCCTCAATGAGAAACTTCCAATAATACAACCAAAGAAACCCATTAAATGCTACCTTCCTAGATACTGAATGTAGAACAACTGTCTAATTCCAGATATTCTAGGGTACTTTCAAGTAGAGATCCATAAGGAACATTCTAGACTGAAGTCGAGACCATTCTAAAATAACCAGGGCCATGTGCATTTTTGAATCCTGGTTTTATACTATTCGTGGTTTAATGCTGAGCCAATGTTACAAGTTTTGTGTCTTTACTTGAACGTTACAGCAGATGTGGCGTAGAGCAGTGAGCTGGGAGTCAGACTGCCTGGACACAAACCACTGCTCCTGCAGCTACTCACTGCGACTTCGGCAAATCTCAGTTTTCTCATTTGCAAATTAGGATAACAATGGTAACGAATACGGTATTTTGTGAAGATTAATGCATTAAGAGATGCAAAATTATTAAAACAGTGTTTGGTGTATAGAATATGAAGTCAGCGAATGTTATCTATAAGTGTATTATTAACTTACCATTATTTAAATTACTTTCTGGGCTTCCCTGGTGGCGTGGTGGTTGCGAGTCCGCCTGCCGATGCAGGGGACGCGGGTTCGTGCCCCGGTCCGGGAAGATCCCACGTTCCGCGGAGCGGCTGGGCCCGTGAGCCATGGCCGCTGAGCCTGCGCGTCTGGAGCCTGTGCTCCTCAGCGGGAGAGGCCGCAACAGTGAGAGGCCCGCGTACCGCAAAAAAAATTACTTCCTTGCTTATTTAACTTTCAGTGAAGCAGATTTTCAAGATGAGAGGGTCTTCCACTCTCTGTGATCTCTTTCCACCTGCCTTTGCAGAACAACCCCCTCACTGGACCACCAGATGTCACTGTTTCTGACAGTTTCCAACTTCTTGGCCATCTTAAGATGTTATGCTATTTCGAAGGAGAGATGTGTGAAGTTTCGAAGAGAGAAAACGTTTTAATATTATGGAACTTAAAGTTCCCTAAAACCATATATAACCATCTTTAAAGCATTTTTTTCATGTATTATTCAAGGAGTTCATATTACACTTGCCACAGCTGAGATGATGTTGAGGATAATGAGAACCTGAGACTGACTTCTAAATGGATCACTTGGGGTTTATTCATTATTAAACCATTCAACAAAAAACATTTTCATAAGTAGTTATGTTTAAGACGAGTTGATAGAAAACGAAATTAAGTTGGACATGGATACCATCACTAGGTAGAGGCTAATAACAGAGACAAGAGTTACAAATAGCTTAAACCAGGTTAAGAGTGATAAATGCTATTTAAACAAGGAGAAATATTATGCTAGGAAAGGGCAGCAAAGGAAAAGATGTCCCTTGGTAGGGCATTAGGGACAATAATATGGAGGAGAAGTATTTGAGTGAGATCTTAAAAAACAATTAGGATTTGACCTCGGGAAATGAGCTGGGGATGATTTGTATGTGCAAAGATATGAATATAGGAAAGTACAGAAAATATACGTAGAACAGTAAGAGGTTCATTTAATCTCACAGGTAGGGCATAGAATAGTGATAAGAAAAAAGTAGTGAAAATATACATTGGGATCAGATTGTGAAGGCCCCTGAGTACTAGCAAATAAGACTTAGAAGTGCAGCAAAATAAAGCAGAGCCCTGGGGATGTACACATGTAGATGTACGGGGATGTACACGTGTAGATGTACGGGGATGTACACGTGTAGATGTATGGGGATGTACACGTGTAGATGTACGGGGATGTACACGTGTAGATGTACGGGGGTGTACACGTGTAGATGTACGGGGGTGTACACGTGTAGATGTACGGGGATGTACACATGTAGATGTACGGGGGTGTACACGTGTAGATGTATGGGGATGTACACGTGTAGATGTACGGGGGTGTACACGTGTAGATGTACGGGGGTGTACACGTGTAGATGTACGGGGATGTACATGTGTAGATGTACGGGGATGTACATAGGTGAGTTTGAATCCTGGTTTAGGCTCTTAACTATTTAAGCTCAGACCAGAGCACCTCCTGGCCCCACACTGAAGAGGGGGGAGAGGTAGAAAGAGAAAGGTATCGGGGGGTAGAGGCTCCCTGAACTGCAGTCAGTTTCTTGACTGGGAAATCTGGGCAAATAACACTGTCGGGAAGTTGGGAAGATTGAGGATAATGCGCTGTAGGCACATGGAACCTGTAAGCTGTTACTATGGTACTTTGTAGATGATGGTTCCTCTGTTATCAGAAAGAGTATTTCTATATTTAGTGGATAGTAAGAGATAATTGAAATAAAGGTGCCTAAGAACAGATTCTCCCCTCTTCCCTGACAGCATGTAGAGACCTGCCTTGGGACACCCTGTGTCTGTGGTTGAACAAGGTATTTGTATAAGTGGAACAAGTGGCCCTGTGACTCTTGATACATTCTCAGCAGTGCTTAAGGATTTGTTGAGATGCTTAACCTGCAATGGTCAGGCTTAAGCCACAGGTACCCCTACCATGTTTCCGCAGAGGGTGTTACAACTCTGTTAGGCTCCAAAAGAGACTGTTCCTGTTACAGTTATTAGGCTCTTTACCACTTTCACAAGCTCAGAAAATGGGCCCTGGTTTGAGAGTTTTCAGGAGTCTGCTTATTTTGTTTTTAAGAATGAAAACCAGTTCATTATTATTTGCTTTCCTTTAGAGAGAACCTATGGTTACACGTTTTGTCTTTCAATTAAAAAATAATTATTACAGGTCATGTGAACCAAACAGTCATACCAGTTAGAGGCTGGAAAAGAGAAAGTCTTCACCCTCCTGTTGGAATAGTATGGCTGCTCTAATATTGCCTGTCACGTTTTGCATGATTCACTTTTCCATTGTCCTGAAGGACAGAGTTTTGCCTGACTTCTTTTCAGAGACTATTCTGGAATATTGTAAACGAACTACTAACTCATTTTTTCTCTCTCTGGGATATTTCTCCTGACAGACTATATTTTCTTTTATGAATTTCATATCTACCTCTATTCCCTTGAACCCAGCTAAACAATTCATTTCTTCCCCATTTTGGCTTTTTATACCACACAACCTGTTATTCCCAATTTCCTCTGCTTTAACCAAACTGCCCACATTTAGGGGCTTGAATCTTCCCTATTTCCCTCATCATTTTACTCTTAATTTTGTTACTGTGCCACTGGAATATCTACAGTCAAAAAGGCACAAAGAGTTCTCTGGGTTCGAAAATTACTTTTGTAGCTGTTGTTGCCAAGGAAACCACTTCCACTGTATCTTAGTTTTACTTAGCACATAGAGTCTTTTATGCGCTAGATTTTGAGGAATCACTGTTAGATTTCTTTGTCTCCCTATCTTTTTCTGTTAGAAAGCTGAACATCAGTTTCAAAAAGAAGTAGAGGAAAACAGTAACTGCCCTAAGCATCAACTTTGAATACACAGAGCTTACAAAACACGCAGAGGTAGGCAAAGACACTTGCTGGTGAAATATTTGGAATAAGAGCTGGGGACTCATATTTCTCACTGAATTTCGGAGTGAGCCTGAAGGATTTAACCTTTATTATTATTATTTAAGTTTCATTTTTCAACATGGCCTATCTCACCAAATTACTCTTCATAATGCTATGCATTCTTTGGCATGATAGCAGAATATTCTCCCCCATAAATACATGCTTTATGTTACTATATCTTAGGAAATGTTATTCAATTATGAAAATGCTATGCAATTATATATTTGCATATTTATATTAACTTTCTACACACATTCATTGTTTAATATGTTTATTGGAGTATAACTGCTTTATAATGTTGTGTTAGTTTCTGTTGTTTAACAAAGTGAATCAGCTATATGCATACATGTATCCCCATATCTCCTCCCTCTTGTATCTCCCTCCCTCCCACCCTCCCTATCCCACCCCTCTAGGTGGTCACAAAGCACCGAGCTGATCTCCCTGTGCTACGCGGCTGCTTCCCACTAGCTATCTGTTTTCCGTTTGGTAGTGTATATATGTCCATGCCACTCTCTCACTTCGTCCCAGCTTACCCTCCCCCCTCCCCGTGTCCTCAAGTCTATTCTCTACGTCTGTGTCTTTATTCCTGTCCTGCCCCTAGGCTCTTCAGTACCGTTTTATTAAGATTCCATCTATGTACACACCTTCATTTAAAATTTACCTTGTTTGGTTTTCAGTTAATTCAGTTCACTGACCAGATGCTGGTTTTTTGTTTGTTTGTTTGTTTGTTTTCTGTCAAATTCTTTAGGAGGAAACTATAGAAACCTAAGAAGTATATCTAACACTTGAAAAAAATAGATATTTGTTGATTGCAGTGCCTTGTTATGAAACAAATCACTACTTTCAGCCTTTAGCTGCCCAGATTTTTAATATATCTGCTTCATATAGCCAGAGGCAGACAAGATTAGAAACAAATGAAAGAAGCCTTCTTCGGTTATCACCAAGCATGAGTAGGTGTTCACCATGGGCAGGCGGCTACGTGCAGGACAGAAATTCCTTCTGGCAGCCTCATCGCACCCCCCCCCCTTTATTGTTCCTGCCTATAGGCTTGCATGTTCCGCAGGCAGGGGTGTGGGTATTTCTGCTCACAGGATCTATTTGTTTGTGCACAGATGAGTATTTAGATAAACTGGCAGGCCCTTGTTAAAACTGCAGAGGAGTTGAGAGTGGTCCATTTTAACCCTGCTCCGACTCATCTGGGCACACCCATCCACCCTCTTTCGATGGCCTGCTGCCAACCTCTCCCCGCCCCAGACACCTCACATTGTGCTCGTCATGGAGCCACACCATACAGTGCACTTACGCTAGCGTGTATTGGCCTTCATTTACATTTTTACTTTTCAGTTCCAGAAAAATGCCATTTCACTTGCTGCTTTGAACTTCATTCTGTCTGAGTCTTTCGTGTCCATTAACGTAGCGGTGAGATTATGAAAAAATGGTTTATCTACATGAAAAAAAATCACTTTTCTGAAATCTTTTTCAGAGGCTACCGTATGTGTGCACCCAGAGAAACAGTTTTCTCCTTCTCTCCCCACCCCGACTCTGAAATGTGAGACTCTGAATGTTTGGGTGGTTTGTGGGAAAAGGCACCCTCTAACTGCTTTTGCTTTAGTTTTCTTTGAAGTTGCACAGGGGTGAATAATGTTCTCTCAGCCCCGCCCCACTCCTGATCCCTCCCTAACCATACCCAGGGAATGAGAAACCCCAGATGTGGTTGTGTATGGCTCATTTCCCAGAGCTGATAGATACATAGGAATATGTCTCAGCATCTAGTCTTTAAGTATTTTACCTGGCCTGGCCCTTCTGTTGTCTCTTAAACTACCTATTCCCTATTATACACCAGCTCCCCTTCTTTCCATCCTCTCTGCAGACATCTAGTAGCACTTACTACAGTCTTGCTTCAGGCACTGTGCTGAGCATTGGCATAAGGACAAAAAAGAAAATTTGGTCCCATCCCTTATGAAAGTGACAGTATAATTGGAGACAGGGGCATAAATAGGTATTTGCAATGTGCTGTACAACAATAGGACTAAGTTCAGAGCGTTATGGAAGCTGACTTGAAATGAGTCATGGAGAATAAATTAGAGCTAGCCAGGAAAAGTGGGGACTTGGTCAGGAATGACCTGTGAAGAGGGAACAGCAAGTGCAAAGGCCCAGGGGTGAGCCAGTGGGAGCCAATGGGCAAATTGGTCAGGAGCCAGAGGTATTTCACTATGGCCAGGCTTTTCTGTTCACCATGAGAAATGCTTATTATTAACTTAGTTGCATTATAATTTTATTACAATTATAAACTCTACATTCACACTTATTTTCAAGATGGAGTATTTATGGGGCACAGTTACTTGTTCACCCTCAATTACTCCTCTTCTCCAATTGAAGTGGTTATAAAATAATCATCAATTATAGAGCTTCTTTTGTTTTGGGTTGTTCCTATTCCAGTGTTGTCCACGTAGTTTGGATAGCTGAAATAATGCTCCCAAGTTTGCAGTGAGATGTGGCGCATGAGTTATCAAAATGAATCTGTACATGTATAGTATAATGAGAATCCATAAAATGCAATTCTGAAATTAATCAGTCCATTGGAGGGCTTTATAATGGTAGAAGTCGTGTTTGCATTATTTAACCATTATTGTTGGCAGATGGACCACACTGTGTTTTAAACAGGACTCACCCTAATAGAGAATAA
Organism: Kogia breviceps; assembly: GCF_026419965.1. Taxonomy (NCBI): domain Eukaryota; kingdom Metazoa; phylum Chordata; class Mammalia; order Artiodactyla; family Physeteridae; genus Kogia; species Kogia breviceps. Next base: position 19,537,390 of record NC_081315.1, read on the forward strand.
GATTAACCATTTATTGAAATAGTAAGGATTGCACTAGAGCAGAGCAAATGGAAAAAAATCTCAAGAGAAACCAAATGGGTATTATATGGGCCAATACCACAAGTTAATCCTCCCCCTTTTCAATCCTCAAATGCAAATGGCAAGTTGTTTTAAGGCAGAGTCTAATCTCTTTTGCATCTGTTCTCTAAAGCCTTGTGTTAGACAGATATTTCGCTACAGAGCTGGCATCCAAACAGGTTCAGGAAAATGAAAATCTAGCAGTAGAATTAAACCAAAGAATTGTGAAATTTGTTAATCATTTTTTCCCCATTTTTGTATTTCTGATTTCAATTTCCTGAATTGAGGAAGGAAGACTGCAGTAAAGCCACCCGTTGTCATTAATGGACAACGTTTCATTCTTGCAAGGCCTTTTTCTCAGTAAACATATATTGGAAACCTACGGAGAGGAACACAGATCCTGAAATACAGACTACCTGAGTAGTAGGTCCATATCCTTGACTAACCACAGACCACAGTGTGCAGTCCCAAAGTCAAAAAATATATACACAAGATGAAGGAAGACAGGAGTAATATTTAACACTCCATTGCTAGATAGGACATTACTCCAAACCCTAATTTAGTTTCCTAGAAAGCTAGGCTGAACCATGTGAAGACTTCTCTTTGCTTTGACATAGATGCCTTTTACCTAAAACTAAATTTCTTCAAAGGGACTTTGTATCTCACTTAAGCTCATTCTGAATCTTGGCTCTTCACATTCTAACTGTGAGGAAAAGCTGGCCTAGAAAGATGAAATCAGTAGGAAGAGGAAGCCCGAAGAAGTGCAAAGGAGCTGGGACAGAGATGCTAGGACTTGTTTCAAGTGTTAATTTCCTGTAAGATACCAGGGCTCTACCCTTCTGGAAGGAAGAGCACTCAAAGAGCCAGAAAGACACATTTATCCTCATGCAGGTTTGCTTATATCTATAGTACTTTTGTCAACAAAGTACCCTTAGCCCCTAACCGGGACCACCCTCAGGGCAAGAAGCAGAGCAAATCCTTGATGTCTCTCCCCTCAAGACTATTGGAATACAAGATGAGGATAGCAAGCTAGGATTAGTGGTTATCAAAATCTCAGTGACATGGTTAGGTTTGCATAAAAGCTAGCATTGACTCAGCATCTGGTGTGCGGGCCTGTGAACCACTCTTACCCACCTACTTACTTCTGGAATTAGAATCATAGGTTCACAGCATGTCAGAGTTGGAAGGGACCCTACAAGGTAGTCTAGCTAATGAAATTCTTGGATCCCTTTTACTCCATTCTTGCAAGTTATCATTTCTCCTTGAATACTTCTTGAAGAGTGAATGAAGACAGGAAAGATGGAAGGAAAAGGACATTACCTGGTACTAGATAGCAGGCTCTGTGCTGAATGTTGTATATATTTTACCATTTAAAACTTGTATCATTTCTGTGAGTCATTGTTGCAGTCGATAAAAATCAACATATATGAAAAACTCAGCTTGCCTAGAGGTACAAGTATAAGCAGTCATGCTGGGATTAGATATCCAGTATTTCTGGACCCCAAACCTCATCCTTTGTACACAGCAACTTTTACATTTTAATCCGTGGAACACTCATACTTGACATATTTAAAGGTATTACTGAAAAGGGGTGGTAAAGCAATTTGGGGAAACACTGAGGTTAATAATGTGAATACATTCTTTTTACTGCAGGAAGTCAGTCTTTAGTGTGTTGATGTGCTCTGTTTCTCTCAAGTGTGATGAAAACATTCTGAATTTATTACCTTTTTATTTAACATTCACAACAGCCCTGTGATCAGGTAGTGTTGTCCCCACTTTACATATACAGGAACAAGGGAGATTGCTTTGCCTAGAGTCACCAGTCGGTAATGGTAAAGCTGTGATTTTGAACCTGGAGAGTGAGACTCAGGAATCTGAACTCTTATCCAGTACATGGTTCTAGTCCTCTCTATGGCATTTGATGTGTCCTTAGTTTACTTATCACAAACATCATGAGGAACCACCATTCCTTACGACAGCTCAGTGCTCAGTGCAATTCCAGAGAAATCTTGACGTATAGGAAATGTACCAGTGTATTCAATAAATTCCATATAGGTGAATAGAGGCTGTGTGGTAGATACTCATTATTTAATCTTTTATCAAGTAGCTGACCATTTTGGCCATAAAGTATGTTAATAGTTACATTTTCAGAAGATAAAAAACTATTATGGTAAACATTAAAGAGAGAAAGTTTAATGTAATGATTGTTTAAGGAAGCAAATATTTCACTAATAGCCTATTCTTTTTCCTGTGATTAAGAACACTTAATTTTAATAAAAGTGGAGGCAAGCAAGTCCTGATTTAATTGAAACTTTTAAAACTTTATTTTTTTCGGTAAAAAGTGATAGAAGTTCTTCATTTTATAAAGTTAAAAAAAAACCGTTCCTACTTCTACAATCTAAAGGCATCTGTTTCAGATCTACTTTTATTTAAAACATAATTCATAACGTTATTAGAGCAGCAATTATATATGTATATAACTACATGGCAATTATTATTGAGCTCTTGCTAGGTACAGAGCACAATGGAAGCAGCTTTCAGAGAATCTCTATGAAGTTGATGTTTTATGTCTGTTTTGCAGATGAGGTACCAGGCCAAAGATTTCTTTGTTTTGTTTGTAAAAATAAGAAAGAGGAAGAACTGGGAATCAAATCTAGATTTCTTTGAGAGAACGCTGAAATTTGTCTACCTAAGGAAAATTCACGGCCTAAATGAAGTCATAATAGTAGGTGAAGTGTATGTGTATGTATGTGTATACATATATGTATGTGTATATATATGTAAACACACACATATATGTAAAATATATGCGTATACATACACATATGTATATGCATACAAATATATAAAAGAACATATATGTGTGTATATATGTGACAGCTTACAGGATCATCACTAGGATCTATTAATAGACTTGGTGAATTGGGATGAGGAGAGAAAGGAGTTTAACTTAACTGGGGATAAGGCAGTAGGTTTATGAGTGGAGGGTGCTAAATTTAGTTCTAAATACAGTGTGTTTGTGATTTCTATGAAATTTACTGATAGAGATGTTTGGTGGGCAACTGAAATGTGAATCTTGGTTTCGAGGTTGCTTGCGGAGTGCTCAGCATGTAGACAGTGGCTAAAACCATAAATTTAATTGCATCATGAGAAGTGAGGCAAGAGGAATGAAGATCGGACATTAGCAAGAAAGAACTCATTAGATATTATAATTTCTTAAGGAATTATTGACACATAGTACTGCATATAGATAGTGCACAAAGGCATATTTGTTACAGTATGCAATTCATGTTACATAAATATGTTACATAATTTTTTATTCACAGTAAAAATATGCTAAGGAAAGAAATCATATGGGGTTTTTATCCTCATATCCAATAAATCTTCAATGAAAGCATAAAATGATAAAACCTCAATATCTTTAATTCATTCACAACAAAATATATATAATCAAAGTAAGAACCTAGGTCTAGTTACAGCAACCATGAACAGGAAATATGACTTTAAAAAAAAATTTCCCACCAACCCTGGAGTGAGATGAACCGAAAGAAAGAGGAACCTAACATGCAATATTTTTAGTGTTAAATGCAAATGGTAAAATAGTAGCAGAACCTCTGCTTGAGAGTAGCCTAATCTCAACACAGTAGCCAAGAGTGACGCATTAAAACTTAAGTAAGCTTTTCTTAATCATCTCAGATCCTTTAGTGGCCCTTATGGCTTTATCCAGAATAAAAGCCAAAGTCTTTACATGCACCTCTGAGGCCTCACCTGAGCAGACTCCCATTAATCCACTGCCTTCCACTCTTTCTCTCCTTCTTGCTAGGTGTGCTCCAGCCACAGGGGCCAGGGAACTACTATGGAAAATGCCAGGCATGTTTCTTCTTAAGGACCTCTCACTAGCTGTTCTCTCTGGCTGCAGTGCTCTTCTTTTCAAGTATCTGCTTAGCTGCCTCCCTCACACCTTCAAGGCTTTGCTCAAATATCACTTTTTTAAAAAACATCTTTATTGGAGTATAATTGCTTTACAATGGTGTGTTAGTTTCTGCTTTATATCCCCATATCTCTTCCCTCTTGCGTCTCCCTCCCTCCCACCCTCCCTATCCCACCCCTCTGGGTGGTCACAAAGCACCCAGCTGATCTCCCTGTGCTATGCGGCTGCTTCCCACTAGCTATCTATTTTACATTTGGTAGCGTATATATGTCCATGCCACTCTCTCACTTTGTCCTAGCTTACCCTTCCCCCTCCCTGTATCCTCAAGTCCATTCTCTAGTAGGTCTGCATCTTTATTCCCGTCTTGCCCCTAGGCTCTTCATGACCATATATATATATATATATATATATATATATATATATATATATATATATATATATTTTTTTTTTTTTTAGATTCCATATATATGTGTTAGCATATGGTATTGGTTTTTCTCTTTCTGACTTACTTAACTCTGTACCACAGACTCTAGGTCCATCCACCTTACTACAAATAACTCAATTTCGTTTCCTTTTATAGCTGAGTAATATTCCATTGTATATATGTGCCACATCTTCTTTATCCATTCATCTGTTGATGGGCACAGGTTGCTTCCATATCCTGGCTATTGTAAATAGAGCTACAATGAAGATTGTGGTACATGACTCTCTTTGAATTATGGTTTGCTCAGGGTATATGACCAGTAGTGGGATCGCTGGGTCATATGGTAGTTCTATTTTTAGTTTTTTAAGGAACTTCCATACTGTTCTCCATAGTGTCTGTATCAATTTACCTTCCCACCAACAGTGTAGGAGGATTCCCTTTTCTCCACACTCTCTCCAGCATTTATTGTTTGTAGATTTTTTGATGATGGCCAATCTGACCGGTGTGAGATGATATCTCATTGTAGTTTTGATTTGCATTTCTCTAATGATTAATGGTGTTGAGCATTCTTTCATGTGTTTGTTGGCAATCTGTATATCTTCTTTGGAGAAACGTCTGTTTACTAGAAATCTCTATTTACTAGAGATTTACTATATCTCTATTGGAGAAATGTCTGCCCATTTTTGGATTGGGTGGTTTGTTTTTTTGATATTGAGCTGCATGAGCTGCTTGTAGATTTTGGAGATTAACCCTTTGTCAGTTGCTTCATTTGCTCATATTTTCTCCCATTCTGAGCGTTGTCTTTTTGTTTTGTTTATGGTTTCCTTTGTTGTGCAAAAGCTTTTAAGTTTCATTGGGTCCCATTTGTTTATTTTTGTTTTTATTTCCATTTCTCTAAGAGTTGGGTCAAAAAGGATCTTGCTGTGATTTATGTCATAGAGTGTTCTGCCTATGTTTTTCTCTAAGAGTTTGATAGTGTGTGGCCTTACATTTAGGTCTTTAATCCATTTTGAGTTTATTTTTGTGTATGGTGTTAGGGAGTGTTCTAATTTCATTCTTTTACATGTAGCTGTCCAGTTTTCCCAGCACCACTTAGCGAAGAGGCTGTCTTTTCTCCCTTGTATATTCTTGCCTCCTTTATCAAAGATAAGGTGACCATATGTGCGTGGGTTTATCTCTGGGCTTTCTATCCTGTTCCATTGAAATACCACCATTTTAATAAGTCAGGGCAAGGCCTGCCCAGACCATTCTAGTTAATATTGCCATCTGCTCCCTCCCACCTACCCCCAGCCTGGATCCCCCTTACTTTACCAACTTTTTTTCCCCAAACCATTTATGTCTTCCAATACACTATATAATTTTTAAAATGAGCAAATCTAAGAATCAACAACATTAAGACGTACCATTTTTTATGTATGACTAAGAAGGAAGAAACGCTGCCTATCAAACCATGATATGCCATCAACAAACCATGATATGTCAACTGTTAGGTGTACCCAGATATTACAGTTGCTAAAAATGTGAAAAAATTTCTGTCTCAGACTTAATGAAATGTGTATTTATTATGTCTAGTTTTTGTTTTTTTTTTTCCATCTCCCTATGCCAGGATACAAGGTTATAGCAGCAAAGATCTTTTATATGGTTTCTTCACTGATATACTCCAGGTGCTTAGGACAATTCTTGACAAGAAATAGGTTCTCAATAAATGTTTGTAAAATCAATTGTTAAGTTTATCATTTAGAGAACAGTCACCCTGGATAAGTAAAGATTAAATCAGAAGTATAATGGATGTCACCCAGAGATTATAAACTGGCAGCAAAGTAGCTCAAATATATTATCTCTGGATGAAGAATCAGTTCATGACTTCAGATCGTCACCTTATAAGTTTGGGGATGAGCATATTTGCAGTTGAAGATGGGATATTATGTACATTAGTTATCGCTGTGTACCAGCTTGCCTCCAAACTTAACAACTTAAGATAACACACATCTATTGTGTCATAACTTCTGTGGGTTAGGAATCTGAGCACAGCTTAGCTGGGCCTCTGTTTCAGGATCTCTCACAGGCTGCAATCAAGGTATTGCCTGACCATAGTCATCTCAGAGTTTGACTGGGGAAGGATCTGCTCTCAAGCTCATGTGACTGTTGGCAGGATTCAGTTTCTCATGGATCATTGGACCGAGAGCCTCAGTTCCTTGCTGGTTATTGGCCAGAGGTTACCCCTCAGTTTCTCGCCAATTGGGCCTCTCCAATATTGCACCTTGCTTCATCAAAGTATGCAAATCAAGAAGGCAGTAGAAAGAACCTCCTGGCAATACTGAAGTCAAAATCTTTTGTAATTTAATCACAGAAGTGTGATACCATCACCTTTGCCATATTCTATTGATTAGAAGAAAGTCACTACACTCAAGGGGGATGGATTACACAAGGACAAGAATATCAGGAGGTGAAAATCATCGGGGACCATCTTAGGAGTCTGCCTACAACATTATGTGAAGGTATCTTTGGAATTGCTTGTCTAGGAAGAATGGTGTATTTGCCTATGAAGGAACTGAGGAGGATGCTTTAGTAGATACATTCCAGAGTGTATATTAAACGATGTTTTTAAGTGGGCTTCCCCTCCCTCACTTTCCATCGTAGTGATGGGTTTCTGATAATAATACCTTTCTGACCATAGCTGACTGGTTAAAGGGTAGATACCTGACTCAAGCCAATTAAATTCTACTCTGTAATTTTTGATTTTTGGACTAACAGACTCTAGTTCAGTGTTGCTTTGAGAGATTGTATAATCTTAGGAACTGTGACTTGATCATCATATATTGCATGAAATGGTAAGCCAGAAAAAAGATCTGCAGAGAAGAAAGGACAAAGATGTTTAGGGAACCACCGAGATAAAAACAGAGTGTCTGATGGTTTTTTTGTTCACATTTCCAGGCATTTCTATAATAACCTTTCATGAGCCTCTTCTCTATTGTTATTAATTTCTACTTGTTTTTTAACTAAAGCAAGCTCAAGTTGGTTTTGCAACTTACAACCAGAGTTCTTACTAATTATCTCTTCATGAAGACCTTCAAAGTACCTTTGTTACTGTAACTATGAATATGACATATTGTGATGACATTTTCTAACAAAGACATAGGGAAAACTTGAAGAGAAGGAAAGAAGGCCTTGAGCCTTCAGTCCAAATTACAGCGCAATTTAAATTTTTGGCAAAGTGGTTATTATTTCACTACTTCAATCTTTATAAGATTTTACAAGAATACATGTCAAGTAGGGATAGGTTTATAAGACCCCCTGTGGAACTAAAGAGACAGGAGTCTGAATGGTGAGCATTGTTTCAAAGCACATCTAAAGCTTAATGGCTTCTGTCTAGCCATCTCTTATTCATGGTAATACGTTTGTTTACTCAAAAACCTGAAACAAGAAAAATAGCAAGGTATAACACTAGGTTCTTAAAATATTGGCTGAAACTAACAAAATTATATTATTATGGTTGAATGCTAACTTTATCTGTTACCATGTTTTTGTAAAGGTTTTTCAGTTTTGCTGCAATGCAGAAGAAAAAAAATCACAGCGTGTTCTAGGAATCTGGAAATACTTAGGCTATAAAAGAATGAGTAATAGATGAAGTGTCGTCTGTATTACCACTTCCTCCATTTGAGTTGTTTAATCAGCCTCTAATCTTATTTTGAGACACCATTAGACCCAGTCACCTCTTAAAGCAATGCTGAGCCAAGGGCTGAGTTTGGACCTTTTTAGTGAAGTGTCGGTTCTCTTTCTTTTCGTTCTTGTCTTGGCTTGAACAGGGTTTATATGTGTGGCTCCTGTTTCATGCTCAGTTCTCTAATGCACAGTGAGTACCTAGATCCACATGCAGTAATCTTCCAGGTCTTTAGTCAGTGACTTCTCAGTGGATGGTCGCTGCATAGAATTGACTTGTTTTCCTATTGTTGACTCAAAGTAGACCTCAACAGGTGAGATCACATGCCAAGCTAAAGTAAAATACTAAAAGGAGGAATAAAACCCCCAAATGGAACACTTTCAGAACTTAGTGAGTTAGTTATGTTAGAGAGCTTTTCCCTTTGTTCACATTCTCAACTAGAACAAACGTGTTGTCCTTGTTTGCTGGAAGGGCTCTGCCAGGCCAAGAGCGCAAGTTTCGGTTAACAGATCTTGCACTAACTGTGTGTTCTGAGCAAGTCACTTCAGGACAAAGGTTTCCAAGAAGCAGCTCTGGGCTTCTTTCACTGATGATGGACATAATCACATTTGTGGGGAAAACTGGCCATCTGTGAGTGGCATCCGCTGGGATGTGTAGGTGTGAGTGGGTTGCACATGAGCCTCCTGGGCAAATTTCTGCCAAGCTGTCCTCAGCTCAGAGGCTAAATAAAGATGAAAAACTGCCATGCGATATTGAGATAGAGCCATTGCAAGACCAGAAAATATTGTTAGCTTCATCATAAATCAGAATTGTTATGGAACATGGCAATAACACTTTAATACAGTAATGTCTTGAAGCAAAGTCTGCAAATTCACAATTTTCTCTCAACTTCCAATGCTACCACCTTAGTTTCAGATAATTTCATGTGTCCATCACTATAGACATTCTAGTGGTTGTACCCAACTGCAGTTCCTAGTATTTCTAACTCAGGTGGCAAGGTTCTGCCAGATTAGTCTACATTTATGAAAGCTATTGCGCAATTTGGGGCCACAGTTTACTTCCAAAGAATGTTGATGGCATCACACACAGGGCTCTTCTGTGTCAACTCCACTGCCCTCTTCCTCCTTCTCATTGATTTCACTTGCTTTTTCTTCACTGCTCATTTCCCCCCTCCCCTCCCTAGTAGGTAAACACACCCTATTACCTTTATAAAATCTGGGGAACAAAAAAATCTGAGTTGTAAAAGACATCTTGCCTGGAGGGTTTTGGATGATAGATTTGAGACCTATACAGCTTTTACTATTATTACTTCTATTTCTAAAGCTGCCACTGCTTTCTCTTTTCCATTAACATGTTATATTTTTGTCCATATGTCCTTCTCAAAAACTCTTTGCGCTTTCTTTCCAGAAAAGTTTTATGTTTTAAAATTAATAGCATCTCCCCACAAACGTAAAGGGAAAACCACCTATAATCCTACAACATTTTAACAAAATAAGAAATAAAAAGACAAGTCTCTGTCCCCTCTATCCGGTGCTATTCACCAGAATAATTACTATAAGAATTTTGGGTGTAGCATTCTATTTTCTTCGTATTTACATAAATATGTGTCTATGCATTATAAATACTCTAAAATATACATATATTTATGAAAATTAAAACATAACTTTGCTACTTACCTTTTTGATTTGACATTCTATTATGATCATCTTTTCAGTTTACCACCAACAGATCTACTCAATTTTTTTCATGACTGCCCAATATTCCAATATTGCATTTGTAGCATAATTTATTTCATTGTTTTCCCACGGATAAACAAAATAAGCTGTGTAAACAACCTTAAACATGTATTTTTAACTGATAAGGATAGATTTATAAACGTAAAACTGCCTGGTCAAATATATGTAAATTTTAAATGTTAATTTAAAATTACATTTCAAGAGATTATATCAATTTGCATTCTCACAAATAATATACTAGAGGGGCTACCTCCTTGCCAGAACTTGATGTTATAAAACCTTTTATCACTTGCCAATCTGATAAGTGGAAGAAAATGTCTCATCCTTGTTTATGTTTGCATTTTCCTGATTAGTGCTCTGGCAGACCATATTTTTTTTTTTTCTGCTCCTATCTTGTTCCTCCTCCTCCTCCTTTTTCTTAAATTTCTGGTTTCTTTTTTAAGGAGTTCACTTTTCATTTCTTTTTCTTATTAATTTTTAGGAACACACTGTAAAGTACTAACATCAACTCTTCTATCTTTTGTAAAGTAAAATTCCTGTAGATTTTCCAGGGTGTCTTAACATTCTTTATGTTCACCACAGACACTTTCTTGTGACTAACACAGTCAGCTCTCTCTATTTTCCACTATTTATGGCATATGGATACCCTGTTTTATTTAGGAAAACCACTTCTATTCAGCATATGTGTAATTATTCTCCTATGTTTTATTCAAATATTTTTAGTTTTATTTTTTAATTTAGATTTTTAATTTGTCTTGAATTTAACTTTTTCAAATAGTGCAAGGATTTAGTTTTTAACAGCAGCATAAGGTGTCAACCAATGGTGCTGGAACAACTGGACATCCACACATGAATTAATCTAGACACAGACTTTACATGCTTCACAAAAATTACCTCAAAATGAATCATAGACCTAAATGGAAAACACTAAACTATCAAATTCCTAGAAGATACCATCAGAGAAAATCTAGATGACTTTGCTTATGGTGATGACTTCTTAGATATACCATCAAGATACGATCCTTGAAAGAAATAATAATAAGCTGAACTTCATTAAAATTAAAAACTTTTGATCTGTGAAAGACAATGTCAAGAGAATGAGAAGATAAGTCACAGACAGGGAGAACATATTTGCAAAAGATACATCTGATAAAGGACTGCTGTCTGAAATACAGTAAGAGCTCTTAAAACTCAACATGAAACAGCCCAATTAAAAATAGAAAAAAGAGCTGAACAGACACCTTTCCAAAGAAGATATACAGCTGGCAAACAAGCATATGTAAAGATGCTTCACATCCTATGTCATCAGGAAAATACAAATTAAGACAACAATGAGATACCACTACACACATATTAGAATGGCCAAAATCTAAAACATTTAAAATACCAAATGCTGGTGAGGATGTGGAACAACAGAAAGTCTCATTGCTGGTGGGAATGCAAAATGGTACAGCCACTTTGAAAGACAGTTTAGCAGATTCTTACAAAACTAAACATACTCTTAACAAACAATCCAGCAATCACATGCCGTGGTATGTATCCAAAGGAGTCGAAAACTTTATGTCCACACAAAACCTACCATGGATGTTTACAGCAGCTTCAGTCATAATTACCAAAACTTGGAAGCAACCAAGATGTGTATGTGAACGGATAAATTCCAGACAAGGGAATATTATTCAGTGCTAACAAGAAATGAGTTATTAAGTAACGAAAGGACGTGTATGAATCTTAAATGCATATTACTAAGTGAAAGGAGCCAATCTGAAAAGGCTACATTCTGTATGATATCAACTATGTGACATTCTGGAAAATGCAAAACTATAGAGACAGTAAAAATGTCAGTGGTTGCCAGGGGTTAAGGGAGGGATAAGTAGATGCATCACAGAGGATTTTCAAAGCAGTGGAAATACTCTGTATGATACCATAATGACAGATACATGTCATTTTAGATTTGTTCAAATTCATGGAATGCACAGCACCAAAACAAACCTTAATGTAAACTATGGACTTTGGGTGACTATGATGTGTCAATGTAGGTTCATCAGTTGTAACAAACGTATCAGTCTTGTGGGGGGATGTTGATAATGGGGAGGCTATGCTTACATGGGAACAGAGGATATATGGGAAATCTCTGTACTTTCCTCTTAATTTGGCTGTGAACCTGAAAGAGCTCTTTAAAATGTCCTGAAAAGAACAAGTATGCTATGAAAAGGGGAACCTTGGACATTCATTTATTTATTCAGCATATAAACATTAAATGAATGCATACTGTGTGTCAGACACAGAGAATAAGGTGCATAATAACAATATTTGCTATAAAACATCTAACCATCTAACAGGGTTTAGAAAATTAGCGCCCCAAAATAAACTAGTATGGTTCAACACACATACAGAACTGATATAGTACAATGAGTGCTATTCTCATCAAAGGTGAAATCTGGGGAAATTACAAATGTATTGCTGAGATGCTGCTATTTCCACAAAGCATTCTGAGAAATCTTCTGGAACTTCCTTCAGAGCCTTGGACACATTGTAAACATTTTCAGTGGGATAAATTTACAGCTTTAGAATGAATGAATGATATGATTTTTCAAAATAGTCATGTGGATCTATTAGTTCAAATACTTCCCTACTTTTTGCTATTAATTTTCCTTTAGAGACTGTTAAATTACTATGCTATGACTGTAGATGCTTTCTGTTTATTTTCCCTTTATATATTCCCAGACTATGTTATTGGTACCATGCAACTTCATGTTTACTACAGATTCTTGAAGAGTTAAATCATCATATTTTATACCTGAACTTACACAGTGTTATATGTCAGTTATATCTCAGTAAAGCTGAGAAAAAATTGATGGATTATCTCCTTTATTGCTGTGAAATATCTCTCTCTCTCCCTTTTAAGGCTTAACTTGTTTTGTATTTATTAATTAGTATTGTATGCCCACAACCATGGATTCAAACAACTGCAGATCAAAAATATTTGGAAAAAAATTTCCAGAAAGTTCCAAAAAGAAAAACTTGAATTTGCTGAGTGCCAGCAACTATTTACATAACATTTACATTATATTAGGTATTAAAAGCGATCTAGAGATGATTTAAAATATAAGGAAGAAACAACGTAGAAATTGTTGCCTTAAAAATACTGCCTAGATAATAATGTAAGACGTTAACAATAGGGGAAACTGGATAAGGGATATATGGGAACTTTTTGTACTGTCTTTGCAAGTTTTTTGTCAACGTGAAACTATTCTAAAATTAAAGTTTATTTAAATAAAACAGAAAAAAAAATCAAGTATATGGGAGGATGTGTATAGGTTATATGCAAATACTACACCATTTTATATAAAGGACTTGACCATCCACAAATTTTGACATCTGTAGGGGATCCTGGAACCAATCCCCCATGGATACTGAGGGATGACTGTATATATATACATATATATATATATATATATATATATATATATATATATAATTATAATCCCTTGTTTTATATTTGCCTTTTACAAATAGCCATAGCTGGATTTTACACTTTTTATTTAGCTGTAGAGTTGCCATCTTTTAACTGGGGGTTTTAGCCCATGTGAATTTAATGTTTTTTATCTATTTATCTGTTGAAGTTATCTACAATTTTATTTTGTGCTTTATATTTGCCATATTTTCTCTCGTATTTTTTTCTTTATTCTCTTGTTTCACCTCTTACCGTCGCGTTAATTATACAGAATATTATCATTCTTTACTAGTTACCCCTAACTTTTATAGTATATTTAAGTTGATATATTCCTACTCAAATCTAAAGTTTTGAAATATAAAGTTAAAAAATAAAAATATAAAGTTTAAAAATAATACACCTTAGCAATAAAGTTTTGGGATTTTAAATTGAGACATCTCTGAAGAATCATCTCAGCTTCCAAGTTTTGGGGCATTGACTGAATTTGCATGGCTGTCACAAGTGCATCTCAGCCCAGATTCCTCCTCTGCTCAGTCCTGCTTCCATTGCTTCCTCATAGCACTCCGCAAAAACCTTCCAGAACACAAATCTTAGCCACTCAGAATGTGCTCCTGGAGAAGCCAACCCACAACACAGGTTGTCCTCTCTCTGAGCAGTTTTACACTGTCTTAGAACGGTTTGCACCTATTTTAGCATTTGAGTGGAGTCTTTACATGATTGACCGTCCCTCAGCTTAATTTGACATAAATTCTCCCTTCAGATTTGATGGTCTTACAACATGAACCCAAACAATAAAAGTCCAATTTTAAATGCCTAGATTTCCAAGAGATTGTTTAAAGATTAAGTTCATTTTTGTGTTTAACATTATTTACAAAGGTTTCATGCTCTGCATAAAGTATACATAGCAAGGGCAAATCAGCAAGGATGCAGAATGAAATAATTTGATTTACAATAATAACAGACGGTGGCCACCTGCTGTTTGTGTTAAATATGGATCATGTTCAGTAATGCCATCATTTATGCAACTAGAGATAATCCCCTATTTTCTACTTCTAATACGCAGAATAGGCATAAATGAATAAAGACATGACGGGTTTGGTGATTAAAAGAGGGGCAAAGTTCCAAATTCACCACCTTAGTGAGTTCATTATACGTTGTTACTTTGTAGCCTAGTGATACAAGGACAGTCAATATGGATTAACCATGGATATGTACAGTGACCATCCTTTTGACATAAGGGCTACCTAGTGGGATAATACTTGCTTGACTTTACTAAAGAAAATGTCAAGGAAACATAAAAGGATAGGCATAGAAACATATTGAAAGCTAAAAAGTAGATTAAATATTATTTTAGCTACATTACTTGGTCCGGCACCAAGAGGTGATTATTGTAACTAAGATGTCAGAGTAATGGATGCTAAACCTAAAAAGTCTTCTAAACATATGTAAATTATTTCTGTTATAAGCCTGATTTTATTGTGCAAATATAAAGGGAATCTGAATTAATTCCAAAGGAAGCTATGGATTTAGTGCCAAGAGTGCTGGACCTTGAGATTCTGTTCACCAAGGAAATAGTTCTGTTCCATAAACAAGTTACTTAACATCCCCGACACTGAATTTCTTCACTGTAAAATGTATGGTACCTAAATTACAGCATTATTTTAGTGGATAAGATAGGATAGTAAAAATCATTCTTCCTAGAACAAACTGGGTGCCTACCGAATATTTGTTTAAAGGGCAACATTATTTAAAATAAAGGAATATTTATGAATTTCCTTTCAAAACAAGATTGTACTTTACAGTGAGTCATAAAATATGACAAAAGAGAATACATTGGAACTGAGGAGAGAGAAATTTAAAACAACAACAGCAACAGGGTGGAGAAAAAAGGAGCCAAGATAAGTCTACAATGACAACTCCAAGGTCCTATATGCAACTTAAGTGGAGACCTCAAATTTAGCTCTAACTGTCTGCAACTCACATGCAAAAGTAAGCCCCGTTTGTTACCCAGCCCTTTGCTCAGGACCAGTAACAATTATCTGTTCTTGGTACTAAGAGCTGACAACGATTTCTCCTGAGGTTCTTCATAAAGAGGACAGTGTTGGAAGTAATAAACAGCATCCTCGATGGTATCCTTAAAATAGATGCAGTGACAACGACTCTATAGAATTGTTTCTTGGGTTCTTGCATCATTCCAAGGAGTAACTCAGTAAACATACTTCTGTGGATGGCAAGGCGAGGGCAAGACTCTTAAGTCTTGCTTATTTTCTGAAGGGTACTGAGAAATATAGGGGCAAAAGAAGCAATTGCATTCTAGGTAACTAGCTTAACATAGGGATATATTTTAGGATATCTGAAAGAGCGAAGGGCTTCTGCCCCTCCATGTCAGTCATCTTGAACACTGTTTCTCTCATGAAGAAATTTTAAACAAGTAAAAAGAGCAGTCAGCTTAAATTGTAATCCTTGGAAAATTCAAAATGAGAAGCTATTCTATTTTACTTGCTCTTCTTATGAGCCAGGTATTGTGCTGGGGATATACACCTCAGTATTGTAGTTTTGAAAACTATATTTATGTATATGTATACATATATCTCTAGAGCTGTCTCTATACCTACATTTATACCTGTATCTATTTCTATATCTATACACCCCCTCCCCAAACACATAGATATGCAGAAGCATCAGGTGTTGGTGTCTGTCATCATCAAATTTGATACAGACATGTAAAGGGGCAATGGCAGGTGAGTTTCACAAACCATATGAAACTATCAATCTGCAGGCTGTATTATCATTCTTTTAAGGACATGTGAATAGCTTGACAAGATTTGTACGTGAATGGAAAGCCATTGTATCTGGGGCAAAGAAGGGAGATGACTACTTTTTCCTTCCCTTGTAGTATTATGACAATGCACCCCACCATTCTAGACTGATACCTTCGTTAAGGTTAGTTAAACGTGCAATATTTTAAGAAGTGATTTTCTAGTAAGTGAAGCTTATCCCTTTAATTGATAATAACATTTAATCCCCTTAGATATAAACCTTTATAAAATTGAATAGATGTATTTTATGGACAACATTAAACGTTGTGAAAATCTCTAATAACGTGATTCAGTAAAATTTGCCAAGACTACTGAGGTGGGTTGGCATTTTGCCCATGCCTATGTTGTCCAAAATGATGAAATTTTGTATACGCATTGAATCTGTAGATTGCCTTGGGTAGTACAGTCATTCTGACAATATTGATTCTTCCAATCCAAGAACATGGTATATCTTTCCATCTGTTTGTGTCATCTTCAGTTTCTTTCATCAGCGTCTTATATTTTTTGGAGTACAGGACTTTTGCTTCCTTGGGTAGATTTATTCCCAGGTATTTTATTCCTTAAGTTGTAATGGTAAATGGAATTGTTTCTTTAATTTCTCTTTTTGATCTTTCATTGCTAGTGTATAGAAATGCAACAGATTTCTGTGTACTTATTTTGTACCCTTTAACTTTACCGAATTCGTTGATGAGCTGTAGTAGTTTTTTGGTAGCATCTTTAGGATTTTCTATGTATAATATCATGTCATCTCTGAACAGTGACAATTTTCCTTCTTCTTTTCCAATTTAGATTACCTTTATTTCTTTTTCTTCTCTGATTACTGTGGCAAGGACTTCCAAAATTATGTTGAATAAAAGTGGCAAGAGTGGGCATCCTTGTCTTTTTCCTGATCTTACAGGAAATGCTTTCAGCTTTTCACCATTGAGTATGATGAAAGCTGTAGGCTTGACATATATGGCCTTTATTATGTTGAGGTATGCCCCCTCTATGGCCACTTTCTGGAGAGTTTTTATCATAAATCAGTGTTGAATTTTGTCAAAAGCTTTTTCTGCATCTATGGAGATGATCATTTGGTTTTTATTCTTCAATTTGTTGATGTGGTGTATCACACTGATTGATTTGCAGATATTGAAAAATCCTTGCATCCTTGGAATAAATCCCACTTCATCATGGTGTATGATCCTTTTAATGTATTGTTGGATTCGGTTTGCTAGTATTTTGTTGAATATTTTTGTGTCTATGTTCATGAGTGATATTGACTTGTAATTTTCTTTGTTTGTGGTATCTTTGTCTGATTTTGGTATCATGGTGATGGTGGCCTCATAGAATGAGTTTGGGAGTGTTCCTTCCTCTGCCATGTTTTGGAATAGTTTCAGAAGGAAAGGTGTTAACTCTTCTCTAAATGTTTGATAGAATTTGCCTTTGAAGCCATCTGAAATAGAGAGTTAATGAGTCTTGGCATTAGGGACAACAGGTGTTGTAAAATTTTAACTTGCAGTGGGTAAAGCCATATTGTATATACCTAAGATTTAATATGGGAATGAACACACATTAATTGTTTGGGGAAACTGTGTTCAGAATTGCTTTTGGTTTCCCTTCTTAATGTTCTTAACTGTCATTGGTTAAAAGTGTTAACTCATACTTCTAGATGAAGCCCTAGCTCCAAAGGTATAAAACTAGTTGACTTAGGCAGATACTAAAATAAAACTTAGTATTGACATACATGTAAATTAAACACACTGTATTCAAGGTCTGTTTCAGTTGTCTTCAATTGTTCTGGCTCTATAATCTGTTATCCATAATTTCATGGTATATTATGGTAATTCATAACACAAATGGTCCCAAAGTAGATAGTAATCCATTTTGCCACTAATGAAGATTTAATGTATTTACATGCTTTTCTCCAGACTGATAATATGAAGTAGAATAATAACTACTGAGAATAAGCTGTTAATAAACAAAAGACTTGGTAACTTTCTGTGCAAGTAGTTGAATTTTAAAATTATTTTTCTACAGTGTTTAACAAATAATTAGATTTTATTTGATTAATCAGAACCTTGATTGACAAGAAGGATTATTGGATGAACTTGCATATTCTTTACTTTGTAAAGAATATTTTATCTGTTTTTTAATTAGAAAAAGTAACAATTTCAATAAACTTTTCAGTTCAGATGTAATGAAATACTTCATTTTAAAAATCCTTTGATTTAAAAAATGGTGTGTTTCTCCCATAAAAATTACTTTTCCCTCAACTTTCATTGCTTCTAATTATGCTGAAAGTGAAATTTTCTACTCCTCATGCCTTCACTAAGAGTTATCTTTTCAGATAACATTTTCAGATAGCTTAGATATCAAATTAGATGTATAAAAACTGATTAGATGTTAGAAAACCCAGGCAAATGTAGTCTATATAATTCTAATCATTTGGAAACTGTTAGATTTCTGGATTCTTATGAGCCCTGACATTCACTTCCTCTCTCTTCTTTGTTGACCTCTGTCTGGGAGCACATAAATGTGGTGAAACCCAAATCCATCCATTTTTTTCAGGATTTTCTTTTTCTTACCATTTCATTGTCTTTTCCAGCCATGTGTAACTACTTACCTGTTTTTATCTGTAAACTCTGGGTGGTTAACTCCTCACAGAAAGTACGGTACCTTCACTGAGGTCTTATCACCGTGGGTTTCTTTGTCTGCCCTGGCTTGGTGCCTTCATTCTGATATCTGGTGCCCTCAGCATGGGTTTGCTGTTCTTTTTGATTCCTGCTTCCTGTCTGTCTACAGCTCGACTTTCCCCCTTGCTTCCCCCTTGCCTGTTGGGTCCTCATAGTTATTGACCACATGGACACTTCTGACTTCCTCTGCTCCTCTGAGCATAGTACTGTGTCTGTGCTTGCCCAAATTCTGGACCTTTGCTTCTGTTTTGACCATTGAGCTTCTGGCTCTTTCCTGCCAGTTTCCTTTCTTAGATGCTCCCTTTGCCCTTACTCACTATCTTTTTGCTCTTAAAAATCACATTTTTGGAGAAATCCTAGCAAAAGTTTTAGTGAGAAAAAGGAGGGTTGAAAGTAAGAGTTATCACAGATAAAAGAACTATCTAGTTTTAATAAGTGAAGCTGTGACTGTGGATGCCAAATGATGCCAGTTGAAATGGTAGTCATTTCCATCCTACCAGAAAGCACTAGATTCCTGATAATACCCCACGGTAGCAAAACACATAGTTGGGAAATACAACAATTTATGGGGGAAAAATCAACAGTGAGGGATTAGATGTCATATATGAAAACTTGCAGAATATTAAAATATTTGTATTTATTAAAAGATAACATGCTAAATTAAATAATGTTGGTGACATTTTACACATATCAGATGACAAAAACTGCAAAATTACTTTCCATTGATAATCTCTTGCCTTCTAGAAAATGTAAAGATCTATTCTTCTGAAGTCTACTTGTGTTCTTCATAAAAGTGTTTTATTCTTAAGTCATTTTCTAAGATATTGGAAGATTCCATTATGTTTTTCCTTATATCTTTTGTCCAGTTATTCAGTACTTGTACTATCTCTGATTTAATCCGTGGGCGCTTAAAGTGCCATTATGAATAGTCCAGTGATTCAGTATTAAGCCAATTTTACTGTTTCTTATTATGAATTTATCCTCCAATTCAACAGTACAATTCTTACCTTAATTCTGGGATCATACCCTCAAATAAAATCCTAGTAGATGGATCGACTTCCTACCTTATTTCACTTCTGCATGATTCTGGACTATAATAACCTTCTTCTGGACTATTATTTTCAAAATGTGGTCTTATCTTGCTTTCTCCAGACACTCCCTGAGCCTTCTCTCTGCTGTCACGTGTCCCATTTGTCACTGCCTCCAGGACTACTGAGATGGTCACACATCATCTCCGCCAAGACTCCACGACCACATTCCTTCCTCATTGTTAACTCTTGCCCTATTGCAGCTCTCTTCCCAACAATTGCTAAAACACACACCAATGTTTTCAGATCACCCTGGATACAGCCTGCAGCCGTGAGAGAACACAGGCTCCACCCACAGGGAAGAAGGATGAAAAATTAGTCACTGTCTCAGTTTTCCAACATGCATGGGATTCTCAGACAGGCGCTGAGTCTGGCTTTCATCATATTTCAGTGATATGGTAGTGGGGATGAAAAAGAGAGGATGAACTCAACTTTTATTTAGGAGGGTCATCTGAGAGAACTTGGTGATTGTTTCAATGAGGCAGAGGGAAAAGTTGAGGATGACTCAGGTTTACGGTTTGGGGAACTGGGTGGATACTGGCTCACCATCTTTCACCTCGACTGTTGCAATGACTTCCTAATTAGTTTTGCCCTCTTCTAGCCTTTTATTATCTTTCTATTTTGTTATGTCTCCTCCCTGCATTGAACCCTTCCATGACTTCATATTGACTGCAGGATAAAGTCTATAATTTTTGTAGTGTCTGAGTTTCCCCACAATCCAATCCTCAGCTTAATGTCTTGTCACACATGCATTATCATGCTCTGACCAGTCATCTGCTAAGTGAACACTTTCACATCTCTCTTCCTTTGAATGTGGCATTCCCTCTGTCTGGAATGTTCTTACCACTATCACTGCCTAGAAAAATCTTGATTATCTTTCAAGGTCTAGTTGAAGTACCACCCCTCATGTAGAAGTGGAGTCTTCACTATGCTCTAATATCACTATATGTAAGCAAATAATTGTGATGCAGTAACAAAAGTTGCTGCATCACAATTACTTGCTTACATATTTCTACCATTAAGATGCAATATAATTCATGTAATAATTTCTAATCTTATTCTACGGACTGTGGGCAGTTTGTAGTTCTACTAGTGAGGAACCATCTTTTACTAATGATTTCAAGTATGTACTTTTATGACTGGTTCAAAATTCTCAAAAATTAAGTAGTATATAATTTAATGTGCTTAATGTAACAATACAAATTGATAAGTCATTTATTGTCCTAAAGTATTTTGTTTTTGGATGTTGTTTGCTAGAGGACATAGGAATAGAGGCACTGATGGGGGTGGGGGAAGACATTTCAAAGAGAAACCTCCACGCTGGAGGAGCACTGACCATGTTTTGTGTGGCTGGATTCTGAGAAGAAATAGGATTAATTTGCACCTGCACAATATGAAGTAAAGGGGAGTTGAAGCAAAAATCCATGCCCAAGAAAGACAGGCAAAGAGTTAAGAAGGAAAATGAAGGCAGAATTTACAATTGAGGGGAGAATTGGAGCAAGTGGCTTTAAAAGTATGAACATGAGTTTGTGCTAGGAGAGATTCCCTGGAACTTCTGGCAGATGAAACCCTTTTATAGAGTGTCTGTGGCCCTGCTCATAGGTCGAAGGGAATGGGCTGCTAAGTGATCCTAGCAGTTCATAGCAGGTCAAGGGTGACACTTCTCTGGATCTTCTTGCAGGCAGTAGGCTTCATTTCTAATGGCAAAGTGTGTTTTGACCACTGACTATGATTTTCAGTCAGTTTCACACTACTGTATATATAAATACAGAGGGAGAGAGAGACAGAGACAGACACAGAGAGAGGCTGATGTATTGCAAGGAATTGGCTCATGCACTTACAGGAGCTGGCAATCTGGAAATTTGTAGGGTAGGCCCGTAGGCTAGAAGCTCTCCAGCAGGAGTTGATGCTACAGTTCGAGACAGAATTTCTTCTTCTCTGGGAAACCTCAGTTTTTGCCTATAAAGCCTGTCAAGTGATTGGATGAGACCCCCCCCCCACCGTTGAGTGTAATTCCCCTTACTTAAAGTCAGCTGATGTAGATGTCAATAGCATCTATGGAATACCTTCCCAGGAACACTTATATTAGTGTTTGGTTAAATAACTGGTGCCATAGGCTACTTAAGTTGATACATAAAATTGTCACAGTTCACCTCTTGTCAGTTTGGCACCCATACACATATCCTTAAATCAATAAAATCACCAGTTAGAGTAACACAGCCATACTCCTGCCCAGCATGATCCGACTATCCTGCATACAACGCCAAACACGCTTTTTTCCCAGAAAAAGATATAAAGTCCTTGGGTGATGTTTCTTCTTCTCAATATCTTGTAACTTTATGCTGTGATGGTAAGTTTATTATTAATACATCTTTCATTATATGATAAGGGGACAAGGGAGGGGAAGAAAACAGCCTGATGTGTATGCGTCAATAGTGGATAAGATCTCGTATTCATGTAAATCTGATTTGGCAATCCAATACTTTGTGTGAGTTCAAATATTAATCTTAACCTGTGGCCAGACAAGTTATTTCTTTTCCTCATTAATTAAGTAAATAAGACGTAAGACTCTATTGTCAGGTTTTTCTTTCCAGAGTCGTTTGCATACTGTATATCAAACAGAAAATTGCAGTCAATGAAAATGTGCAGCAGTAAATAGTAATTCGGTCTCCAGAACTTAAGCAGAGCCCAGCGTCATGAGATGTGAAAAAGACAGTAACAACCAAGGATATAACATTGGACAAGATAGATGTGGTCTTGTGAAGTTCTACCTAGAGGTTGGGGATAGAGCAGGGTCCCCAATCCCTGGGCCGTGAACCGCTACCAGCCTATGACCTGTTAGGACCTGGGCCACACAGCAGGATGTGAGCAGCAAGCAGGAGGCGAAGCTTCATCCGCCACTCCCATCGCTCCCCATTGCTCCCCATCGCTCCCCATCGCTTGCATTACTGGCAGAACCCTCCCCCCGCCTCTGTCGATGGAAACATTGTCTTCCAGGAAACCGGTCCCTGGTGCCAAAAAGGTTGGGGACCACTGGGATACAGAGCTTTTCGGAGCTCATGTAGATAAAGAAAAGGCACATGAGTCTTAGAGGCAAATTAAATCTTGTTAATATCACAACCATTGTTTGTTAGCCTGACTCTTATTGGTTGTGTTTATTTTTCTTTGGCAATCCGTTGGAGGTTAAAATGTTCAGAATATTCCAGAATTTTTCAGAGGTGCCGAATATAAGAGTTTGTTCATGATCAGACTGGAGATGTGTAAGGAGCATCACACACCGTGAGACTCAGGGTAATGGGGGAAGCAATAATCACAGTAAGAAGCTACCCATGTTCAGAAGTAGAATGAGATTAGGTTACTCTCTTAGTGAGCACACAGTGGACACATTTGTGTGAGATTTATTCCAGGAATGTTACAAGAAGAAATGAGTTAGATTTACCAGAAAAAGTGAGCTCTGAGGCCATTTTTTAAAGAGGTATGTGTATTACTGAAAAAGAAGGGACTTCTCTGGTGGCACAGTGGTTAAGAATCCGCCTGCCAATGCAGGGGACACGGATTCGAGTCCTAGTCCGGGAAGATCCCACATGCCCTTGTGCCACAACTACTAAGCCTGCACTCTAGAGCCCGTGAGCCACAACTACTGAGCCCACGCACCTAGAGCCCTGCTCTGCAACAAGGGAAGCCACCGTAATGAGTAGCCCGCACACCGCAAGGAAGAGTAGCCCCCACTCTCTGCAACTAGAGAGAGCTCACGCACAGCAATGAAGACCCAACAGAGCTGAAAATAAATAAATGTTAAAAAAAAAAGTAACTTAATTAAAAAAAAAAAAAGGACTTCCTTGGTGGCGCAGTGGTTAAGAATCTGCCTGCCGATGCAGGGGACATGGGTTCGAGCCCTGGTCCGGGAAGATCCCCCCTGCTGCGGAGCAAGTAAGCCCGTGCGCCACAACTACTGAGCCTGTGAGCCACAACTACTGAGTCCACGAGCCACGGCTACTGAAGCCCACCCGCCTACAGCCCGTGCTCTGCAACAAGAGAAGCCACTGCAATGAGAAGCCCGCGCACCGCAACGAAGAGTAGCCCCTGCTTGCCACAACTAGAGAAAGCCCGCATGCAGCAATGAAGACCCAATGCGGCCAAAAATAAATAAATAGGAAAAAAAATGGTGGTCAAAAGTTTTGAGCCATCATGAATATGATAAAAGGCCACTTTGTTGCCTATAAAATGTAACCCCACTGTTAAGACTCATTGCAGCCGAGATACCATGATGTATTTTTCAATGTAGATCTGATCTTTATTTTTTAATTAATAATACATGGCAGCAATGTGGGAGAGCTGATCTGTTATTTACATATCTCTTTCAAAGAGTGATTCGTGCATTATATATTCAGACAGAAAATTTCTTTTATTTTATCTGAAGTTAGTTTCCAGTAGAAAATAAATTAAGATGTTATCATGTACCCTGCCAAGGAAAATAGGTATGTTGAAATTCACAGTTCTCCCAGATGTGTGCGCACCCTGCATACTGATAATTAACAGTAGTTAAATGGTCTAGACTGAACTTTTTCTTAATGCTAATTTTTATTTAAAGATAAGTGGCTGTTCCATGTGTCTATTTAGAGCTAGAAACAATAATTAAATTAAGGAAGAATGAAGACAGAGTTTTTAAAAATTTAGTTCTCTAAGTTATTTGTGTACTTTTCCAGTGAAAACTGATATTACCCCAACACTGTGCAATTGTAAAAAATGTTTTAACAAGGCATTCTGTAAAAGTTCAATTCAAATTGTGTTTTCTACACTTAAAATGTGAAATACCCTCAACCAATTTTGTCACTACACAAAGAAAGCATCTGCCAGTCTCTTCAATAACATAACTTTCTTTAAACAGTCATGTAGCACTATTATTAACTTCTTTTCTTATCAAATCTTTTCAGTAACAATAGAAGTTAAATTTGGAACAAACCTAAGACTGAAAACTGGAGTACAACAGTGGGAAAAGTATGCTGAGAGAGGGAGAAGAACTTAGCAAGTACTAATCTTCATATGCCTGAAACTATGTCATTCATTCAACAACTTGTATGTAGCCCTGCTATGGGCAGGTTACTACTCTAGACGGTCAGGCTACATCCTTGAACAAAACAACATCCAACTGTCTCAGAGCTTTCATTCTATTTCCATATAGTTGGAACTTTTAAGAAGAGCAATTAAAACAAAAAGAAAATTAGGAAATCTTTAGTTCTAATATAGGTGGTAGGACAATGTTGAGTGTCTTTTGTAATCATTGTAATTACTTATTGAAAGATTATTGAACAGAGGCTTTTCAGAAAGTGTTATATAGTAAACATCTTGCATTTCCCGTACAAAATTAAGAGGAAGCCTTATTTTGATTGAGACATTTCCAATGAGTAAGCTCTTCTTTTAACACTGTCTCTACAACACCAAACATCAAATCGAAAATGGAAGCATTCAATTAGTTATTCAGACATTTCTTAGATTCAAATCAACTACAAGAGCAATAGTTTCCTTTATTATTTTCAGTCATAGTGGAGCAGTTGGTAAATTACTTTTTGGGTTGTTGAAGAAGCCCTAAATGACATTAAACAAAATAAAAACTTTTTTTCACATGTATTTCATTTTTTATTTGTTTATTTTTCTATATGATCAGAGAGTGAGTTAGCCTTCTAATGTTTCATAGGGAAAAATTGTCTTTTTAAAAAAATACCCTTATGTTTAAAATTTGTGCCATTTCTATCTTTGAGTGGATCTTAATCTATATTTAAACTATTCATTCAAAATAACATTTAACCGTAATTACTGAAGTAATATGTGTTCAAATCAGAAAATTTGGAAAATACTGAAACTCAGAGAAGAGAAAACTCTGAATGTCTCATAAACATTGTTAGGAGTTTTGGTATATCTCTTTTTTTCTATTACACTTTTTGTCATATTGCATATGTAATTTCATATTATACCATATAGCATATATAGTTTCAAACTCTTTCTAGTTTGCTTTTTTCCTTTTTCCTTAGCAATCACAAACATCTTACTATGTCAATAAATATTCATCTATTTGTAGCATTTAGATGTTCCCACAAGTTTAAAAATGCATTGAAATGTGTAAAAATACTGTAGATACTTCTATTTTCTAAGCGTAAATTACTGAAATTGGGAGTTGTGGACAAATGGTATGCTCAGCGTAAAGGTTGTGTGTGTGTGCATGTGTGTGTGCACGCATGTGCATGTGTCTTTTCCTATATTATTCTCCAGAAAGCCATCCATTGCTTCATTGCCCTCGCATCCCCCCAGGTCTATGACCCTCCATTGTCTTTCTATACCTTCAAAACTTATGTCGTTTGTTTTTTTTTTTCTGCTCATTTCATTTAACATTACCCTGCCTTCCCTCCCACAGAGGAAACAGAAGCCATTAGGGAAACTCCCTCAACTTCACTTCCTCATCTGCAAAGTTATTTATTTATTTGCCTATTAATTTTCCTCCTTGCTCAGAAGAGTTTTCTCTATTGCTTCTGTGAGTGACCTTTCCTTATGCTCTAAATCCTATCACCCTAGTATCACATCTGAGACTATGTACCAGCATTTACCAAGGGCTTTGTTCATTTTACCTACCTGATTGTACTTCTTGGCAAAAAGTTTTTTACATTACATTTTTACTGTTATGTAAATATTGATAGAATCACTAATGATATTCCTTTTTTAAATCCTGAAATTAGTAATTTATGTTCTTTAATTTTTTCCTTCCTCTCTTATGCTAAGAATTTATCTGTTTTACTAGTCGTTTGCAAGAACGAATGTTTGGTTTGAAAGGTTTCCTTTCATAATTTTGTTTTTTGCTTTAATTGATTTCTGTTCTTATCATTGTTATTTCCTGTTTTATATATTCTTTGGATTTAATTTGCTGTTTTTGTTTCTTGAAATAGATACTTGAATTACTAAATTTCAGCTCTTGTTAATTTCTAATATATACATTTAAAGTTATAAATTTTCCTCTAAGCAAATCTTTAGCTGTATCCCACAAGGTTCTTTTTTTTCTTTCCCTGTCTTTGTATTTATTCTTTAAATTTATTTAAAAAAATTTTTATTGGGGTAAGTTGCTTTACAATGTTGTGTTAGTTTCTGCTGTACAATATATTGTATTTTCATTTTCTTTCAGTTTGAAGTATTTTCTAATTACTTTTGTGATTTTTCACTTATCCACATGTTATTTATATGTGTGTTGCTAAATTTCCCCCAAATTTGGGGGGTTTGCTCTACTTACTGTCCCTCATTCATTTTTAGCTTAACTCCACCACTGTCAGAGAAAAGTCTCTGAATTATGTAAGTCCACTAATATTTTTTGAAATTTGCTTTATGGCCAGCACATTCTCCATTTTGGTAAAGGATCCATATGGGTTTGAAAAGGCAGTGTGTTCTACAGCTCCTTGGTTTATATTGGACTTATGTAAATTAGGTCAAAATTGTGTTTCTGTTAATTGTGTTTTTCAAAAATTTTATATTCTTAGTGATTTTTGATTTGCTTGTGCCATCAGTAATAAGAGAGTGTACTCAAATCTCTTGTGTTTATTGATTTAACTCTCTCTCCTTTGAGTTCTGCCCATTTTGCTTTATATATTTTGCTAGAAATATATAGAAAAAATATTGGAAAAAACCTAGAAAATTCCATGTAAACAAATTTAAGATTGTTATATCATCCTGCTCAACTGACCCTATTGTTATTATGAAATATCCTTCTTGATCTTGTATAGTGCTTCTTTCTTTAAAGGTAACTTTGTTAGATAATAGTACTAGATATTAAACACTTTCCTTTTGTTAGTGTTTGCATGGTATTTATATTTCCATCCTTTTACTTTCAATCTACCTGTGTCCTCAGATATAATGTGAATCAGTTGTAATTAACAAAAATGTTATTTTAAGATACAGTCTAACAATTTTTATTTCTTTGGGATATTATGCAATTTACATTTAAACACATTTAAAGCACAACCATTTGTGTTTAAATCTAAATTTTTATTTCTTATTTTTTGCATCCCATCTGCTTTTTAAATTAATTTTTAAAAATATTCTATTTCCTCCCCTTATTTGGTTTATAGTTAAACATGCTACACAATTTTTGCTGTTTTATTAGTAAATGCTTTCAACCAGGGGTCATCAAACTATGACCCATGGCCCAAGTCAACATGAAGCACTTATTCATCATAGTCTATCTTAAATTAGTAACAGCACTCCATGGACAAGGCAAGGTTATCAGGACATTTTAATCCTATTTATCTTCACTTGTTTTTTGTATTAACTTTTATGTGTTTTATTTTCATACATATTTGAAACTTCAAATATATTATAATTACTATTTTACATACTCATTTCGATTTACATAAATAATTACACTTTCTAATCATCTTTTTACCTTCCTGCATTGCTGTGGTTTTATCTAGGATAATTTTCTTTCTCCCTATGGAAATTTCTTTAGAATATATTTTATTGTGGGTATACTGGTGTTAAAACCAGGATTTTTATTTTTGCCTGAAAATTTTTTTTTTTTTTTTTTTTTTTTTTTAATGGTACGTGGACCTCTCACTGTTGTGGCCTCTCCCATTGCGGAGCACAGGCTCCGGACACGCAGGCTCAGGGGCCATGGCTCATGGGCCCAGCCACTCCACGGCATGTGGGATCTTCCCAGACCGGGGCACAAACCCGTGTCCCCTGCATCGGCAGGTGGATTCTCAAACACTACGCCGGCAGGGAAGCCCAACCTGAAAATATTTTTATTTGCCTTTATTTTTGAATGTTATTTTTGTTAATTATATTGTTCTGGAATGACAAAAATGTTCTATTATCATTTAAAAGATGATATTTCATTATCATCAGGCTTCCATATTTTCTGTTGTATAACCAGCTGTTGAAATATAGGTGTTCTTTTGGAAGTATTGTCTTTTTTTTTCCTCTGGCTGCTTTTGTGTTTTGTTTCAAGCAATTATTCCCATGATGTGGCTCTGAGTAACTTTTTTCTTTGTTTTTCATGATTGGTTTTATAGAAGTTCTTGAATTTGTGGTTTGATATCTTTCATTTGTTTTGGAAAATTCTCAACCATCATTATCTTCTCAAATATTATGTCTTTTCTTTCCTCTCTTTTGTCATTTCCTGGGACTCCATTGACTTTTAGGAAGTTTTATCAGCACTATGTCTCCACCACCCCTTTTTTCTGTCTATTTTTCAATCAGTTTTGTATAAACCTATTTTGTTTCTATTTGCTGAAACTTTAATCTGTAGTTAAATCTATTTAATTATTAATTTCAGATAATTTTGAGCTTTAAGTTTTAACATTTTTCAGCTTTAAGATTGTTATTTTATTTATTTTATTTTACAGAGATGCAGTTATTCTGAGGAAAATTTTTATTTATTAATTTTTTAAACATATTAATTATAGGTACTTAAAGGTCCAAGTCTATAACTCAAAAAATGAGATTAACCTAGCATGTTTTCCTGTTGCCTTGCATGTGTGTGTTTTCTCTTGGTTTTGGACATTTGGTCCTATTTCTTGATAAGACTGTTAAACTTTATTAAATACTGGATATTGCTTACCAAAAATTGTAGAGGTTCTGGTTGACACTGTCTTCCAATGGGTAGAATTTAGTTTTTGTTTGTTTGTTTGTTTTTTTAGTAGTCAAGCTGAGTAAGGTCAGTGTACCTTAAACTAGTTAAGGCTATACCCAAGCTGCATTTAGTTAAAGGAAATAGCTTTTCTGGATTCTCAGTGTAAAGCGTGAGGTGTTTCTCATGGCTTCTTTTCTCCTGCAGACCCTGAACTCTATTTTTTATCTCCTTAGTACTTGGAGACCATGAGAATTCCTGCTTAAAGTTTTGCCACTTAGCAGCCACTTTCTGCTTGGTTTCTGAACATAAAGTTCTGTGCATTCAGTTTAGGAATTTGTAAATGTATCTAGGAAAAATTGTGATCTGTGATCTGTCTGTTGGATTTGTTTTTCTGTGACTTGATTTTTCTGAAATTTTAGCCATCAGTCTTAGTAACCTTGATAATCTTGAACTTTGAATTCTGTTTCCCAGGCCCAGTGAGATGGCTGCAAGCTCTAACTTACTTCCTGCTCTTCTGCACCTATACTGTATGGTAAAAAAAAGCAAGTCCCCAAGGGGGTGTGTGGCATGTAATATAGAGCTTACTGCTCTCCTGCTATTCTATTCTCCTAAGGATTTGGTTCCTCACGTACATATTGTCTTATTCTCCAGTGTCCTGAAAAAACCCCAAAACCAACCAACCAAACAAACAAAAAGCAGTGTTTAAAGTACTTATTTAGATTTGCAGTTGTAATTAGTAGGGGTGTAGGGGTTAGTCTGATTCAGCTACTGTGAGATGGCCAGAGGTGGTATTCCTAACTCAGTAATTTTTACTTTAATTTTAAACTTCATCACTTCTGCTTTTTGTGGTTCATTTTCTTGCTCTTTTTCTGACTCATTACCTTGAAAGCTCTCTTCATCTATTTGCATTCTTTCTTGTATTTTTTTTTTAAGACTGCACCTCTTCTTCTCAGCTTCACTTTAGCTGTATTCCACAGGTTGTGGTTTCTGGTTTGTACCACCCCCTCTACCTCCCCCACAACCTTCCTGAATGTTCTGAAATTTCCCTTTGGGTTTCTTATTTAAACCAAGATAAGAAAAATTGTATTGTTTCATAACCTGTAGATGCTAGACTATTTTTGATTTCTGGTTTTGTTAAAAATTTGCAATTTTATTATATCCCAGATAATGAATACATTATTTACATTTTGGAATATGTTGAGGCTTCTTTTTCAGTCTAAGATACGAATTTTAATGAGTGTTTTTATGGCAGTTGAAAAGAAAGTGTATTCTCTGTTTTCAAATTACTAACCTCCCACCTCCCGACCCCATCTCTCTCTCTCTGTCTCTGTCGGTTTCTCTGTCTGTCTCACTGACTGTTTTCTGGCTTGAATTCAACATTGTTGTGATCTTTACTTTCATTTTGTTTGCCCTTGTACTTTGCCCAGTATTTTATTTTTAATCTTTCCAAATCAGATTTTTTCATTGCTTCTTGTATATAGCTCACAATTTTATTTTTCATTGTGTTACAGTATTTTACTTTAAAGAAGTTAGGCCACTTACTTTCATTGATATTTTAGAGAAATTTGAGTTTAATTTGGCATATTATTTTATACTATGCCTTCTGCTTATATAACTTTGCTTTTTAAAAATCTTTCACTCTGTAGTGATTTGCATTGTTTCCCCTGAAAAAAAGATTTTTTATTATATCTATAAGTTTATATATAACTTTTATACACTGAATAGTTAGATTACATTACTTCTGTATTAGTAACAATAATATAATTTCCATGTCCTCCCTTCTTAACCTTCTCCCAATCTAACAAATTGAGTTTACTATATTATTTTTGGTTTTAGCTACCTTTGTACTACTATATTTACATTTTAAAAATCAACATTAAGTGATATTATTTGACTTCCGGGTACTATAAATTAGGAAATAATTGCATGTACATACATGCCAAGAACAAACACGTGTTACTACTTGCCTGTGGACTTTTTCTGATCTGTTGGCAAAATCTGGCTGCCAGAAGTGAGTGCTTTTATTTTGAAAAATATTTGTTTATTGCATTTATATTAAAGGACAGTTTGGCTGTGTATGACATTCTTGGGTGAAAATTAAATATATAATACCCTTGTCTTCTTGTGTTTAATATTGCTGAGGAAAAATGTAAAGGCAGCCTGATATTTCCACCTCCCCTTTTACATGTATTAAACTTTAAAGGAAAACTTTCTATCTTTGAAGTTTAGAAATTTTATTCCAATATATCTAGTGTTTTTTTTTAATTTAAGTATAGTTGATTTATAATGTGTTAATTTCTGCTGTACAGCAAAGTGATTCAGTTATACATATATATACATTATTTTAAAATATTCTTTTCCATTATGGTTTATCATAAGATACTGAATGTAGTTCTCTGTGCTCTACAGTGGACCTTGCTGTTTATCCATCCCATATATTATAGCTTACATCTGCTCCTCCAACCCCTCTCCCTTGGCAACCACAAGTCTGTTCTCTATGTCCATGAGTCTGTTTCTGTTTTGTAGATAGGTTCATTTGTGTCACATTTTAGATTCCACATATAAGTGATATCATATGGTATTTGTCTTTTCTTTCTGGCTTACTTTACTTAGTATGATAATAAACAAATGAGACCTATGTATGATACCTAGTACAATAATAAACAAATGAGACCTAATCAAACTTACAAGCTTTTGCACAGCAAAGGAAACCATTAAAAAAAAAAAAAAGACAACCTACAGAATGGGAGAAAATGCTTGCAAATGATGTGACTGACAAGGGCTTAATTTCCAAAATATACAAACAACTTATAGAACTCAACTACAAAAAAGCAAACAACCCAATTGAAAAATGGGCAGAAGACCTAAATAGACATTTCTCCAGAGAAGAAGTGCAAATGGCCAATAGGCACATGAAAAGATGTTCAACATCACTAATTATTAGAGAAATGCAAATCACAACTACAATGAGGTACCACCTCATGCCAATCAGAATGGCCATAATCAAAAACTTTGCAAATAACAAATGTTGGAGAGGATGTGGAGAAAAGGGAACACTTCTACACTGTTGGTGGGAATGTAAGTTGGTGCAGCCACTATGGAAAACAGTATGGAGGTGCCTCAGAAAACGAAAAACAGAACTTCTATATGATCCAGCAATACCACTCCTGGGCATATATCCAGACTACACTCTAATCCAAAAAGACACACACACCCTTATATTCATATCAGTACTATTCACAATAGCCAAGACATGGAAACAACCTAAATGTCTACTGACAGATGAATGGATAAAGAAGATGTGATATATATATACACACATATACACAATGGAATACTACTCAGCCATAGAAAATAACAAAATAATGCCATTTGCAGCAACATGGATACAACTACAATATATCTAGTTTTGATTATTCTCAGATATGGTATGCCATTTCAACATGTAGTTCCAATACTTCTTTGATATCTGGAAATTTTTCTTCAATGGAATCTTTAAATATTTATTTGTTCATTTACTTTGAGACTCTAATTATGCCTATATTGAATATTTTTCTTCTGGCTTTACTAACTAAAGTTTTCCATCTGTATTTTAACTCTTCATTTCCATTCTTTTCAGTTTGTTTTACTTATTCCTGTTCTCTATGTACCTTACATATTTTCAGCAGCTTTTATTTTTTTATATTGCTTCCAGTTTTACTTTTATTTCAATTATGATTTAATTTTTTCCTTTTACTTCTTTCCTTAACATAGATAATCTATGTTTTATCTTTTCCTCATATCTTAATATCTTTTCTGAAGTCTTGTGTCCATGTTTTATATGCCTAA
The DNA here is from genome assembly GCF_026419965.1 of Kogia breviceps. NCBI lineage: Eukaryota > Metazoa > Chordata > Mammalia > Artiodactyla > Physeteridae > Kogia > Kogia breviceps. The sequence goes on from NC_081315.1 coordinate 19,570,667, forward strand.
GTAACAGGAGGATTACTACATTAAGATTCTGGAATATTAATTCCAAGATATTTTGTTTCAATTTTCATTGTTTCTTGGCAATATTTTTCTGGTGAGTTTTCATTATCTGTCTTGCTTTCTATTCCTTTTCTCCTGTTTTACTCATTATTTTTGTATGTGTGCATCCTTATGTGAGGTGATTTTTCTTGTTCATATATTTGAGGAATTTCACCTGGGAAGGGACCTGTGATTTGATCTGGATTAATGATTACTTTACATATGATACAAAAGTAGTCTTTATTTCTCCCAATCCAACATACAGGAGATATTTTGGCAGATCTTTTTATAGTGCAAAAGTCTTATCTTCCCCTTCTCCTATTTACCCTGTGGACAGACTGTTTCTTCTCAGTGGGGCTTTCTCACTAATTCTTTGTTTGACCCTGTGTTCTCTGCTTCTCAAATATATGACATATTCATGTCAGGGAAAATTTTGTTGCCAACCTTTTCTCCTATGCCCAACAGTTGCAAACAAGAGTAGTTTATATTCAGTGTACTCTTTTTACCATAAAAATATCATCTTATGGTTTTTTGGGTGACCAACTGCTGTAAATACCCTACCTCTACTTTTTTCTCCACAGCTTATTTGTGGTTTGGGGTTTTGCTGACACATAATTTATTTGAAGCTGGGCTTTGCCTGTTTCTTACTTTCTTTGATGCGTTGGTTGATATTTAACTGGAGAAGGGGAAACTGTTAACTTTTCATCATCAATTTCAAATTGAATGTCTGACCTACATTTCAATCTTGATTTTAGAGCATAAAGGAAATGTAGAAAACTCCTGGTCCAAGCATCTCATTTTGCAGAAGGTGAAATTCAGGCTAAAGTAAAATGATTCCAAAGGCCAATACCAAACTTATTATAAATAACAAAATAAAAATCCCTCCCAGATCTCTTAATTGACTACCCAATGCCATTTAAGCTACACAAACTATTGCATTTCAAAACTTCTAGTGAAATATGTCTCAAAGCAAGTAACTTGCTAGCAAGTTAGGAAAATACTTGCCAAAATTGGAAATATGGATGAATTTTCTCAATAAGCAAGAGCCAACTTTCATCTAACATTTCGACTAGAATTTTAAAAAGATATTTTGATATGGGCCCAAATTAAATATTAAAGTAGTTTTAGGGATTAATGGTGTGATGATCTCAGGTTTTGGAAATGATGGTGGGATTGTTACTATTGAACACTGTGCTGGTCAGTGGATGGAGAATGCCTGATTTTGTACTGCCTGCTTTATCCTCTTCCTCAGGAGTTATCTGAAGGAAGCAAAATCAAGGGCACTTAATTATTATCTGACACTTTGCTCAAGATACCCATGGATTTATTCTGGACTTCTGGGCTACTGTAAATGAGGTTTTAGAATAAAACCTCATTTTTCTCTCTGAACCCCATTTTTTTTTTCTTTTTGTAGTACGCAGGCCTCTCACTGTTGTGGCCTCTCCCGTTGCAGAGCACAGGCTCCGGACACACAGGCCCAGCGGCCATGGCTCACGGGCCCAGCCGCTCCGCAGCACGTGGGATCTTCCCAGACGGGGCACGAACCCGCATCCCCTGCATTGGCAGGCGGGTTTGCAACCACTGCGCCACCAGGGAAGCCCCTGAACCCAAATTTTAATATATTAATTCATCAGTCTACATTTGTGCTAGATGCAGTTCTATGCACTGGGTGGGGAGTGATTGGGAAAAAAAAGAAAAAATCCCTGCCTTCATAGAGCTAATGCTTTGATATGGGAGACAGACAATAATCATATTCATAGGTAAGTAGATTGATAGACAAATAACTGATTGTTGCCATAAAAAATGAAATGAAGTAGTGAGTGAATGTGTCTCCTTCATGTCCCTCCTGTTACTAAGAGGTGTGCCCATGTTTGAAGAGCTCTGGAGGCTCTAAGGGAATCGATTTAAGGATTGTAGAACTGCAGGCTCACCTATATACCATTTCAGGTTGGAAGTAGGTGGTATTTTAGCACTTAAAGGTCTACCTTATTAACATAACCTGAACTTTATTTTGCCTTACGGTTATATATTTTAAATTTTATTTCATAATGTATTTCTGTGCCATTGGGTCCGATTAAGCTACCAGTTCAATTAGACTTCCCATGAGGTACTACAGAGAGTGACAAGGGTGGAAACAACAATATAATGGAAAAAAAGAAACTTCTGTTGTGACATTGAGTTGAAATTTAATTGATGAGAAAATGAAGGCTTGCAAAGACTTCAGTGTAGAGCGTAGGAATAACAGGCTTGACATGTTTGAGGCATAGAAAGGAGGATAGTGTAGCCGGAGTGTTCAAAGGGCAACAGAGAGTGTTGAAAGATTAAATTTTGGTGATGGGCAGGACTCAAATCACAGAGGTTCTTGAAGTCCTGGAAGGTCTATGGACCTTTTACTTTCTCTATAATAGGAAGCCGTGGGTGGTTTTTCATTTGCTTGCTTAGTAAAAGAGAAACAGGATTGGTTATGTTTAGCTAATGTGTAGAGAATTCATTGTAAAGGACAAGATGGAAGCAGTAAGATCAGTTACAAGCCTTTCGTAGTAATCCAGCCTTGTGCTCATGGGATAGCAGTGGGTATGGAGCAATGTAGACATACACAGGATGTTCAGAGATTTCAAAATATCTGAAAACATAGGGGAAGCATTTCTTTATTTTTATTACACATTTTTCAGGTTAGTCGTCGTATTTATAACTTTAAGTTAAGAAGTTTTTCACCTGAAGACTTCTCTAGAGGTTGAAGTAAACTGTTCCCTGATGAGGGAAATTTGGCTCTGGCTTGAATTCTTCCACAGGCCCCCACCCTTAGCTCCTGCCACAGATGGTCCAACCCATAGACTTTTATTACTGGGGTCTATCATTTCATGGGTATCTCTCCTGAGGCGTACTGGAAAGATGGTTCAATGTTACCCAGGTCTATGGTGACCACCCAACTTCTGCAAAATTTTAGATACATTTGTATGAAAGACATAGGGAGTTCAGGATGCTTTCCTGCCACCTCTTCTCCACTCTGCCATCATTTATTTATTTATTTATTTATTTATTTTTTGGGGGGGATATAGTTGTTTTACAATGTTGTGTTCGTATCTACGGTACAGCAAAGTGAAGTAGAGTTCCCTGTGCTATATGGCAGGTTCTCATTAGCTATCTATTTCATATATATTTGTGTATATATGTCAATCTCAATCTCCCAATTCATCCTACCACCACCCCTTTCCCCCCTTGGTTTCCATATGTTTGTTCTCTACAACTGTGTCTCTATTTCTGCCTTGTAAACTGGTTCATCTGTACTATTTTTCTAGATTCCACATATATGCATCAATATACCACATTTGTCTTTCTCTTTCTGCCTTACTTCACTCTGTATGACAGTGTCTAGGCCCATCTACATCTCTACAAATGACCCAGTTCCTTTTTATGGCTGAATAATATTCCATTATGTGTGTGTGTGTGTGTGTGTGTGTGTGTGTGTGTGTATGTGTGTGTGTGTATATATATATATATATATATATATATATATATATATATATATATATATACCACATCTTCTTTATCCATACATCTGTCAATGGACATTTAGGTTGCTTCCATGACCTGGCTATTGTAAATAGTGCTGCAATGAATATTGGGGTGCATGTGTCTTTTTGAATTATGGTTTTCTCAGGGTATATGCCCAGTAGTGGGATTGCTGGCTCTTATGGCAGTTCTATTTTTAGTTTTTTAAGGAACCTCCAGACTGTTCTCCATAGTGGCTGCCGTCATTCTGTTGCCTCCTTATCTACAGCACAGCTTAGCAGCATAAGTTGCTCTGCAAGTTGAATGGTGAGCCAAATTTCAGAGGTGAGTTAGACATTTGCCTTGACCTAGTAGAGGATGAAAATGATCGGGGTTTTCACTTAATTTCTGGTACAAGATGCATCCCATGGGAAAAAGTAAGGGAAGGAAAAACAACTATGTTCTCTATCTCTCCCAGCTCTCTTTTATTGACTGAAGTAGTAGTGAGGTGGTAATGAGCATGATTTTTGGTGGTGAGGCCAGTTCTCTGCCCAAGCACACATCAGAATGCCCAACAGGGCCTCTTTCTCAATGCTCAATTATTAATTCAACAAATATTTATTGAATATTTACTTTATTTTAGATACCACAGGAGGTGCTAAGGCCACAGAAATGGAAATACAACCATAGTCCCTACCCTCAATGTCTGAAAACATCAACTGCTTTAGTTTATAGTATAAACTTTCATTTCTTATTGTTTCTACCGGAAATCAAATGTTTTAACTTCTTAATGATTGTATATGCTTATGTGGGTTAAATAATTGGAATATGAAAGTGAATTATTTCCTTTTCTATGATTCTATTTTCTTGTTATATACTCATATTTACCCTATTTATTCAGTTTAACTTATCCTCTTTTATCCCAATTCCTTGGCCAATACAAATTTTATCATCTTTTTAATGAAATTTTAACTCAGGTCATTGAATAAATGATGGCTGTGATCTTCTTATACATGAGAACTTGCTCATTTTATAGCCCAGTTCCCTGGAAGCCTATGCTATATTTTAAATTAGACTGGGAATTAAGTACTATGCTTAAATGACTCCAGTCTGTCAATAACCAACTATGTTATTTTCTGTGCCTGCACTATCCACAGATCTTTATAAAAGTGTTTGAATTATTTATTGCTGCATAAACAAATGACCTCATATCTTAGTGGCTTAAAATTTGTTATTTCTCACTATTCTGCAATCTGAACTGGGCTTAGGTGGGTGGTTCTTCTGTTCCAGATGGTGACTACTCTTGCTTGAATATCCAGAATGGCTTCTTTACTCATGTCTCACTCCTTAGCTGTGATGGATGGAATAACTAGGGATTGGCTGGATATTTCTCTTTGTCACATGGTCTATCTATCAGGGTAGCTGGATCTCTTTAAGTAGTAGCTCAGGGTTTCAAGGGAGAGCATTACAGTACAAACCCCAATATGCAAGCCTTTATTAAGCCTCTGCTTATATTTAGTTTGTTAATGTTCCATTGGTCAAAGATAGTTAAATGGCCAACCCCTGAGTCAATGTCAAAAAGAACTAAATGAGGGCATGTATACCAGGAGGGCTGGTGCATTAGTGGGCCACCAATATAACAGCTACCATAGGTGTTCCTCTGGCCTCTGATGATTCATATTCCCCTAACATGAAAAATATATTCAGCCCTTCCTAAGATCCGCAGTGTCATTCCATGACAGCCTCAGACATAGGCTTGAAACTTAGGCTTAATGTTCAGAATATCATCAACTAAACTGAGTCCAAGTATGGCTGAGGCTCCTGGTGTGACATCCCTCAGATAACTTTTTAAGTGCCTTATCTTGATTACAGAGCACTGTAAACTAAAAATTATCTGCTCCCTCCAGCCACCCCAACCCCAATGCAAACATACAATCATGAGATAGGAGCAGGATAATTTAAATTAATACTTCTATTCAAGGGTGGTGGTGGTGTGTGTACAGCATAGCAGTCATTCGTTCATAGCAATTCTGAAATCCACCTGAGCAGATATTTTCAGTTCCCCCTCCTCTGAGATTTAGAGGAAAATCTACTCTCATATCCAAGGAAGAAATCCCATTTAGCTTCTGATGAACACATGTAATGTTTAAATCAGTGAGAGTCTGGATTGCATGTGAGTTCAGTAGAACAGTCAACAATTTCTCCAGCGCACAATACCCAAGTAAATGGCTATAGGATAATTTGGACAAGGACTAGGGGAATCATTACCATGAAAACTTGATTTGATGATGCAGGGTTCTTCTTTCTAGGTATCTCTTTCATTCACTGGTTTCCAAATCTGTGAAGTGGCTCAGGTCTGAAAGCTATTTTTCTTCAATGTAGTTTGAGCCATCTATAGATTGAAGAGTATCTTTGTTGGCTGCCAAGGTTTTTCGTCCCAGGAGCTCTGTGTTCTCTTAGTCATCTCCGTAGGCCTCTGAAGGTCAGGCTCCCCCATTTGTCTTTCCAGTCTTGCTGCTAATTACATTTATTGTGTCCACTTTGTTTCTGGTGGTTAAAATATTAGATTGATTATTTTGGGATTTTATCATCCCCTTTACTTCCTGGGATCCTCCTTATGTAAAAGCTCTGGCCTTCAGAGGACACCTGTTACTAAGCTTCTTAACAATTCTGGTTCTCCCCTCAGTAACGTATTCTTTATCACTTTGATAAACAGAGTGTCCCTTGGGCCTCTCTATAAAACATAGTCCTCTCATGAGTTTCTGTCTGCTGTAATATATTCTCTCTAGCAAGCCTATCTGAACTTTTAAGCCCCTTGTTCTACCATTTGCCGTAGCAGTTCTACTTCATGTAATAAGAGCCATCAATTTTTCCAAGCTTCAAAGTTCCAACTAAGCAGAGTAGTAGCACCATCTCCATCTCCCGAGGCTTTCCAGAATGTTAAATACTATATCACAAGAAGATGAACCCATATTGAAACACTCTCCATTATCCAGCTTTATGTTTCACTTGACTTCATTCATACCCTTTAGGATCCAGTCCTGAATCTTGCTGGTATATGTTGGCTAGGTCTTCCAACTCCTTTGACTTAAAGACCCTTTCTTCGTTTAGGGGGCCCACCTCTTCTTTACCTGGTTATGTTGTAGCTAGACCCTGCTTATTAATATGGTGGCCAAGAGAGGAGTGGAGATGAAACATGAGAAGGGATCTTACCTTCTAAGGCACAAGCTTGTGTATTATTGTCAAGCAAGGAGGATGTGCTGGCCTTTATCTTGAGAAGTGGTGTACTTCTCTGGGCACAGAGAGTTCAGAGGAATCCAGAGATTACAATTTTCTAGGTGCATCAACCCAGAGACTCAGATTTCACCATCTCAAGTTTCAGGGTCCATTCCTTCCCAATTAGAGCCCTGATCTTGGTATAGCAGACTTGTTGGGATTGAGAATTCAAACTTCTCTGGAGTTCTGCTACTCATAAAATTAAGTGTTGGCCCTGATCCTAAGCCTACTCTGACCTTCAGGTACAGCAGATGAGAATCTCTTTATTCTTTATATGCTGTCTAGGAGGCCCTCTGTCTTTCACAATTTGTTTTATATTGGTGATTAATCACCCTCAGCCTTTGTTTTCTTTTTTCAATGTACCAATGGCTCTTTCAACAGCTGTCCACTTCCATAGTCCTTACCATTACTATTTTTCCCAAACCTCTCATGTGCCTGAGATATTGTACTCATCAATTCATCCTTTCCACTGGCATCGCATCCTAGTTCACCACTGAAAAAAAAAAATTAGCAATTACACTGAAACCACATGCCAGGAGCTCTTGGTGCCAGTGATGATGTCCTCAGGACTGGAGTGAGATCCAGCTCCAAATTTTACTTTTAGGTCTGCTTCCTAGGGCCATTCCTGGTACCAACTGTCACAGGTTCTCTGCGGAATACATTCTGATATTTACATGCAGGAGGTTTGTTGAGAAATAGTCTTAGGAACAATACATGCAAGTGGTAAGGGAAGTACGACTGGGCAAAGGAAGAAGCTGAACAAAGAAGCAGTTGCAACAGAGACCTCAGGCCATACTTTGGGGACTTCTCATGCTAGATGACCCTTCAAAGTTTTCCCACTTGGGTAAGGAGTCAAGCCCTTCCACTTCCATATTGAACTTCCACTGGAGCTATTGTACTCCTGGATACAGGTTGTCTTGTAGGCAAGATGAGTAACCTTAAGCAAGGCAACTTCTTTTCGCCAAGGGCAGTTCCTGGAGAGAACACAGTTGTGAGTTGTCCTTAGCCCATACTCCCAGAGGTTGAGAGGTGAGTGCCATAGAATTAAGAAGTGTATGCCACAGCTTGCAGTAACTGGGCCAACTGCTACAGTCACTAGGTTTTCAAGCTGTTCTTTTATAGTAGACATTTATTTTTTAATGTCCACATCCCTTCTTTCCTCCTTCTGGGAATAATGTCTACCTTTTCCTGGGAAGTTGTTTTCTTTAATCCAACCATGTGCTCTGAATTTGTGTGACCCTCTTTTAACATATCCTAACTCCTCCTCCAACTATTGTTGATGGTCTCAAAGACAAGCAACTGACCTCAGGAAGATGAATCAGCATGCTCCACACCTCCCTCCCTAACTGCAAAGATTAGCTCTGGAATTAATTTAGGTCTTGAATTAATTTAATTAAATAAAAGTCCTTCATTATGAATTTTTTATAACAGTTTTATTGAGATATAATTCACATACCATAAAATTCACCCTTTTAAGGAGTATAATCCAGTCATTATTAGTATATTCATAGAGTCCCACAATCACTTCCAATATCTAATTTTAGAATAATTTACATCACCCTGAAAAAAAACCCTGGACTCAGCATTCACTTTCCATCTGCCCCTAACCCCAACCCCTTGGCAATCACTAATCTACTTTTTGTCCCTAAGGACTTGCCTATTCTGGACATTCCGTCTAAACAGAATGATAACAGCATGTGGTCTTTGGCGAGTGGCTTCTTTAACTTCACATAATGATTCCCTGTTGTAGTATGTATCAGTAGTTCATTCTTTATATTGCAGGGTAATATTCCATTGTATGATATACCACATTTTTCTAATCCATTCATCAGTTGATGGACATTTGGATTGTTTCTACTTTTTGACTCTTATGGATAATGCTGCTGTGAACATTTGTGCCTCATGATTTTCTAAACTTGATACCAGAGAGCAACTCTCAATCCTACTCATTTTGCCTCAGCTGGGCAGGTTTTCAACATTTTGAGGCAGCTATTCTAGAATAAGAGAAAAGAAGTAGAGGGAGAGAGAACAGTCCCTTATTTCAGTTTTCTGCAAGGCCCAGGTACACCACTCCTCTTCCCATAGTTTGGTCACATGATCTGTTAAAATGTCCCATTTTACATAACTTGATTTGGGCTGGGATTCTATCATGTGCATACAAAAGAGTTCAGGCTAATACATGACTTCTGATAAAACCTTAAACCGTGCTACCAGCGGTGAAGCTGTTTAAATAATAAAAGTCCAAAGTTTAGAAATAACTCACAGCTGCTCCCTCCTTGTACCTCTCTCATCTCTTGGTGGAAATAAGCTGCCTGTGGAAATAAACCCCAATCTTACTGTGCCAAACTCCAAAACTTACTTTGCTCAGAAGTCTCCCTAATGATATTTAATCACCTCTTCCATTTCAGGCTTAAACAATTTGTTTGCACCTTTATTTAGGGTTTACTTCTATGTGAGTTAAATTATCATTAGTTTACACATCTGCCTTCTTCATTAGTCTGTAAGCTCCTTGAGACCTGGGACGCTTCTTGTTCAACTTTGTGTTTCTAATAGTTCTCACAGTAATTAATTCAGCAAACACATTAATTTTTACATTATCAGTCACCTATTCTATGCTTAGAACTATGATAGTCCTAGGGATAGAAAAATGAATAAGATCCTTTGAGGGGCTTACATTTTATTATAGGAAGGCTATGTTAAAATCAGTAAGAATAAACTGTTTAAGTGTTGTTATGGTAAAAATGAGAATAAACACAGGGGACAGGAAGTCACAGGAAGGTGTAGTCCATTCTATCAGATCATATAATCAGGTTTATAGGTGAATCCACTCGTAAACCCAAGGAGGGGATCCCCTTTAGTTTCTGACAAACAGATGTAATGGTTAAATCAGGGTTTATCTGTACCGTAGGTGAGTTCACTAATGAGCCTATTTCAGAGTCACAAAGTGGCCACAAGTCTTCAACTGATCTGTATTGTGATTTCTAGTTCACTGGGACACATATCAGACAGTGGATCTCTTCTCCCCCTGTGTCTGAATAGGAAGTAGGTAGCTAGGCCTCCTCCAGGGAATAGAAAGCATCCTAAGAGACTCCTACTTGACCATTCTCTGGTTTTCTTGTGTGGGAGGGAACCTCCGTACCCTTGTGTAATATGTTCTTCTGCAAAAGGTGAAAAAAATAACACGCCTACCTCATATGTAGCTTCACTCTTTCTTCTTTAAGGCAGTATTTTTGATGAAAAAAGAAGTTGATGGCAAGATAAATTGCATTCTACCAGTCAGTCACTGAAATCAGATCCCATTTTACAAAGTACGAAAGGTATAAAAGGGGAAACTATCAACAATGTTGGTACCTGTCCACTTCGTTCAGAGTTTCAAGAGAAGACTGAAAAAAAATTACCACTTGCTAAAGGTATTAAGTTACAGTAGATTTAGAAAAAAAGTGACATATTTAACTCTGTGGTACAGTAGCTTTACTGATCTGTTATAATTTTTTGTTTGTTTTGGTGTAGGCTGGAATTCACTTGTGAAAATAGTTTCAGTGCACCAAGGAGCACTTGCCTTTTCCTGAATTGAGCTTACCTTTGAAATTATGTTTTAATTACTTTAAATTGGTCAGGCATGGGGATAATTGATCCTCAGGGAGAGTTTTCCTCACTATAGGGCTAAGCTAACTTTCCTATGCATGCCCTAATCTTCTAAATATCCCAAATAACCCAGTGCCTGCTCTATAATAATATTATATTTTCTCTATTATAATGTTTTAATACTCTATACTTTATTACAATTTCTATTATTTGTCTTATGGAACACACTCTAAGAATAGAAATTATGACACATAGTAGGTACTCAATATATAGTTGCTGACTGACTGGATAATAATCCATTATAATTGTTTTGAATATTCACTTTTTTTTTCAAATTCCTTAGTTCTATTTCATGACAAGTATTCATTGTGCCTATAAAACAAAATTCTTTTATTTTTAAGTTGAATTTTTGTTAACTTATTTATTATACTATTAGGATAATTTTATGAATTAAATACTTTAGCATATGAAATGTCCATCATTTATATATCATTATTAGAATATTATACACATAGAAGATGCTCAGTACGTATTTATAGAGTGAAAAATAACTTTTATTTTTAATCTTAAATTTTTAAATTTATTTTCTTCTATTTGAGTTACTTGCAATATTACTTTCAGTAATTTCCAAAATAAAAGGCAGATTTTTTTTTTCAGTAGGAAACAAATGTAAGAAAACTTATGCAAAATATTTGCAGTGGCACAAGACTAAATATATTTCTTAGATCCCTCAGCAAAATTTTTCAAAGTGCTCTCCCATTCACATCTCTAGCCATTAGACAAATTTATCATACTCCTAACTTCCTCTGTTTCTGTGGCTATTCAAGCAACCTCCAGAGAGGTAGCTATATCCGTGACTTAAACTCTTATCTATCTTCTCTCAATATAGTTTCAACATCCCTCTCCTATGTATATTTGACCTAGAGTCACAAAGAAATCACCCCTTAATAATGTCTTCTCTTTCCTTCAAAAGCATACATGATGTTTTTGATTCCAGGAGATCTTAATGAAGAAATATTTTTCATTGATCCCAATAAGGATGGCCTGAGATTTCCCATAGCTATTCTCAAAGGCTTGGGATCCATGAACTCTACTTGAGGTCTAGCAAGAGAATGTAGAGCCTTTGACATTGAGAGCCCTCTGTCCTGAAATCTCAGATGATTCATGAGGGCAGAAGTCCTCCATGGCTGTCCTCTTAAAAAGACGAATTGGGACCACACAGCTGGTCTCTCGGGGGGTGGGGGATGCACTAGCCACAGGAAAGGAGCAAAATGAACTCTCAGAAGATCTACAATTCTCTTGGTATTGGTTTCATGGCACCAACATTTCTGTTATTTGCTTTTGGAAAATGAAAACTCAATTTTTTGGTGAGAATTCTCACCATAAAATGCCATTTTCTGTTCTGGTATCCCTTTTTAGCTCTTTGTAGAGTCGGTTATGTTAACTGCTTTTTCTTCTCTGAATGAGTGTTTCAGACATTGATTGCAATGACTTGCTTTTCACATCATAACCAAGATGATAGGGACTTTAGCAGGAAACTTACTTCACTTCTCTCAGATAAATGTCTGCATTATCTTCTCTTCTAAACTGTTAACAGGCTATTCACTGCCCTTTGAAATTTTGTGGTAGATGTGGGAAATACCTTCTATATGCTCTTCTAATTTTTGGATGGTGTCAACGGGCACAATTCTTAGAACCTACCCTAACCGAAGCCCACTAATAGCTAGTTACACCATTAGCTGAAACATTATCTTTGCTTCTCTTCCTGTTGAAATTTGCTTCCAAACCACTTCCTGTTGTTGTCTTCTAGTTCCAAACTCCCAAATTCAATGTTTCTTTACTATGATTTATTTATAACGGAAACTGCCCCAATAATCACATTACTTACAAGAATATCCTTGACCCATCCAATTGTCCAAAGGTATTTTTCAATTACTATAGGACCACTTAGTATTACTTTATCTGATACAACTCTCCACAAAAACTGAAGCACAATATCTAGAAGGCAGACTTTTTGGAAGCAAGGGCTGTATCTTTTCATCACTGTATGTCCAGTGTCCAGCACTGTATACTGGATATGGTAAGCACTTACAAAAATCTCTTTGAATGACTTAATAAATGAATAAATAAGTGAATAATGAAAATGTGAAGAGCAATGTCTCCTTTTATCAATCCTGTAGATTGAAGCTAACAGGTTCAGCTATTGAGAGACCTGTGGTGAGTTAGGTGCTAAGGAAAACATTGTAAGTAGGGTACGGAGTGGGACTGAAAACCTTATCTAATCAATAACTATAGGCTAAACACAGAAGCAAATTATCAGAGTTCTCAAAGAAAGCCGAAACAAGCAAAAAGAGAAATAGAGAATTTTAGATTTTTTTACATTTAAATATTTTATAGTATTGTTTCTTAGAACTCAGATATAGTATTCAAGCTCTGTTCCAGCAAACTCACTTTCACTTGTTAGCACAGGCAGGGGTGAGGATGGGCAGCAGTGGGTGTGGTGGTATCAGCTATGGTATAAGCAGAAAACAACTTGGTTAGTTCCACAAGTCATCCTCAATTGAACAGAAAAGTGAAGATCCAGCACGTCTACTCAACCAAGAAAAGAAACAAGTACAGGTTGCAAACAGCCCTGCAGGAAGGCATATCAAAGAATTACCATATCCACCAATTAACAGTGAAATATTACTCCATAGGGACTTAGCAAATTAATGCTAAAGGGAATTGTATATTCTTTCATATATGTTCATTTAGAAGGATGTAAACTTTTTTCCTTATTAATGAATGTCTCCAAACACTCAATTTATCGTTGTAGGTTGGTGTCAGCTTTCTGTTGCTACTCTAACAAATTACCACAAACTTAGTAGCTTAAAACAACACTAATTTATTATCCTACAGTTTGGGAGGTCAGAAGTTCAAAATCAGTCTCACTGGGCTAAAAGACAGGCGTCAGCAGAGCTGGTTCCTTTTGGAGGCTCTGTAGGGGAATCTATTTCCTTGTCTTTTCCAGCTTCTAGAGGAGACCTACATTCCTTGGCTTGTGGCCCCTTCCTCACATTATCAAAGCACATTACTCCAGTCTCTGCTTCCTCATCCTGTCTCTTCTCTGACTTTCCTGCCTCCATCTTATAAGTGCTCTTGTAATTACAATGGCTCACCTGGGTAAGCCAGGCTACTCTTCCCATCTCAATATCCTTAACTTAATTCCACTTTCCATGGAATGTAAGGTAATAAATACACAGGTTCTGGGGATTAATATGTGGACATCTTTAGGGGGCCCATCACACAGTTGGATTAGTATGAAAGAAGTCGGTTAAATGTGAGGAGGGATGAGAAAATGAAGAAAGCCTCCGAGTAACAACAACAAAGGAAGTATTATTGCTAAAAAATTTCTTCGTACCTTCTTAGTATTTGGTCTAGTTTTGAACTAGAAAATAAGATGTCTAATAAAACTCTATAAGAATAATATAATTCAGTGTCTAAAGATCTGGACATGTCCTTCAAGAGGAAAATTCTCCAATAATAAATAGCCATGAAGAAGCAAAGTACTCTTTCACTCTTTGACTTTTACAATAGTTTGCTGCATTAGGAAAGAACCTGTTTTGTTCTTTAAAGGGATCCAGAATCTAAAAGTACACATGAAACCAGCAGAATTAGCAAAAGCATCCAGTCTGCAAGGGCACAAGAAATCAGCCATGGCAATTGCAACAGGGCAACAGCCAAAACAGCCTCAGACATCCAGTTATTGGAACATAGCGTCAATGTGAGACCCTTATAATTTCTACTGAGTAGAGTAATAATACTGAGGCTGTCAATATGCTGCTAGAGAAAAAGAATGCAAGGGAAGAAAATCAATGGATCCAAGAGTTTGATATATTGAGAAACGAGCAACCAACTGTGGCTAGCATTTTTTGTCATTGTGTAACAGAGGAAAAATCAGAAACCTGCGATTACACGCTGCTGGTAGCATTCTGCCTGAAAAAGCATCTCAGTGTGAGAATTACTAAGTGCCTCTTCCCTAAGAACAAGTGTGAACCAAGAGATAACCCAGCATTTCAGAAAGTATTATTTCCTTAGAGGAGAAAGTAGGGGGAAAATAAAGTCAACTGTGACTAAAGTTGTGTTTGACACTAAGAAACAAGACCAAAATGAGTGAAAACATTTCTAAAATATCTTTTCATAAATGCATAGGCAAAGTTAGAATACATGTAAGACTTAGGTCACGGCCTCTGTGTGTGTAATCTCCACACATTTTCTTTTCTTTGTGAAAACAATGTCTTCACAGTCTCAACCAACAGTGCCAATATTGTAATGAATTATGAGTATGGTTCATGCCTATTTTTAAGCAGATAGATGCTCATTTCTATGAGATTTTTGCTCTGTAGGAAAGTGAGTAGGAAAACAAAAGCAATTTTTTGATATGTATATGTATAACCTTGCCTATGATGTCCATGTAATTTTTAGCAATAACTTTATATGACCTTAAAAGGAAGAGAAGTCTTCTTACTAAAAGGGAAGGCTATAGGGTCAGATCTGGGATTGAATTCCAGCTCTGTCACTTAAAACTTTTAAAACCCAGATTCCTCATTTGTAAAATATAGTTAAAGCCACATTGTTTTGAGAACCAAATGACATGAACCCTGTGAAATGCTTACATAGTGCTTGGCACATAGAATACTTAAAACAAAACAGAGTAGCTGTTAACAGCAACATTAATAAAACAAGAGTGAATGAGTAGGTAAAGGGGCTAAGCTGTTACCTCATAACTTTTGAACAAGAGCTATGTTCTCATTCCATACCTGAAACAAAAACAAACCTAGAATAATTTTTGAACTTTAGTAGAAGATTTTTAAAGATTTTCTAGCACAAAGTCTTAACCGATGAAGTAGTTTTAAAAAACAGCCCATAATTTTAAACACATTTTTGTTTTCATTTTTCCATTTACCAGGATCATATGGATATAAATTGTGGAAGTGAGCATCTGAAAACGCACTTAATTATCCTATGTACTGTAAGTCTTCTATGTGTATTAGAGGAGACAGTGTCATAAAATTGTATAGCTGGCAGAGACTCGAATATAATTATTCCAATTTCCTCATTTAGCTGAGATTATGCAAGGCTCAGAAATATTGAGAATTGCCCCGGCTGCCCAGATAGTGAGGTGAAGAGTCAAAATGGCATCCGCAGCCTTCTGACTTCCAGTCCGGGGTTCTTCAGACATGTGACAGATAACAGATTGCTATCTAAAGACTATCCTTCTTTGCAAATCTTTGTGTGCAGGGAGGGAATGAGCATTGTGTATTTCCGTAGAACAAACTGGGGTGTCTTTGAAGATGTGGACACTTAATGGGAGCAGGAGCTGGAATGTGTATATCGCTTTCTCCTCGAAATCTTTGTCAACGTATCTTTTGTGAAGAAGCTACATCACGTAGGGCATTGTCTCCCCAGTGGATTGGTTTAAGAAGACATGCTTTCCTGAGAACTGAATTCCTGGAACCACTGACCAAAAGTTTATATGCACCCTGCAATCCAAACCCTCTGTCTTTACCTTATTGTACTGTGGTCTGTTGGTAAACAGGCATTTGTAGAAGACAGAAAACTTGTCAATATGGTATTATTTCATAAATTAGATAATATCTTTTGCTCCATTATTTCAAATACAGGAAATCAACTTAAAGTTAATCATGAGGTTAAAGGAACAATTGGAAAGCGGATAAAGATACCTATAATAGTTTTCAAAATTTGCTGACATTTCTCCAAGTTTACTTCATTATGGTATAAAATGTAAAAAAGTTCAGTTATGTGAAAAAAAATTTAACATTTTGATACTTTGATAGTTGATTTTCTAAAAATGACTTTGTGAGATAAATAATTGCTACACAAACCTCCCTCCTAGGTTTCTTTTCTAAAAAGAGGGAGAGGGACATTTAGGCGTGAACGATTACCAAAACTTCAAATTGATCTTCAAAATATTTTTAACTTCAGAACGTAAATTACTAGTTTACAGATCCTTGAGAGAAGAAGGGACATTTGTTTTAAGGCTCTGGGGGAAACTCTTGAGTATTTCACAGTCTTTAAAGCAAACAAGCAAACAAACAAACAAAGGACCTATTTAGATCCATAACTTATTTTCTTTTTACTAGACCCGGTTCCGACTTGGATCAGGAGTAGGAAATAAGTTTTACACAGGATTTAAAAATCATTTTATAATTTATGGCTCTAGCTTAAAATTTCTGGGCAAAATGCAATATCAGAAACAAACAGTAAACCGACCGAAAAAACCCTCTAAACAAAATAAAAAGAACTAACTATGTATCTACATCTACATCTTTATACCTTAACTGATACATCCATATCTGTATGTCTGTATCTCTTAGTCCCTTTTTCCAGCAAGTGTCTACTTCTGGTATTCCTGTTCCTGGAAGTGGCAGCATCGTGGAAGCCCTTGAATGGGACAAGAAGGGCTACAGGAACAGGTAACCTAGCTCTAAAAACGTCCTGAGTGAAAAGGTGAGGCGGGAACAGGACCACAGAGTGTTAGGAGAAACCAAAGCGGCCTGAAAAGGAGGCCCGAGGAAGCCCTTGAGCAGTTTCACTTCCGCGGGGCGCCCAGCGTGGCGAGCCCTCGCCCTGAGGCCCGCGCCCCGGGGCTGCGTTTCCGAGACCTCGGCCGCAGCCGCCGCGGTGGGAAGCGGGCTGAGGACGGTCGGGGGCCCGGAGACCAGCTCGCGGAGAACGTCAGACCGGGAGAAGCCGGGCTCGGCGGGCACCTGTCCAGGCGCCCGGGCTTCCGCGGCCGCGATGCTGCCAGCAGCGCCGGGCCGGGCGGGCGGGAGTCGGGAATGGCCCGCAGGCGGCCCAGCGCCCCGAGGTGGGTGTGCGCGCGGCCGGGCGGCCGGAGGGAGGCCAGCCCGCCCCGGGGTCCCGCGGAGACTGTGCGGCTGCCGCTCCGCCGCGCAGCCGGCTTCTGTCGCGGGCTCCTTGCCGGGTGAATCGGGACGTGACGCGGTGGGAGCGCTCCTTGAGTCTGGGCGGCGTGCCACCGCCGGTGCCGCAGCTTCTGAGTAGCTGGAACTTTCCAGAGCACCCGGGACAGGCTCATCTAGTTTCTAAAATCAGCTTGGAACGTGTTTTAAAGTTATGCATCAGCCTAAAACTTCTGTCAACATGGCAAAAGTTCTCTTTGGTAGCATCCCCCGTTTACCTAACGAGCCTCCCAAAATCCAGTCCGGTAAATTTGGCCTGTGACCTGCTAATCAGACAGGTTACTTTCTGTAAAAACTCCTCGAAACACAGATTTTCTTAACTTGTTGAAAGGAAAAGCAGTCCGTTCGGTTGAATACATAAATGCATTTACGGGTCAAACAGAAGTTAAGGCACTTGTTTTCATTCCTTTTTGAAGTATGTCAAATGCATTTGTGAACTGTATAATGATTATAAAAAGTGTTCGGTTTTGAAAATTAAAAAGAAAAGGCTTCACTTGGATATTAAGATTCCTGGAGATGTTCACACTGAGATATGCGATAAGAAAATCTGAGTGAAATTCTATTAATTTGCTGAATGGAGTTTCTCACAGCTTATTAGCATTTTGTTAAGTAATGAAATTAAGGCTTTAGCTGTTTCTCTTGGCAAGTATTTTTTTTCATATATAAATTTTAAAAGACTGCTTTTCAGTTAAAATGGGGGTATTTGTGGCAATGGAAATGACAAGAAAGGAATTATATCTTAATATGTTAACTTTCTAAATGTTAAACATTATTCTGAAAACTGTGGTCTGATGGACTGCATCTGTGCTTGCTTCAGTAAATAAACCAGCCATGTGTTTTGAACCTTGAGCAGGTTAGGTCTTTTGTAATTTCAATTGAACAATTTAGTGAAATAGAATCAGCTACAATTTGTTTCAAACTTCTTGATTGAGCACTTTAGCCAGAACATGACTATTATTTCACTTAATACTCAAGTAATACTTTGAGGTATTTGCTATTGTGAATAATGCTGGGTGAGGTGAACCAACTTTTGTCTCATCCTGAGTATTCCTGTTCCTCCCATGCATAGCCCCCCATCTCCTTTGGTCCTTCCAATACGGTATTTATTACTTGCTTCATTTGTCTCCTCATCTGGCTCAGGTAATGACACTTTTCTTATACTGAGCTATCTTTTTGTTATTAACCCATGCCATTCCTAGATATGAAGAGTATTCTAAAAGAACTATCTCTGATTAATCCTTTTTTAAAAAATGGATACCTTTCCGTGTGACCTCTGTCTCTGCTTTGGGCAAGTGTCTCCACAGCATCGTAGACTTTGCCTTAATGTGACACATTAAGAGTCCGTTAGTCCAACTGCCTCATTTTAGACATGAGAAAGCTGAGACTCAGGGAGTGGTTTGCCCACAGTCTCATAACCAATAACTATTTGAAGATCCCGTTCATCATTTCACCAACAATCTTTACCTACCCACCCCCAAGACTTTTGTAGTGATATGAGTGTAAAATGGGCAAACACAGTTCAAAGTGGTAAATACAGTTTCATGCCTATGAAGATTATATTTCTAGCATTAGGTGTATTGTGTATTTGTAATGACAGTATCTTGTGTTTACTGCCATCAGAGAAATCTATGAGTGTCCAACTTGTCCTTTAATGGAAGCAGAAAAGATACGATACCCAGAACTAAGACAGTGTGAAAATGATGCACAGTGGTGAAAATTCCATTTAGACTTTATTTCCTGGCTTACGTTTAACTAGATACTGTCCACTAATGTCCGAAAGAGAAATTCCTTCTTTGTTTTATTCCAAAACTAATGATTGTTTAAATTTAAACTGCTACCTTCAATAAGGACTATTTATTAAAGCTCAGATTACTCCCTACCCCGTAGTTTTTGTATTTGTTATTAATATTATTTGATGCCTCTGATGAAGAGAGAGATCAGTTGTTAGGTGAAAAGCAGAAAGCATCTGTCCTGTCTCACATCTTAATATGTTAACTTTCTAAATGTTGAACGTGTAACATTCTGAAAACTGTGGTCTGATAGAGTGCATCTTTGCTTGTGAGAAACATGGTTTGTCTAAGTATTTCCTTTGTGTCCTAAAGTTCTTGAAGACTTGAAGCTTTTTACTCTGACTATGGTCTTCCAACATAGCCAACAACCTAGATTTCTCCTACCAGGGAAGTACCCTTATTTAACTCTAGTGGCTGGTAAAACTTGCTTTCTTCAGACCAGTGAGAAAGGTTCTGATAAGCTTACTTATGCTGAGATTTTAAAGAGAGGTAGCTCTCTCAGGGCCTTTTTACTTTAATATGGGATAATTCTGTAATATTTACTTGCCTAGGATTTCAGGCGTACACAACAGCATATCGGGCATCATACTTGGGGTAGCAGAGGGACCTTTTTTTGCCACACGTATCTGAACACTGTGCTTTAGGTGATCATGTCCTACTTATGATGGCCTCTGGGCTCAGACTGCTTCAAATCCAGTCCAGCTTCATCGCATATCTACTTTGTGATCTTGGATAAATAAATAAATCTGTCATTATCCCAATGGGTCCATTAAAAAAGCAAAAGTGGGTACAAAGCAACATTTATTTGAAAGAATGTTTTTGAGGATTAAAGGAGAAAATGCATGTGACGTGCTTTTCAGGGTGCCATAGCAAAGAGTAATTGCTTGATATGTGTTAGTTTTACTTCCTTGGTCATTGGTCAATAGTGTCATATTTACATGTAAAAGATAGAGTTCTTATTGAGAAACTGCCTCATGCTGACTTGGGGAAAAAACTTAAAAGAATGAAGCCATCCAACTCCCACACCAAAAAAATTTGGGAGTGTGACTTCCTGTAGTAAGATATTGTCATAGTCTTGGGGAAATAGTGTGGTTAATAGTTCTGAGAGGAGAATAAAAAGGAATCCACAATGAGAATAACTAAGGATAGATGGATTAAAAGGGTTTAAACTAGGGCAGTTATAGGAAAGAATAAAATGGGAATTTAAGAGGACAAAATGAGAGTGTGTTTTATTTCCCCATATCACAGAGTACCAATTGTGACCCAATTAAAAAAAATAAATGTATGTGAAAAAAATAAGCATCAAACATAAAACTGTGGGATACTTCATCAAATTATAAGAAGGTGGAAGATCTATTTTACCAAAATATTTACTGTTGGGTTAAAAAAAATCCAATGTAAAGAATATCATTCCTGCCAAATATAAATCACATGTTTTGAGAATTTAAATGGCTGTTACCTGATCATCTAAGTTACAGTTGCTATTTTATTACTTTCTTTATAAATTATAGAATATCTTATAGTAATTTTGGAGACAACTATGAAATAAGAATAGGAAGGACAAACATTCCAGAAGTTATTATTTAAAAATAAGTTACTATATGGCCTTGTAATTCTTTCCTGTTTTAAATGTAAAGAATGGTATCTAAGTTTTACTGCAGACACTGAAATAGTCCAGGTGGTGAAAATAACAGATATTGCATGGAATTATACCCTCCTGTATTTATTTTTGACTCAGAGAAAAATAATGAGCCTTTTAGACCTTTACCACTGAACAGAAATATCTTTGTTGCTTCCAAGTGCTCCAAATTGAGATAATCCAGAAAGACCACTTCCCTTTGTAATCATGCGAAGTAATTCATCATTGCCTTGTGGTCTTTTATAAGATTTTCTTTGCTCCAGTTTATTAAAATAAGTTTTGTTTTATCGTATTAACTATGTGCCATATTTTCCTTTCTTTTAAGCTCCTAGACCTCTTTTCCATATTAGTAATTCTCATTGCTTCATGTTTTATGTGTTCCATTTTATCAGGAAGACATACTGAAAAGTGTAAGAACAGTTCCTGACTTGGAATTTCATTTGCCTGATTTCGTTTGGTCATGATCTCCGCTGAGGTGTAAACTTCATCCTTTGGTCGCAATCAATATCCTCATTCCCTTTCTGTTTGAATTTATCCGCAGGATCATGTCTAACTTTCAGAAGAAAACATAGTGTCAGACCACTTGAAATTTTGGCCTTCTTTTAATAGCTACCATTTATTACGTTTCTACTTTGAATTCATATTATATGGATGTCACGTTACCTTGATAGTTGAGAGCATCAGAGGATTAGCACCTGCTTTGGACAAGAAGTTATATTGTTCCATCTAATCATATGAAACACAGTTAATAATTCATTGTGTTCTTTCATTTCCTAAAAAAACTTTTCTAAACTTTTAATTTTTTTTTTTTTAGAGACTGGGGTGGAGGGTGAAACACCAACCTCAAAGATATGGAGAAACAAATCATATCAAAGTGGAAGGAGTCTATAAAATCATGGAACTTGAATGACACATTGTAGAGCGGGGGTCCCCAACCCCCAGGACGTGGACCGTTCGTGGTCTGCAGCCTGTTAGGAACCGGGCCGCACAGCAGGAGGCGAGCAAGGGAAACTTCACTGCCCCTCCCCGTCGCTCGCATTACCTCCTGGACCACCCCGCCCCCTGCCCAGCCAGTGGAAAAATTGCCTTCCACGAAACCGGTCCCTGGTGCCAAAAAGGTTGGGGACTGCTGTTGTAGAGTATTTCCTGTGACTGTATGAAGAATCCCTAAAATTTATACATTTTCTACATTGGCCAATCACATTTTATTTAGATTTAGTAGACCCATGTAATTTAAAAATCTCAGGAGACAACTACGGTTTTAATACAGTTGGTGAACTGTTGGGTCACAATTGGGAAAGTGAGTGAGATAAAACTGAAGCAAAAATCTACTTTGATTTCAATTAAGGGGATAATTTCCCTAATTTCCTCATTACTTTTCAGTAAGAGTTTAGAACTTTCACTACTCCAGGCACTTCTCTGTAGACCAGAGGACCAGAAACCCTTCCTTTATCATGTTCTGTCCATCCATACCTATGTAAGAAGGGTAGAACCATGGATAGCCCAGATTCCAGAAACAGTTACTTTGGCCAAGAATAGGCACTTGATTCAAAGGCAGCCAGTCCCTGGACTGCTTAATGACCGGTGATGTGTGTTGTCTGGCACACACAGTTAAAGATTTGTTGCACTCAACAAAGCCCTTCTTTCAAACAAGAGCTAATGAGACTGTTGTCAGTGGAAGGTCGCTGTTTGATGATATACGGTAGAGGATGACAGCTCGCTGACTCATGTGCAAGGTGGATAATTAGAAGGAAGATGAGAAGAGAGAATTAAGGAGCACTGAAAAACAGAGGGAGGGGTTTTAGTTTCTGACTTCCCACTTCCAGGCCAAGTAAGACCCAGCTGCACTTGTTCTCATATTGTCTGTTCATGAAATGCCTGTGGCGTCCTTGCAATGACCTTCTCTTTACATGGACTAATTTGAATGAGTTTCTCTTCTTTGGAGGAAAAAAAGAGTTTGGGTTAGAATAATTTTATTTCTCAAACACTGCCACTCCTGTTCACAGAAGCTGCTTCTTTTTTAGAAAGTTGTTATCATTGTTAACGTGATGTCTTCTATGCATCTTCCATTGAAAGTTAAACAATCAGAATTAGGTCTATTCCTTTTATGTGCTGAAAGTAGGGTGCCTTATGAGTAAGTCTTGTGGTCCTCTAGATAAGAATATTTGGAGTTTTCTAGCTTTATTGTTGATATTTGAAGAAACTGCATGCAGTTATTTTTGTCCCTAAACTTGAAGTCTCTATAGTTGGTGAGGAAATACTTCATTCAAAGGTTAAGCACTGTTAAGAAGTCTAGAGTTTTGCATTATGTACTATAGTTACAGAATTATGTTAAATATAAAATTTAGCAGTAGACTTTTAATGTTTTGTTAATTCTGTGTTTTTATTTATCTGAAAAATTTACAGCATACTGTTTCTGACAAATTTTTAAAATGTATTTAAATTGAAGCACACAGAGAGGATGCTTATGACATTTATCTTTGTAAAAAAAGGAAGAGAAGATACAAAAGCAGCATAATTTACTGGCTATTATCGCAGTCCTCCAGCATATGATGAAAAATAGCATCACTGACAGGCAATTGTGAAAACTTTATACACACTATCAGTGGATTAATATCAATCTGAAGCAGTGTAATCAGCATTGTACTTCAGAGATTGGTCCTTGATTAAGATTTTTTTTAGTAATAGAGTAGAAAGTTTAGTATCCTCATTAAGTTACAGATGATGTGTTAATAATGGCGTTAATGATCATCTTGGAAAACAAGATTAAATTCAGTGTGCTCTTACCAAACTGGGGAGATCGCCATGAATTAATGAAGTTCAGGTGTGATCAATTAAGTGTAGTGATGTAGATGAAGGAATTAGGCTCAGAATGATAAAAGATTTTCAAGTTTTGACAAGGGTACATTTACAGTCTTATAATGAACAACTGGGAGAGTTGCAGAAGAAGCTGGAAAAGTAAATGGAAACTAAATTACATAAATCTGTGAGACAAGTCCCCTAAGTAAATATAGCGAGTAGCTATTGAAGAGTTTTAAAACAGAAGCA
Organism: Kogia breviceps; assembly: GCF_026419965.1. NCBI lineage: Eukaryota > Metazoa > Chordata > Mammalia > Artiodactyla > Physeteridae > Kogia > Kogia breviceps. The sequence goes on from NC_081315.1 coordinate 19,594,519, forward strand.
TGACATCACTAGATTTTGGTTTTTAGATCACATGAAAGGTTATTTTTCTGAGTCACCTCCTACATCAATGAAGGTGAAAATAAAAAGAATTTATAACCTGAAAAAAAAAGGAGATCATGTAAGCTGCTTTTGGTACAACAAGTTGGAAGAGGTCAACAATGGAAAGGTTTTGAACAATTAGGAGTTTATCAACCAGTAAAATATAGGGAGAAGTGGACATGTTTATTAAGAACTATTACTTACATACTTTCTGTGGTATAGTAGGAGATATAGAGCCTGAGGGGGAAAGAGATGTGAAGAATCAATCTTAGGTTTGTGGCATGGAAAAGTTGGAGGGTCATAAAGCTGTCATTTACTCCAATGGAAAAGATTGAAAGAGCAGGAGGAAACAGTAATGGCATAAGAACATCCAATTTCAATTTTGCATATATTATATTTGGGATATCTGGGAAATATTCAAGTAGCAATGTCAAGTAAACATTTGACATTATGATCTGGAGCTCAGAAAGGCAGTTCAGGCTGGAGATATAAAATTGGGGAAAATACAGTCTTTAAAACTGCATCAGTAAATAAGATAACAGAAAAAAAGAGTTTAGAGTAGAAAGAAAAGATGACCCAGGATAAAGAACCATGTAAAGCAAACATTTAAAGCATTGATAGAGTGAGAGGAGTTACCCAATATGATTGAGGAGAGGCTAAAAAGAAAAGGAGGAAAATAAGAGTAAAATGGCAAGAATTCAAGAATAAAATGTTTGGAGAAGGCAAGGGCGGTGAACTGACTCAAATTCTTTGAATAGGTCAGGTAAATTGAGGACTGAAATTTAGCCAATGGACCCGGCACCATGAAACTTAAGACGACCTTAGAGAGAGAAGTAAGTAGCTTTAGTAGAGGGGATGAGAGTTGAAGGGTGAAGGTAGATGAGGATGTGGACGCCATGTAGACAACTTTTTAAAGCGTGGCTGCCAGAGTGTAGAAAGAAAGTAGCCACTGCAGGAGATGTGGGTCAAGGAAAGAATTTTATTTATGTATTTATTTTTTGTTTTAAGGTCTGTGCTGCTATAATGATTTATTTGTACTCAAAAGCTGATAGCACTACACCAAAGGGGATTTTCTCCTGTGAAAATTTTCAAAGACAAGTTCCATAAATTCCATTAGGAACACATTTTAATGTACAGATTTTTCTTATGTGTTTCTTTTTTTTTTTTTTTTTTTTGTGGTATGCGGGCCTCTCACTGCTGTGGCCTCTCCCGTTGCGGAGCACAGGCTCCGGACGCGCAGGCCTAGCGGCCATGGCTCACGGGCTTAGTTGCTCCGCGGCATGTGGGATCTTCCCGGACCAGGGCACGAACCCGTGACCCCTGCATCGGCAGGCGGATTCTCAACCACTGCGCCACCAGGGAAGCCCTCTTATGTGTTTAAATATTCTGTTTCATTTTTTCCCTTACTTCTTTCCTTCTTTTTTTCCATGTTTCCAGAGTGCTTCTTCCTCCTCCTCTCCTCCCCTTCCTTCTCCTCCTTCATTCCGTTTGCATCTCCCCACCTCCTTCTCTCCCTAAGCATCAATGTTAATGGAAAATAACATATTTCTTTTTATAGAAACGTTGTTTCAATGCTAGATTATTCCATAGCTTTACTTTTTATTGATCATCCGGTCCTTTTTATCCAAATTGGAATCAATGCATCACTATTAACAATCATATCTTTGCATATGCTTCAACTGCCACCCACCTCTTTTTGTTATACCCGCTTGATAAAACAGCAACCCTACATAAGTCTATCCAATTGTATTCTTCTTGTCTGAATCAATGTAACTGAATGCTGCTAAATAAAAGCACATTCAAGCAGGTTGGTATAGTTATAAATTTTGACAGTTCTTGTTACATGTTAGTTGTGTCATAGAAGATTTTGATAATAAATGACAGTGAGCTCAAAATTGCATTCCCTGACGAGGGTGTAGAATGCAGATTTGTTCTGTGATGTCAGATCAGTGAAATCTTACATACTTTCTGTCTGCTGATGGGCAAAAATCACTGTACACTGTATACACTAGATAATGTGGCTCTTGAGCACTTGAAATACAGCTGGTTCAAACTGAGTTGTGCTGTAAATCTAAAAACACACACTAGTTTTCAAAGATTTAGTACAAAAAAGTAGAATATAAAATCTCTCAGTCATTTTTATATGGATTACATGTTGAAAAATACATTGCATTTATTGGATTAAATTAAATATATTACTATAATTAATTTTACCTGTTTTTATTTTTGAAATGTAGCTGTTACAAAATTAAAATTACATATGTGGTTAGCATTTGTGACTTGTATTGTATTTTCTGTTGGAGAGCAGTGCTCTAAGCATTCAAAAAAACCCCAGTGAAATCCATTAAAGGTTTGATTTCTCCCTTATAAAATATTGTTATATAAATATTACTAGATAACTATCATAAAAATGGTAACATAATTCACAGTCCCTTCAGCAGTTTAAAGAGACCCTCTTCCCACTCATGCCCACCCACAGAAGGTATTTTAATAGTGACGTTTCGTTATTATTTTAATGCTAGGTAAAATTTAGCTAACATTTCTTCATATCATTTACTCATATTTCTATTATGTCTTCTGTCTTAATAATTTGTAAGAGCACATTGTAAGCTCATACTGTAAGATCATATTATATACTTTATCTTATGGATCACAGATACTTTTCTTAATCTATTTTAGTCTTTCTAAATGATTTAGATTATGGTGTTTGTTGCCACTGAATATATTTTAATGCTCATTGGTTCAAATATGCTTATATTTTCTTTCCTAGTTCTGTTTCCTGTCTTGGCTGGAGGAGTCTTATAAATCCCTAAATGACCAATGTCACTTTCTACATTTTTTTTCTAGGATTTAAATTTTTATAGTTGCATGTAGTATGCTTGGGATTTATTTTTGTTTATAGCATGAGGCTGAAATCCAACTTAAGTTTCTCTTTTTTTAAAAAAATAAGGGCAGTCAATTGAGAAATCAACATTTATTAAAGGAACCCTGCTCTTCCAAATGAATTGAAATACCACCATTGCCATACAGCAACTTTTCGTATATCCTGGAATTTGCATTCGGAGTGTTCTGTTCTACTAATGTATTTGTTTATTCCCAAGCCAATATCTGCTAAGGAAAGTTCTCCCAAGAAATCTCCTTTTCCTTTTATTTTCTTGGCTACTAATAGTATTTATTCTTCTGTTTTTCCACTTGCATTTAAAGATTATTTTGTCCACTTCTCCCTCCCATGAAACAATTGGGTTGCTGTGTAACACATAGTTTAGAAGCATTTAATAGAAAATAATCTAGCAGTTTTAAGCAGAAAGAACTTTAAGATAGGGAATTGAGTTTTTACATAATTGATGTAAGGAGTTTGGAAATAGGCTGGGACAATTTTCCTCAGTGTCCCGCTTGGGTGGAGGGCTGGAGCGGGGAGTAGGGGCAAATGGGTTGGTGACTACTTTCTTATCACCATCAGGAAGCTAGGGAATCTGGAAGGCATTGAACCAGATATCGGCACCTGAAACACACGGGCGTCAGGACCCTAAGAATTTCTGGCTTATAAGCCATCTCCTGTTTGCTGGATCTGCACTAACAAAACCAGATGCCTTTCATTTCTTTGGAATTGCATTATATGTATATACTGATTTGGGGAGAATCAACTTTAAATTCTATTAAATATTCTATTGGATTAATTTGGGAAGAAAATTCTGTGTGAAAAGGGTCCTAGGTTTCAGAAGTATATAGTAACTTGGGTTACTTAAATCAACTGACAGAGTTGGAAACTTTCCACTCACTCATGTTACAACCACATGAAGGGTGAGCTTTCCTGATGTGCTTCTGTGAACAAATGTAACAAGACATTACTTTCTATGTTTGAAATGTCTTTCCAGGTAGTATTTTATCACAAAATTAGTTCCTTGAATCATTAATTGGGAAAATGTGACCTCTTCTTTGAAATTATGAGAAGGAAAATATCTGAAATTTTATTAGTATTAAACTGTATAAGATATTAAAATTTAAAAAGACACACAATACCTTTTTAAAAGGAATTTAAGATAGATCTTTGGATATGCCTATAGAATATTAGTTTACAATTTATCAAAAATTTTATTTGTATTACAGATGAAACTAATTTCCTAATCTCTCACCTGTTTCCTATACATTTTTCCAATTTAACATTGATAAATGTTATTTTACATGATAACTAAGGCTACAAGTTGTGTTCAGCTTTGTGGGTTGATTATCTGTACTGATATCTATGTCTCATCTATATCAACTCAGATATGGGATCTGTCACTTACTTGTGTGACTTTGAACAGATTACTTATCTAGGATCCAACTCTTTTATATCTGGAATGGGTAACACCCTATTTTATAGGATCATGATGATTAAATATAATTCTGTGTGTAAAGTGCCTGGAGCATTCATAACAGATGCTTAGCAAAAGGCAAATATTATTACATTCAGCATAAGCTGGTATTCAGCTTTCACTTTTATTAGAAGAAATGTGTTTACATGGCTCATTCCCTGCACTTCTGGTGTCACATACTTATGAATCTCAGGATTGAGAGCCTCATATAAATGTTCTTTCAGTTCTCCTGTTTAATTTTTCTCAACACTACATTAAACACTGTAATATCTCAAACACATGATTCTCTGGGTATTCACTACAAACTGAACTTGATGAAACCTGTGATCTGTTATGAAAACAAATGCTGTGGTTCTATATGTGAATTGTGTGTTGTCTTCAGGAAAAATAGTTAATGGGTAAAGAACACTTTTCTCATTTTGAGAATTTAATTCTGTTTAAGCATCATATTTTCAAAAATAAAAATGTAGTTAATGTTCATTGCTTTATTTTTGGAGGAGACTTGGTCCACAACTAGATCATAGATTATACCCCCCCCCCCCGGCCCCATGAAGAAAAAACAACACACAGAAAAACTGGATCATAGTGTAGTTGACTCATAGTGTAGTTGACTCTTAACTTTTCTGATAAAGGCATTTCTAATATCATCATATAGTTAAATAATAGCTGATATAGTTGCATAGGTAAAGCTTTAGTGATATATTTGAAATTGTTTAAATTATGTCTGAGCAGTGTATTCCTTATAGTGTATAAATCTATACAGTGTTTCACCTAGACCTCTAAGGGTGAGGAGAATAACAGAAAAGGGCCCCTAAGCAAATTTCTAGTTTTAAGTAACCTACAGTTCCTATAATTATGGAAAGAAAGGGACAGCTTTTCTATTTTTTTTTATGAGAGCCAGTCTTCCAAGAAGTTAGCAGTTAACACACATTTCATTTCTGCCTCTCGTTGGGAAAATATAGAAGATTCATTAGAAAGTATGCTCATATGTAGTACTTTATTATATGACCTCTGAGAATAATTTTCTAATCTGGTGCATATGAAAATCTAGGCTTAGGTTCCTCATTCTGAGTTTAAAGCCTACCTGAATCACCTAGTAGTTAGTCATATGACCTTAGGTAACTGTTATAGGACCTCTCTGTACCTCACCAAGAAATGAGGAAAGAACATTTAGTAATACTTGCAGCAGAGTAGGTGCTCTGTAATTGATGGCCGTTACGGCTGCTGCGAGGTGAGTAGGCGAGTGGCCATGTGAGACATTATGAAGGGTGACTCATACTTCTCTTACCTGATGGTCAATACCTCGAAAACCTGAGTTCATACTTCCAGGGCTTTATTCCTTTAATACTGTGTTGGCCATATTGCTCTATAGCATATATATTTCCTTGGAAAAAAAGGTTTCTATGGTGGAAAAAGTTTTGAATATACATATTAGAACATTAAAAGTGGCCTGAGAAATTCTGCAATAAACAATGTCTCTTCAATTTCCTTGAAGCTGTTGTTTCACAAATATATTTAACCATGGGATGCTTTGTCATCTCAACGCTGGTAGAGAAGTAAGTCCTTCTGCATGAAGGTATCATCCCTGTTAAATGGCGAAGAGTTCTTAAGAGGATGGCCCCTCCAACCAGAGACTGGTTCCACTCCTTTTAGTTTTCCTCGGTCTCCTTATTCCACTGTGTAAATAAACTTCTGACCCTTTGCTGATGACCATATTTTGAATGAGTGGGAGGGAGGGGGGCTTATAATAGAAATAAAAGCAAAAGGAGCTATACAGCAGGGAAATGACATTGGTAGACTGAGTAGGGCACACACAATTTGCCGATTTCTTTCATTCTCTTATTTTTCATTCTGACCATTCAGGTGGGACCTTTGATTACGGGATGTGCTAGAGAAAATGGGAGGAAAATCAGGAGGTGATTCTCTGTTAGGGAAAGGAAAGTGTAGAATGAAATGGAACTGGGAAAGTACACAGGGAATTCTAACATAATAATATTTTGGAATGTATTTATGAGGTTGATAGTTAAATAACGTGTGCATTTTAACTGAGCAAATGATTTTACAGATATTTTCACATGTTATATCTGTAAACCTACCACTATCTCAGTAATCGTGTAAGCTATGTAAATGCCTTCACATTGTTTAACTATTGGGATTTCATTCATCTGAACATTCTAAAATTAAGAGCATCTTGACTACATGGCCATAAACAGATTACTTCATGTTAGAAATGTCTGTCAGTGAAACACGTTTGATGCAAACGTATGGGCTATTAAGAGTCAACCAAATAAATTTTTGTTGAAATATTTTTCAACCAAAAACAACAGAAACTGATATAAATGCAAATAATTTAGACAGAGAATGAATTTTATGTCTTGGAGATTGACTAGCTTAACAGCCCACACAGAAAACATTGTTAATATGACAATGACTTTTATTACTGAAATAGATTGGATGCTACCTAAAGGAAGGGGTAACCTCTGGCATCCATTCAGCAGAGAAAAGCACATTAATAGATGCTTCCTGATTTGCTAGTACAAAGTGTGACATTAGAGTAGCCAATTAAGTTTATGAAAAAGGATAAATAAAGGTGAAGCCATTTCTGAATGCCCTGTTTCTGAATATCCTCGGAGTCCTATATCTACCCTTAGGTAATCACCCTGGTCTCCAAATTCTTTCTCAATTGTTTGGTTTGCATATGAGCTGCCTTTGATGGTGATAAAAAGTCTTAAAAATTCACAGAACTATTTTTTTATTTTTTATAAATTTTTCAATTAAAAAAAATTTTGGCTGCATTGGGTCTTCATTGCTGCACACGGGCTTTCTCTAGGTGTGGCGAGCAGGGGCTACTCTTCGTTGCGGTGCGCGGGCTTCTCATTGCGGTGGCTTCTCTTGTTGCGGAGCACAGGCTCTAGGGCACGCAGGCTTCAGTAGTTGTGGCACGCAGGCTCAGTAATTGTGGCTCACGGGCTCTAGAACGCAGGCTCAGTAATCGTGGCGCACGGGCTTAGTTGCTTAGCGGCATGTGGGCTCTTCCTGGACCAGGGCTCGCACCTGTGTCCCCTGCATTGGCAGGCGGATTCTAAACCACTGTGCCACCAGGGAAGTCCTCACAGAATTTTTTACACAAAAGTAATTTTAAGGCATTTCTCAATATTATATTAACTTTTTAAATCTGGTAACTAATAGTTTAGTTATTTTTACTAAGATTTCTATAACCATGTAATATAACTAAGAATACTTAATTAAAATATATCATGGGGCAAATAGAAAGAATATGATTATGGTCTAAAAATAAATGAAATTTAATATCCACCATGTATGTCTAGAAGATTAAATCATTGTGCTTCATTATTTTTTCTAAAATAATACATGCACATAATTGAAAATATGTAACAAAGACTGAAAAAGTAGAAAAAAGCAGTGTATGTACTTCTAGTTTTTATTTTTCTATGTTTACTTTTAATAGTTTTACTCATATAACACTGTAACTTTAATATACTTACTATTTGTAGATGCACTTTAAAATTACATTTGTATGGCTATTTGGTGATATGACATTTTTAAATATGTCGGCTGTGCCCTCTCATATAAATCTGTTGCACAATGTTTTAAAACAAAAGAAAACAGAATAAAAAGAAGAAAATCCACAATGATTTATTGGATAAAAGAATAGATCATTGTCCATACAAGATTATTTTAATTAAATTAAAGAAAGACTGAGAAAGACAAATTTGGTATGATTTCACTTTTATAAAAAACAAAGCAAATTAAGCAGCATAACAAAACCGAAACAGAGTCATAGGTACAGAGAACAAACAGGTGCTTGCCATAGAGAAGGAGGGTGAGGGGATGAGTGATTGGTGAGGGAGATTAAGAGGTACAGACTTTCATTACAAAATAAATGAGTCATGGGGTGAAATGTACAGCAAGGGGAATATAGTCAATAATATTGTAATAAGTTTGTATGGTGACAGATGGTAACTAGACTTATGGTGATCATTTTGTAATGTACAGAAATATCCAATCACTGTGTTGTGCACCTGGAACTAACATAGTGTTGTAGGTCAGTTATATTTCAATTAAAAAATATGTATGCTCTCTTAGTTAATATTAAGTATACAATATAGTATTGTTCCCTATAACCATGTTACCTTTAGTCACCATGCTGTACACTGCTTAAGTTTTAACTCTCATTTAAATTATGATTATAAATGAGAATTATAATTTAACCTTCATTTAAATCATGAGTCTCTTTCCCAGACATTTTTCTTAGGATTTCTTAAGTTATATTGCCAGTGTTCTCAGACATTTTCCAATGCTTATGTCACTTTAGTCCCTTGAATGTATCATGATACAGTGGAAAGAGCACAGTTTTAATATTTGGAAAGGGTTTTATAGCCAAGCATTTCCCAAGTGTTGCCAGCCATATTGTTTTTTAAACATTGACAATGTAAATTAACACTTCCAAGATGCTTATGGGCCCTGCAACAGCAGCAACAAAATTTAACTTTATTAACTCAGAATTGGGGATGGTTTTGATTGTAGATAATTTGGGAAATATAAGGAAGAAACATAAAATTCCATTTCAGTATACTGCCCAGACTTCATCCTGTTTACATATTGGTACACTTTTTTAACCTGTATGTATATAACATTTTTAAAAGCAAAATTGGACCTAAAAATAATAAAGAAATAAAACAATAGTTTTTAGGAACATAGGAAATTTTTTTTTATAGCTCTTGATTTGAAGTCAGATAAGCACAGGATCAAATCCTGGCTCTGTCACTGAGGGACTTTCCTCTTTTGCAAGCTATGCAACCTCTCTGATGCCCAGGAGGTATTATGTATATTGATGATAACATCAATTATTTGGGAGAATGATTGGCTCATAACAGTAATTCAATTAGTATCTCTTATCTTAAAAGAAAAACACTACAGAAATAAAAGTTGGTTTCTCTAGGCACTTGGGAGTGAGGATATTTATCAAGAAAGAGTGGACTAATGCCTCTATATTCTTGTGTAGGAGTAATTATTCTTCATTTATTCTGCATCTCCTGTGCTAGGGTCCAGGGATATACACAAAGTTGGCTCCAGCCCTCAGGGACTGTATTTAAGTGAAATAGGATGGGACAAGCCGAATAGCTCTATTTCTTTTTATCTTCACTCTTAATTCAACATCAGGTGACTCAAAACCCCTCAGCCTGCATAGATCTGAATAATTCAGTCATGAGAACCAGTTAGCAGGCCAAGCAATGTCTAAGAGTGTTTTCTCTGACTATTCAGGGTGATTTCTGATGCATATCTGCTGTTCCAGAAAGTCACCACTCATTTTAGAATGCAGTCATGAGTACAGTCTCTAGGGACAGAGTTTTGCAAATTTCAGTTTTTCTCATAAGACCTTCCCCAATTTTTGGCTATACTACCAATCTTCTTCCCTTTTAAGAAAAAACTTTTCTTTAGGCTAAATTTTTTAGCTTAAATATGATATATTTTTAAAAAATTATATCACTACCGTAAATGAAAAACCATTATCACTTGCCGTAAGTAGAAGGTGACCATACACATAAACAGATTGAAAATCAAATAATTTTGAAAAAATTGTAGCTAAGGGTAAGCTCTGGGCACATGGGTCACTCTGTCTTTGATCGTGTTGGAGTTCATGAACTCACAGGAGCTCCAAACTGAGACATAGCCCTTGAAGGAGCCAGGATTGGAGAAGTACTCTAGAGGGAATGACTTTTCCTCTCTGACTTCCTGTCACAGTGTCCCAGGAGTTTGCACCCCACCCACTGGCAAATGCTGTGTCGAAAGACAGATTTCACTTTCCAGCAGATTGAAAGGAAGTTTTATTTAGAGCTGACAGGTGTCAGGCACTATGATAAATGCTCCCCGTACTTCATCTCATTTCATTCTCACAACAACCAATTTCATAAGTGGTACTATCCAAATGTTACAAGTGGGGAGACCAAGTTCAGAGATGTTAATTATTTGCCGAATTTGGACTCATGACAACCTTACCCCAAAGCTTGGCCTCTTGACCACTGTATGCCTCTCTGAAGTAAACTCATTTCATTCTCACACAAACCCACATATACATCCATGTCAGGCAGATATTCCTCCCATGTGAACATTTCCCATTTTTTTAATCAATACAGTAGCCATGTATATAGAAAGTCATCTTAATAGAAACATGTACGACATAGAAGATGCTATCGCTACTTATTAGTAGATCCACTTAGAAACATTCTTTACAAGCAATAGAATAGACAACCACAGTTTCCAACCGATAATCATAAAAATTTAGAAAGTTTTGCTACTTTCAAGGTCCTTGGAGATGAATGAAGTAATAGGAAGTGAAATATCTACAGTGAAATGCGAGAAAAAAATGTCTTTAATGAAGGCCGTCAGGGTATTTAAAATAATGAAAGCTGTAATACATATGTGATTAAAATATATTGTAAAATGCCTGCAGTAGAGTACTTTAAGAATGCAAGGCTAATAATTTGCATCTGCCTAATGCTTTGCATCCTCAAAGGAATTTTCAAACCCCTGCTAATTGACTCTTAGAAAATTCTTCTAATGTATCATTTGCTTTGACTCAATCAGAAATTTAAACAATGATCTTTTAAACTTTCTAATCTAGGTTATCCTACAAACACTGTGTGAGGAGAAGCAGTAAGTGTACTTGCACATATATCTATCTGTTTTACTTCAGAAGGCTTTGGGAAAGGGAGGGATGGAACCAGAGCTGAAAGCAGTGTTCAGATATTGTGGTGGACAGAATAATGGCACCCCAAAGATATCTACATCCTAACCCTCGAACCTGTGAATATATTATTCACCTGGCAAAAAAGGGTTAAGATTGAAGATGAAATTAAGATTACTAATCAGTTTACCTTGAGAGGGGGAGAGTATCATGGATTATCCAGGTGGGTTCAATATATTCACTAGGGACTAGGGTCCTTATAAGTGAAAGAGCAAGGCAGCAGGTCTCTTGCTGCTGGAGACACGTACTGTATTCTGTAACATCTTACGGAAAAACCTGAACGAACTTTTTGGGCAGCCCAATAGCATGAGAAGGACTCAGCCCAATGTTGCTGGCTTGAAGATGGAGGAATGGGGCAAGAGCCAGGAACTGTGGATTGCTTCTAGAAGCTGAAAAATGCAAAAGAATGGATTCTTCTCTGGGCCTCCAGAAGGAACATAGCCCTGCCTATGTCTTGATTTTAGCCTAGTGAGAACCATTTCAGACTTCTAACTTCCAGTACTGTAAGATAATAAATTTCTGTGGCTTTTAAGTCCATAAGTCTGTGGTAATTTTTTACAGCAACAATAGGAAACTAATACAGATTTCTAAACACATGTGGACTCAACAGGAGCAAAGAATTGCATTCTTTGCATGAACACCACAGATAAGACCCTATCCATCAAACATTCATACACCATCAGCCTTGTTAAAACACTGGATGTAACCATGAAAAAATTAGCTGTTATAAAACATGATATCAGTGTAACCCTTTAGTAGTCATCCTTGGTAAGATAGATACTTACTCATTATTGAAACCTCTCTGGAATTCACTGTTGTTTTAATAGGGAAACAGAAAAAGAAAGCCCCACCATTATTTGTTCCCATTCGATGGTTTTACCAGTTTAATAATCCTTATTGTTAATGCTATTGGCTACTGCTGCTGTTACAGTTTTTACTAGTACAGATATGTGAACTTCTGCAAGGTGTGTACTTTTTCAGTGCCTCAGTCACCACAAGTGCAAAATGAGGTAAGAAGAGCACTTGTTCACAGGGGTGCAATGAGGTTCAAAGAAATCAGTGCTTGTAAAACACCAGAACAGTCGTTGGCACATATTAGGCACTCACTGCATTTTGGTTGCCGTAATTATAATCATCATCATCATCGTCATCATCCACTGCCATGCATATCAATGACTGCTGGATGCCAGGCCTGAACCCCGCATTCAGATTTAGTATTTTATCTCTAGGAATTTGGGGTCCAGTTTTCAGGTAAAGTAATGGAAATAATTTAACCAAGAAACAACCCAACCAGATTGAAGCACTTTAAAATGACAGAGTGAGGACTTTTCCTGAAATATTTGGCTAAACTTCTGCTAGGCTTGGTGCTGGATGCCTTCTGCTTTCAATACGTAAAGCTCTATTCCATCTCGAACCCCTCAGAGGACCAATATAGACTGAAAGACAACTGATTTAGATGGGCAGTCCTTGTAAAAGGTCACTAATGTTATTCTATGCTCCCACTTCGTTTTAATATCCAAGAACATGAACCGTTTTTTTAACACTAGTAGGGAATAATTTTGATGCCATTTTCTCCTAATGATAAAAATTGGGTTGGTGTCAGGCTACTTTGCCATGAAAGGAACCATGTGGAATAGTTTTAGAGGTATTCTCTTGTAAAAGTAAATTGTAGAACATTTGAAAAATAGAGAATAAGATAAGAATAAAATTATAGTATACCACAGCCCTTCACTAAGAAATCAGTATTGATAATATTTGCCTGGAATTGTAAGTTCGTGTACATATGTGAAAGAGCTCACATTTTATGTATGTTTTTATACTGTTCACAGTGGTTTGCATTATTGATTCATGATACATTTTCATATTTTTTTATGTCAAAGAGAGACTTTGTAAAATTTAGATTTTTGGGGGGTGTGTAAATTGTTCAGTTCTGCATTTTATGATACTTAAGGATTTATTGGCACTTTGTTTCCAAGACTGTGTTTCTAATTAACCCTAGGACAAATAAGATTATTCAGCCACAGGTCTTAATGAAATACTAAAATAAACTACCTTGTATTAAGGTAACTTGTAAAGATCCATTTCCTTTTTTTAGTACATAAATCCCATTAAGGGTAGGAATTGTGCTTCATAATCTTTATATTTCTTAAAGTCTGAACAACTGTTTTTTATAATAATCATTAAATGATTTTTAAGTAAACATATAAAAAGTATAAATGATTAGGGAATTGATATTGAGGCATTTTAAATCAACATTATGGTACTTATGGATAATTGTGGTAAATTATCCTGTTGAATTTCTAAATAGCCGATCTGAAAATCCAAGTGATGAGAGAGAACTATAAAATGTTAGAGAAGTGAGGAACAGGATCATTGAAGGGTAAGGATGATGTCTTGTTAAATATGACTGTCCAGAAGTACTAAGAATTTCCAACGAAAGAACTGTACCCTCCAACTGTGTCTATATTTTCAAATATCTGTTGCTGATTTTCAACTTTGCTTACAGTTTTAAGTTATATTAATATATAGGAATTCCTCAAGTTCAAGTGGTAAAATTTTTAAATACTAATATTATCTTACTCTTACAAGCTCAGAGAAAAAATATAAGGGAAAATTCAGTATTTGAATAGCTTTTTCTCTACACTATATTTAAGTGTAAGTAATTAAGCAACCAGATTCACTACCTAAAATAGATTACTGAAATTGTTTAAGAATAAATGTAAAACATTTATTTTCATATATTCTTGACATAGCTCTGTGTTTAAAACTTTTATATGATATAGAGCTTCAGTTTTTGATGGACAGTATCCTTATACATTTTAATAAGAGAGAAGAAATACAGAAAAAATTATAATAATTCTTCCCAGTTCTTCATTTTCTAAAATCATCTTTCCCTGTCTAGTAGTTTACATTTTTATAAGAATTTATACATAGATCTTATTATATTATACACTTCCAAATGTCGAATATTAATGAAAGCAGTTCCATCAGGAATTCTCAGTGCTTCATTATTTCAGTTCAGAAAAGAGTTTAGAATTCAATCTTGTACAAAATGTTAGCCATAGGTAAAGTAATTGAACATTAATTTTTTAAACGTTAGCTTTTGTAACCTGGTTAGTGCCTGAGTTCTAGGCTGTTAATTTTCCTAATATGACACCTGGTACATGAGAATTAATAACAGTAAAATAGCAATTTTTATAAAAGTATGAAGTAGAATACTCTTAAAATTGCTTTTACTTAACCACACATTATATTATAAAATCTGCCCCCATCACTATCTATATTACTTTTTATAGTTTTGGATAAACATCATAAACACAATGTTCATTTCAGAATTGTAATCTAAATTTTAGATACGTAATTTCAAATATTGTGTTCTTTGTTTGGAAATAAGTGATTTGGCCCTCATAGGACAAACAAAAATCATTTGGGTAAAATAAGACAGATTTTGAGCAAACAAGTTATTGATTTTAGTGAATTGAATTACACACATGCATTTAGTTCCTTAGTAAATAACATTATAAGCCACTTGGATTTTTTTTCCCCTCATTAGGAAAGACTAAAATCTTCATTTTCTTTTTCTACATCAGCAAAACTCGATTTGTAATTATCAAGTATGGTACTAGAAATACTAACAGCATAAAAAAGAATCTACAGCAATTTTCAAACTTGAGTGGACATAAGAATTTCCCCAGTGTTTAGCTGCACAATGGATGATTCTTTCCTGGGTACCAATGCCAGGAAATAATGATTTTATCAAACTCCCAAAGTGGTTCTGAGGCAAGTAGGCCCTTGACCACATGATGAGAAAAGAAGGAAGTTGCAATGGGGCAGTGTGGCTATCATTAAGTGCTGTAATGGAGTTGAGGACTTTGATAGAGGCACCCAGTATTTTGATCACTTGCAATTGTTTGATCTCTACACAGAACTCATGTTTACTGTGAGCATATGCCCTAATAGACCTTGGATTGCTTCCGCAAGTGGTAGGAGACACACTTTGCTCTGTCTGCTATTTCCCTTCTGGTCAAGAATGGTTACAGGGGGATGTAGACATCAGGAAGGGGTGGGGGATTATATGCTTGCTGGTATTGCTTTCAACGAATGAGCAGAAATTCATTCTCTTCTTTGTTTCAGTATGTCCATGTATTCTAGTTTTCTAGCCATTTCTAAGATATTTTAAAATGCCCACAGAAGAATGTGAATTTTAAGATAAACTTTCCACAGAGGGTTTTGCTTAAAGGTATGTTCTTACTCAGTTATATTCTTATATTGTGACCTCATGTGTAATTCTGCACATAATAAAACTGTTGAAAGACATTAGTGTCTTTCTGATAAACATTTGCCAGTATAATTAAGTTGCACGATTCCACTAAAGATCGAGGACATGGAGTGTATTTACTGTGTCCTTGGTTTATATACTTCAGTAATAGTGACAAAAACACATTCATTTTCATGAAAAGAATTCATAAAGAAAATTATAAACTATTTGGTCACTGCTCTCAAGTCATGATTAGCCATGGCTAATTAATCGTGACTCTTTTTTCCTACCATTTCCACCATCTTGTGTTTTGTAAAGAAGAGGTAGAGATGGGCAGTGAGGGAGACAAAGAAACAAGGGAATGCCAACACAGTTTTCTCCTGCTCAGAACTAGGACAGCAAAATTAGATTTGCCAGTGAAACTGAAGTCAATTCTCTTTTTAATCTGATCAACTGATCATGTCCACTGAAAAGCCCAAGGAAAGGACTGCAGTTTTATTTAATTTTCTCAATAACATTGCCTGCAGTGTGCTTTGATACCCAAACCAGAGTTGGCAGTAGATGATGTGAACTTAAGCCCGCCTCTGTGACCTACCATTGGTGTGACCTTGGGCAACTCTCTCAAACTTTCTAACTCGTGTCTTCTCAAGTTTAAAATTTTGTTTTTGACTTAAAATTGAGTTAAAATACTTTTCTTAAAACTGTAACAGTCTGAATAGCAAAAAACATATCGTAATGTTCGTGTGAATGCACTTTGTATATTATTACAATTGAATGGAATTTCAGTGTATGTTACTTTGAAATGTGGCACATTTGCAATCAAGTGTTGTTACCTGATTAGTTGCCAGGCTCCCCTGTAGCTGCAATGAAGCCCCTCTGGCTTGGGTCAGCGAATTCTTTCCTGCTCGGGTTCCAGCTGCCAATAACGAAACTGAGTTTGGTGTGAGCAAGACAAGCTTTTATTCAGTGGCTTGAATGGGAATGGAGAAAGGGAGCTCATGCTCTAAAGGCACCTTCTCCCCTTTAGAGAGACGGGAGGGGAGTCAGGGAATTTTAAGGGGTAGGAGGCAGACAGGTCATCAGGGCTTTAGAAAAGGGGCGGAGATTTCCTGGGGCTAGCTGGGCAGGCACAGGCTTCCAAGTTACTTCCGTGTGTAAACACGGCATCCATTGTTCCTGGCAGAGCACAAATCCCTCCTTTGGGCAGAGACTGTAGTATGGTAATGAAGCAAAGGTAACTTTCAGACACCTTCAGGTTCCATCTGTGCAGGCGCAGCCCTGTGGTCAAGTCAGAGCTTGTTCCGGGCGGTTGACCACTGTATGTCTCTCAAAGCATATATCTCTCAACGGACAGCTGCAAAACACCTCTGCCAAACACCAGGTACTTTTGAAACAAACACAGAGGTAAATCAGGGAAAGTGTCCTTTAGCTCTCAGGGGTTGGTACGGAAACACAGAGATAAATCAAGGCTGAGAAAGCAGTGACTTTCAGCCTGCTTTGTCCACTAGATTGAATCTAGCCAGTTCAGTCTGGTTTTGTCACTGGTCTTTGTGGCATCCTGTTGATAAAACACAACTAGACTGTATGGTTAAAAACAGTTTCTGTGCTTGGGGGCTGGGCTGCTTAGCATGGGTGACAAAGCCACTTTTCAGTAAAAAAACGTCAGGGACATGTATAGAGGATGGAGGTGGTGATGGAACAATAAATATCCTTCGTCAATGCTTAAGTTGTTACACAACTGAGAAATAAGACAGAAGAAATAAGCAGAGGGGAAATCGAATATTGTCTTTATTATTGATAAAATTTGCATTGGCTAATGTGATGTATATCTAACTTGCTTTTGTATAAGCCACAAAGAATATAAGGATATCACTGCATGGAAAAAAAGTAACTTGTAGTCTCATGTTTCCAAGATATATTTTCTTAATTAGTAACCTAGTTAGGGTTAATGAAATGAGCATATTCTTTTCTACTCTTCTTTTACTCAAAGTAGATCCATAGTTCAGGCCTTTTCTTCAAAAAGTGGACAGTTAGAGAGACTGTCCAAAGTTCTGCCACCTGGGAGAATTTCTTTTCACCATTCTCTTCCAGAAACGACCATGGGTTCCAGGGTTGTAATGCAGCAACCATTCACTTTGGCCTAGTGCCAATATATTTTCAGACCCAAGGCACGTAGTATTTGGCTTAGTTTACTATTTGGGGTTTAACAGTTCCAGAGACATATCTTTTCCCTTCCTCCCCAAATATCCTCATTCTCTGTAAGGATTCTGCCAACTGCTATGTATATGTATTGCCACATACATTCCAGGCTTTAAAAACCCACAGGATATCTCTATGGGCCCACTGGAACCCTGATTAGATACACCCCCAAGGCAAGAAGTTATTTATCATTACAGCTAACTTCCATAAATTCCCTTTTACCAATGTGCTATTGGGCATTTGGGGTCCACAAAAATGGTAGTATACATGGCTGCAAGTCTCTGGGGAATGCTTGGGAAAAGATTTGTTGTATACATGTTTAGCAGCACAGAAGAAGAAGAATCCTTTCTCAAAGTGACTTGATCTTCCCTAAGTTAAAGGGCTCTGAGTCTATAAGCCAGGTAGGAGGCTGTGAATCTCCACTATTGCACCTTAAGTCAGTTTCTGTGCTCAAACCTAGAATTGTTTTGTTTATAAAGGTAAAATTGAACCTTCATAGGCTATGCAGATATTTCATTCCTAAGGACCCTCAGATCAATTAGTTACCATAACAGATCCCTGCAGTGAAAAACACTTTGATTACTTAAATTGCCTGTAATAATGAAGTGCTGCCATTTATTCTCTACCAATCCAGACTTCATTATTCCCCCACTGACATCAAAAAGTTCAATTTGGAGGTCCAATTCTCATCATTGTCTCCAGGCTACAGAGGACAGACAGTACAGAGCTTCTCGTGATTGAATTTCTTAATGCTTTCTGAAGGGAATGTCAGAATACTCTAGAGCAAGGGTCAGCAAACTATAGCCAACAAGCAGAATCCAGCTGGTGGCATATTTGTGTACAGCCTGTAAGCTAAGAATAGTTTTTACATTTTAAAGAGTTATAAGAAAAGAAAAAGAAGAGGAGGAGAAAAAAAAGAAGGAAGAAAAAAAGGAAGGAAGGAAGGAAGAGAGGGAGAAAGAAAGAGAAAAGGTGAGAGAAGAAAGAAAGGAAGGAAGAAAGAAAGAAAGAAAGGGAGAAAAAAAGAAAGAAAGGGGCAAAGAAAGAAAGTGAAGATATCCTATGTGGCCCACAAAGCCTAAAGCATTTCTTATCTAGCCCTTTGCAGAAAAAATTTGCCTGCTTGACCTCTTTTCACCATCATGATAGGCAAGTTCTAGCATGGTAATCACATTGATTGTAGGCCATTACAGAGTCCAAGCTTTAATTATACATTCTATCGACTGTTAATGCCACTCAGGTACTTGAGATAACACATTACATTCTGACTCCTGTATGAATATAACCATATTGATGAGTTCAGTTGGATTCAATCCTCTGTTTTGCCTTCCGTGGTCTAATAACTCTTAAAATCCATTCCATACATACGTTCTAGACTCATGCTGATGTATATTGGCAAGGCCCTGTAATAATTTCTGTGTTTGAAATAGATTCTCTAGAATATTCCTTTCCCTTATGAAATCTAACTTTAGTTATTGATACTAAAGGCAATCAGTGAGGGATGCTGGCATGGTTACAGAGAAAAGTTGACATAGCTTGTAAGGCAGTTGCCTCAAGTGAAGTTCCTGAAAACTTTTAATTTTATTTTGTTTTTGTTTATTTGTTTTTACAAGGAGTACAGGTTCACTTGGTTAAAAAAGGTCCAGGGACATTTGGAGGGTTTTGCCTGCTACTGGAATTGTAGCACTGTCTTTGTGTGAATGCATGCTCTCTAGGACAGAGAAGCCAAATACCAACCCCCTCCATATCTGTAATCCTTATTGCCACCACAGACACTCTATCTCCTACAACTTTCCCCTCCGTTGACACTCCATCCAATTATACCATATGTCATTATGGTGCTTCTGCATGCCATAAATTGCCAGTGTACTATTTTCCCTTGATGAGGGCTTGCTTGTGTTCTCCACAACTATGAGAGCAATCCAATTCCAAAATCCATCTTATAGAGTCTGTTTCCTGTGGTCACTCCTAGTACCTGTATTTATTAGGATCCCAGCAAGAAACAGTTCCACCATCAAAGATTTTTAACTGAAAAAATTTAATAAAGTGATTATTTATTAAGATGTGCAGGACTGAAGAACCCAAAGAGGGATAGTGAAGCATTTGAAGAATAAGCAGGAGTCCTTTACTCTGCCAGTGAGGGAAGTAGAGGAAAGATGGTTGCTAGAGATGCATGAAAATTGGAACCACGGAAGAAAGTCCACGGAAGAGCCACAAAAGAAAATGGCCACTGCTAAAATTAGAATGGGGGAGTGAGGGACAGGACCGATAAATAACCCTATCATTCCTTTCTCTCACCTTCTGGTGTTCTGATGGTGCTTTCCATTGGAGTGGGCATGGGAGCCTGGGTTGATGTACTCCATAGGGAAGAAATCAGTCTGGAGAGATCACAAAAAATATTCAGGTCCTAAGGAGATCATTCTTTTTTTAAAAAATATTTTAAAAAATAAATTTATTTATTTTTGGCTGCATTGGGTCTTCATTGCTGCATGCGGGCTTTCTCCAGTTGCGGTGAGAGGAGCCCACTCTTCACTGTGGTGCGCGGGCCTCTCATTGCGGTGGCTCCTCTTGTTGCAGAACACAGGCTCTAGGTACGCAGGCCTCAGCAGTTGTGGCACGTGAGCTCAGCAGCTGTGGCTCGCGGGCTCCAGAGCGCAGGCTCAGCAGTTGTGGTTCACGGGCCTAGTTCTGCGGCATGTGGGATCCTTCCGGACCAGGGCTCGAACCCATGTCCCCTGCATTGGCAGGTGGATTCCTAACCACTGAGCAACCAGGGAAGTCCCAGGAGATCATTCTTGAGTGTGAATTGGAGAAATGAGAAGCACCTAAGATACTGTGTGAGATGATACTACTCCCATATTTAATTGATTCTGATAATGGTTTTTTTTGTTTGTTTTAGGCTAGTCACATTCTCTGAAATCAGAATTCATCTGAAAATTTGTAATATATCATAGTTTATTTGATCACAGTATTCTTTTCTTAGAGGAATATCAAATAATAGGCTGTCTTATGGTCAGTGTTGTCCAATTCAGTAATCTATAGAGTAATGGCAATAAAAGGAGGGAGAGGGTATGGACGTTGCAGAAATAGAATTCTATAAATTTGAACTAAGTAAGTTTGAAACATATTAAAACCTCCTTACAGATCTAGTATCTTTTATGTTTATAATTCTTTAAATGAACTATTAACAATTTGTATTAGTGATAAAAAGTGATAGAGGTGCAAGCTGAACATTTGTAGTTTATATATGAAGGGGTAGGAGGTCTTTGCAAAATAATCCTGTAACAATTAACACCATGCTTTCTTTGAAAAGAAGAAAAACTTCTCTTTCAAGGTTGTTCTGTGAAGCATAGAAGCATTTATTTGCATCTTAAAAGGAAAAAGAAAGGGAAAGGTCTGCATTTGTATAAAAATAATTTTTACTGGTTGTTGTTCTTCACCATAGCTGAAAAGTGTAATCTTAAAATGTGTTGGTACCTTCCTGTATTTGAAAAGAAGAACTAAGTTAATTAACATATATGTTTATAGAGATTTCCCCTGAAGAAGACCCTAAGAAATGGACATGAGTACTAGCAATTTATTTAAAGATGAGTCCATGAAGCACTAGTGAGAGAATTGGGAATGTGAGACAAGAAAGGGAGAAAAACTGATACTGTGTATATTAATAAGATGAATAATGTGATGAGCAGGTATAATTCAATACCACTGGGAATCCTCTAATTACTGTGTAGAACAAACCTCAGAGTTGTCCCACTGAAGGATGGGGAAGCCAACCTGTTTACACCTTGACTTCCATCCCTCATTGACTGAGGGTTGCCTCCCAGCCCTCCGTGCACTAGATCCCCGGCACTTCTGAGCTGCCAGGAAGGCACACGGGCTGAGGCAGCTCCCTCAGCTCCAGAGAAAGTCCTCAGGCAGCAGAGCAGAGGTTGGAAGTGGTCAGCGCGCTTAATAGCTGAGCATCAAGCTGAAGCTAGTGGGCCAGGAAGATGTGGGTTGTGTATCAGCAGTATCTGCTACACAGAAAACACCTGGTACTTTTTGCCACTATGAATAAGTGAAATTAATCAACTTTCCTGGAGGAGAAATATGAGTTATAGTGTATTTTGCTACCTTAATACCTTTGGAAAATCCTCAGTTTTGTTCCCCTGTTATACTAGTTAGAGTACAAATTAGAGTATAAGACCACTTCAGTTATACTTACCATATAATTTGAGTAATGATATATATTTGTGTGTGATTAGATCAAGATTAATGTTCATGTTATCACTACTGAGTCCATTACGGCTATAACTCATTTCACTGTAATTTTGTTTCTTCTGCACTTTGGTTACCAGTTAGAAAAATATAATATTGAAAACATGCATCATGCCATCTTTCTCCATTATGCACAAACATGGGTAAGAGATGGGATCTTATTCAAAAAAGAAAATCTGCCATTTTGAGCTGTGCCTATATAATAGGAAGGATTTGGATTTATGGCCAGTCTCGTTCTTTTGACAGTATGTAGTGTAATTCATTCTCATAGCAAAAACAGTTATTGATATCAATTATTAATACACATTTTCTTCAAGCTTGGAGATTTGTTCAGTATTTTGTAAGATAAATAAATAAGGCATCATTATGGAATCTGAAAGAACACTTTATAGTAGTTAGATCTATTTTGTTCCTACCATTGTAGTATAAGCTGTCCTTTATGTTGCTAGACTTGAGATTTACATTTTAAATAATTTATTTGTAGACCTTAATGGCATCTTCAATAGCAATTTCCCTTTATCTTGATGATGCTTTCCAGGAATGAACATTTTGTGCTTCTGTATTTCAGGTTCATCCTTTATTGTTTCATTTCACAGCCTATAAAATCTGGCCAACATTAATGACAGTAACCCTCCTTAAACAAGCAGAATAATGATTTAGGTTTGATTTAGTTTAAGTGTATAAAACAAAGTGCATTGCAAGGCCAGTAGGCTCCTCTTGAGAAATCATAGAGAACTGTTGTTGAGTCTACAATGTAAATGCTACTCAAGGACAAGCTATTTTCTAGAATAAGGCCCCCTTATTAACTTTTTGTATTTTTACTCAACATGGTTTCATACAAAAAGATTGGAAGGTAACATAAAGACCAATTACTATCTTCATAACCGTGACAAGTTAATCAATGTGATCATCAGTAAAATAAAAATAACAAGACCAACTCCGTACAGTTTTATGAATATTAAATGAAGTAATTAATGCATGTTAAATGCTGAGGAACATACCTGGTACATGGAACATCTCAATAAATAATATTTGAGAAAATTAAAGAGTAAAAGCCTGAGATCATTTAATCCATAGAAAAGAAAGGGCTAACATTTAATGCTAGTCTTAGTTTCTGAAAACTGTCAAACAGAGTCTACTAAGTACAAGTCAAATATAAATTTTAAAGGAAGGCACAATTTCAGCACAAGAAAAAATGGCCATAGAGTATGTGAGAGACTTCCTGTCTAATTTTCTTGGGAAGTTTTGAAAGATAGGTTATGATTGTCTTCAGAATTGATTTCCTATGGTAGTGTGATATCCAGCCACATAATGTGGCAGTATTCATTCTGTACTTCAATACATCCTCATAGCCTAGTGTATAATTTTATTGATTTAAGTTTTAGAGTCAGGAAGGAAGTTCTGTGAGTTCTCCATAGACAACGATACTCTTGGAGTATATGGTTTATTTCCTCTCTTTTCCTTGATGGGAAACCAGAGTCCTAGTGAGCTTTCACATACTTTGCATACTTGATATTAACTCATAGGCTGCTTCATAGAGACTAATCTAGTTCATATCACTGCAAAGAATCTATTTTAATCTTTTAGATAATGTTACTGTGTCCTCTACTGTTAAAGGTTAAAAGTACAGACTGTAGGGTCAGACTGCCTGCATTGGAGTCCTAATTCCGGTACTGATTCAGTTTTCCCATCTGTAAAATAAGAGTAACATTAGTACCTTAAAAGGGTAAATTTTGAGAATTAAGTGAAATAATATGTGTAAAACAACAAGAGTCCTAGTTTATTTTAAGCACTCAATAGTTTATTATTAGTTTTATTTTTACCCTAATTATTTTATAACTAAACAGCAGCTTACTCTGGCTATATGTAATATAAGGGAAACTCTTCCTCCACTGTTCCTCAAACATAAAAATACTGAATTATGATACTGTGTTTGTGTTTGTTCAGTAACTATTTATTTAGCATTGAGGCTAAGTGAAACACTACATAGAGAATAGCAGAAATATGCTGATGATTCCTACACAACTTGTGTATGATTCCCATATGTTTTCCGCCAGATATTTTTTCTCATTCTGTATATGTAAATCTATTTTTTAATTTTTGTTGAAATTCTGTTCAAAAAATTGTGCTAGGCATTGTGTAGGAATCAGTGAGTTGAAAGTGGAGGCATCTTCCTTAGGGATAATATTTATATCATGAGAAAAGATATAGATAATTCGATAAAAATGCAAAAGCTCTCAAAAATCATTGTGGTGTTAATTGCTACATCAGTGGTATAGAAAATACATGCTCTATATCCAGAGTGAGAAAGATAAGTGTGGGATATAAGTTTTGGTGTTTTGTTCTTTGTACTCATGATAATACCTTACAAACTAAATTTTTAAGAATGATTACTTTGTCTTATACAGTAATACAATTTTACAACAAAAATATAAGCTATATGGAAGAGTAAGAAAATCATACCTCTCTCAAAATTTTATCTCTCACATACAACTGTTGCTAAGTCAATGGAACTATGGTGTATTTTGAGTAGATGGGCAGGATTATTTAAAAGTGAGAAATATTCTATGTGCTCTTTTTTAAATAAAATAACTTATTTTAAAGTAATATAAAGTAAAACCAAAGGACATTCATTTTCTCGGAATACTTTCCAAGTTTATTATTGCTTAAGAAAAATGATGATACAAAAGATAGTAGAAGAATTGAGTCACTTTTTATTCAAATTTAGGCAGTGTTAAATAGCTGAATTCTATGAAAGATGATGTTAGTGTTTTATACTTTCTCCTCCACAAATACTCAGTTTTCCCATTCTATGGATACTTTCATTTCATCAAGATTTTTAACATTTGCATTTTGTAGTGCCATCATAATCCCCTGGATACTTAGTCTTTGATCCATATGTATATGTATTCAACTTACCATGTGTTCTTTTTTCCAAAGTTTTTACATTTTCATTTTGCTTACTTTGGTTCTTCTATTTGTTGACTGGGTTTTTTTCTTTATGTAAATTTTGATTATAGTTACACAGGCATATTGAACAACGATAAAACACCTATAATGAAAAGCAGCAGTTCTCTGCACTCCCCCTCCTCAAACACAATTCCATTCCCTATGGGAACCGTAAGAACCTCATTATTTCAAATTTTGTTGTTGTTGTTGTTCTATTCCATGTTTCTAAAAGATACATTTATACTACTATTTCTTGATTTACTAATTCTAACTATTACCTGTTGTTTTCTGTAATATCCTGGACAAGGATTTCAATCTATTAGTCTATCACTCTTTCCTTATTCTCTAGTATATTTAAATCTCAACTTGTAGTTAAATCATTAGTCATATTTTACATTATTATGATTGTCTTAGTCCATTTAGGCTGCTTTAAGAGGATACCATAGACTTGGTGGCCTAAACAATAAAATATTTATTTCTCACAGTTCTGGAAGCTGAGGTCACGGTGCCAGCAGGTCAAATTCTGGTGAGGTCCCTCTTCTGGGTTGCAGGTTGCGAACTCCTTTCTGTGACCTCACGTGGCAGGAAGTGCAAGGGACCTCTCTGGAGCCTTTTTTATAGGGGCACTAATTCCATTCACGAGGGCTCCACCTTCATGACCTCATGACCTCCCACTGGCCCACCTCCTAATACCATCACACTGGAGGTTATGATTTCAACATATGGAATTTGGGGGAAGACATAAATATCCAGTCCATACAATGATTATGTACACATTTACACTGTTGATCCAAATAGTATATAATGATCCTGCTTTCTTTTTTGTTTTGTTTTGCTTTGTTTTTCTGCAATTAATTTTTCTTCTTTCTTTTGTATTTTACATGTAAAAGATTATAATGTACCTATCTTTAATTTTTTTCAAAATGTCCAGTCAGAATTGTCAAACATCTGTTAGCATTTTTTCTCAAATTTTCAAATATATCATATAATCTTACGATTGTTTTATTTTCTTTGGATCTCCCTCCCAAAATGCTCCGTTCATCTATTATAAGTCCCTATGCCTCTTGAATAGCTACCATCCTGAAACTTCCTTTTTTCTTTTGATATTTTAATTTACTTTTTAATTGCCATATAATTTACATGCACAACCTAAGATATACAGATGAACAGATTTTTATATATTTATACTTTGTGTAACAACCACTCAGATCAAGATATAGAACATTTTCAGAACCTCAGCAGGCTCCCTTTTATCTGCTTCCATTCATTAATCCCACTCCCAAGTATTCTGATCTGTATCACCATGAATTTTTTTTTTTGAACTTTTAATAAATACAATCCTTTAGTATATACTTTTTCTTCTTTCAGTCAACATTACATCTTTGGATTCATCCATGTTGCATGTAGCAGTGGTTCATTCTTTTTTATTGCTGTGCAATATTCTGTAGTATGAATACACTGTAAAATTATTTTTGTAAGAGCTGTTTTATAATTTATTATGATATGCCTTTGAAATTGCTCTGAAAAAATCTACCAACCTAATATTTTTCTCCTCTTGAATGACTTGCTTTTTTTCCCTAGATATATGAAGAGGTTTTATAATAATCGTTAAACCAAGTGAAATTTAATCAGAATGTTTTCTCTAACAATTTTTCCATAGAATTGGTTCATTTTTCTTCCATATTTTAAGGATTTTTAAAATTATATTTTAAAACTTTTAGTGCATCTTTTATTCTCTCCTACTTCAGGTTTTTGGATTATCTTTATATTGAATCTTTTCCTTTTTTGGCTCTTTCCCATATATATCAGATTTTTCACCAATTGCTTTAATTTTGTTCTCTCTTTTTGTGTTTACTATGAAAATATGAAGCTTTACTTTGAGGCCAGAAATGAAAATATTATGTGTCTAATCAAGTCATTGCTTTTTCTAATTTATTATCTGGTCAATGGTATTGCTTTGGCTCTCAACTTGTCTTTTTATCTGTTTGTTATGCCCTTTCAAATGATTCTTTTAAAAATATCAAATCAATATGTCTTTAAACTTTGGTTTTATTTAATTAGTGGTTTTTTAATACTGAGGGACTTTTCTTGTGTTTTTCTTCCCTGCTTATGATTTCTGCTAGTCTTTTCATGCTGTGTTGCTTTCATTATTATGACGATCGTATTATTATTGTTAATTTTGTTGTCATCGTCTCTTTCAATAATATGAATTTGTATTGCTAATTCTTTCATCTTGCTCATGATTCTCTTAGCTCAGTCTAGGCTTTCTATTTGCTTAATATTGTGTGGGTAAATTATTCCGTAAGTTCCCCTCCCTAATTGCTACTTTTTATTTTCCCTCCAAGCTATAGTTTGAGAGACAAAATCTACATTCTAGTCAGTTGTTGTGGCCTGAGAGAAAAGAGGAGGAGAAGAAGATCTGTCAGTGTGACTCTCACGTTGGAGGTGGTGGATTGTAGTCTCTAATGAGACCCTGTCTGCAAGGCTCCTTTCCAATGCCCAGGGATGCTCTTGAGTTCCTGTACAATTTGACTGGCTTTACTGACTCAGCTTTGAGCCCTGGTTTGTTTAGGATTCAGCCTTCCTGCTTCTGCAGACACCCCCGAGCAGTTTCCAGCTGGGGAAGAGATTCATGACCACTCTGGTGGTTTTGGTGGTTTAAAAGTTTTTTCATCAGTGCTGGTTTAGGGTGTGAGATAGGTTTAGGATTAGTACTACCTCACCAAAACCTCCGATTTATTTCATCAACAACAACTTTTTAGTTTATGGCATGAGATAATACCCCCTTTATTTGGTTTTTGCTATTGAATTTTTTTCTTTTAAAAAATGTTTATTTTTTTGGTTTTCTGGGCATGGAGTTATGTAATCTGTCTTGATGTACCCACCTTTACCTGGAAGAAGGATTTTTAAAGTCCTTTAATGTAAATTGTCTTATTTCTTCTCAGAATAATTCGATTCATTAGGTAGGGCTTATTTTTTTTTTTTTAACCTTCATTTAGTTGGTGAAGAAACCATGGCTGAAAGGAATTAAGTACCATAATCTAGGTAAAATTTTGTGGTTACTGGCAGAGCCATGCCTAGTAGCTCAGCATCCCTAATTCCACAGAATATTCTTTCCATTCTATCTCAAGGCCTCTCATTTATTTCTGTTGAGCTTCCTAGATTAACATTTGTACAGTGAGTACAGTGTACCCTTGCACAGAGCATGAACTCTGTGTTGCATCTGAAGATTACTTTACTCCCATAGGATTCTGATGGGGATAATATGAATTATATTATTGGTCTCTGGTATAAGCAAATTAATATATTCCTTAAAGAGTACATTTAATTCTTTGAAAAATAATAATATAACCTGCTGTTAGCATGTCAAATATAAGAAAATTAATTTATTATTTTCTCCTTTCCAGAAAATGCAAAAGACATCATCATGATATATGAAGAAGATGCTGAAGAATGGGCTCTGTACTTGAGAGAAGTTTTTTCACATGTTGTGAAAAGGGAAGCAATCCTGTTATATCACTTGGAGAATTATTCTCTTCGGGATTTGGAATTGCTAAGTTTAAACTCTTACAAGTGTAAACTTTTGATATTATCAAATTGCCTGCTTCAAAACCTATCTTCAAAGAAATGTCAGTTTCTAGAAAACGTACTGCATTCACCAGAAAGTGTGGTTACTCTGCTGTGTGGGACGAAGAGTTCAGATCACCTTTACAAATTATTAAATATCTCTGGAGGCAGATGGGAGATCTCAACTGAGCAGGAGCCTGAAGACTACATCTCTGTAATCAAGAGTATCATACTCAGAGGTAGTGTTGCCAAACCTTATTTGTTTGTTTTTATTTACTTATTTTTATAATAACAAATCTGAAGTTTTTTTGAATCAGTGAATATCTGATGTTGGGATTAAAAAAAAGAAAAATGAAAGCCAGCGTTATTTAATGGTATGTTACACTTTCCTCAAAATGCATTGAGGTTCTTAATTTTTAGCTTTATTCCAGTCAAGGCTTATCAGTTGTTCAAAAAATGGTTTAAAATTATATTTCTTAGGGCAGCCTGTATGATATCATACTTGGTAGAACAAATATCATATGCTAGGTTACGTGTCAGTTTGGTTCTGGAAGCTGATTTCTTAGTTAAGTGGTGAGGCTTGAGTTAATGGTGTCTACCCTAGTATTGGTACCAGTCAGTATCAGTCCAAGGTTTGAAGGTCTGAGTTATTATAGAACTGTAGAATTTCCCTTGTGCTGATAATTGTATGATATCGTTACTGTGGTATGATATACTCTTATTTTCATTAATTTTAAATAACGAATTTAGTTTTAATCATTGAAGCATTATTGGGTTAAAGGGCGGAACACAGGGACCTGTTCATTAATTAATTACAGTTTCATTAATAGTCAGAACTCTGAAGCTTCCTAGTGTTAAAGCTTGTCCCTCCCCCAGG
The DNA here is from genome assembly GCF_026419965.1 of Kogia breviceps. Lineage (NCBI taxonomy): Eukaryota > Metazoa > Chordata > Mammalia > Artiodactyla > Physeteridae > Kogia > Kogia breviceps. The sequence goes on from NC_081315.1 coordinate 19,623,789, forward strand.
GCGTCAGCCTTGGTGTGGGAGGGGTGCTGTGCTCAGCTGCTTGCCTGGTTTTCTCACCTTGCCTCTTGCCTTTAACTTCCAGTGTTCCAGCTATGGTTTCCTCTCCCACAGAAAAGAGGTGGGGTTCTTATCTTCTCCTGGCCACATCACATATTAAGTGCTGGCTCTTTTTCTTGGAGCATATTTCTGGGCTCTGTGGAGATCCCGTCATTCCCTGGGGGTGTCTCACCTGCAGTTCCTTAATGAGACAAATGTTTCCTCTCCTCTAAGCTCCTAGTTGTGGTGGTCCACCCCATATAGTCTTACTATTGATTTCTACAGCTTCTTCATATGTCTCTTTTGGTCGAAATCACTGAGATACCTCCCTGCTGGCCCTTTCTCACACCTGGCCTACATCTGTCTGCAAAATCATTCGTTTTTCTTCTGCCGTGACAAACTCTGGGCACACGAGCCATTCCCAATAGAGCCACCACCATCCTGCCCTCAGAGCAGCAATGCACCACAGCCTCTTGCCTTTAGTCATTTCCAAGCATGGGTCTAGCACGAGTCTTGGTGTCCTGTAAAGCCAGAGAACACCTGTCAGTCCCAAAGGCTCTGCTGGAAACCCTTGTCCCTCTGCTTGAGGATGATGATATCCCCCTGTCTTCCCTGTGGAGGATGGTGGGACTCACAGCACATCAGCAACTCTCTTTAAAAAATCCTCTCCCTATTCTCCAGCATTCCAGCCTCTTCAAATTCAATACTTCTTAAGCCTTGTTTTGGTTCTCTATTGTTGCATAACAAGTTACCTTAAACTTTAGCAACTTCAGACAATGACGCTATCACAGTGCCTATGGCTGAGGAATCTAGGAGCAGCTTAGCTGGGAGGTTCTGGATCAGGGTATCTCCAGAGGTTGTGGTCAAGCTGTCTGGAGCTATAATCCCCTGAAGCTTCCAGTGTTCACTTGGGGAGGATTTGCTTCCAACAGGAGCTTACATTGTTGTCAAGTTTGTTATTGTTTTTTAACCAACTCTTGGATTGAAAGTCACCTCTAGTAGATTCCTGAGGAAAAGCAATGTTTCTGAAATCTTGCATCTTTCAAAGTATTTGTCTCTTGTCTTATACTTGAAGTGCAGTTTGAACATGTTGCTCTTCTTTCTTCTAGCATTGTAGAATTTAGGGAATTCTTATTTGCCTGGCAGACTAAGGGATTCTTCATTTATATGTGAAGTCTAGTGACTTCACTGGAGTGTTATCCTTGTGCTGACTGTTCAGGACCGTTTTGCCCAGGGATGTAGTTACTTTTTGTCTTTATTTTCCTTTCTTTTGGGGGGGGGTCTTTTCCCCAAGATGTAGTTTCAATATTCTTTTATTTCAGGAAAAATTTCTTGACTCATATCATTAAATGTTTGCTCTATCATATTATTATGGTTTTCTTTTTCACGGATTCCTTTTATATGTATGTTGGATTTATTTTTGTCTGTAATATACTCTACAATTTCTAATTCTTTTTGATTCTTTATCAATATCCATTTACTTAGCTTGTATTTATCATTTCAATCCTTGCTACTTTCTTGTGCTTTCAGTACTCTCTCTTCCCCTGTATTATTTCAAATTTCTCCTTCATTTTTATGTTGCTTTTACTTTTTTTGTTGTAACATTTGGTTGAGCCCTGGAAGCTTACAATGCATTTCTTGTTCTTATCTTACCAACCTCACCTTGACACCCTGTATTTCTGCACTACATCATTACTTCAGAAAGGTGATTGCAATTCATTACATTTTAAAAATTCATGGTTAAACGTTTGGTCACAATTTTCCACTTCTTTTATGGCACTATGTTTTTAGTAAGTGATTCTTTATGTGTAATTGTTTTTCTCTCTTTCTCTCTCGTAGCACCTTTATATAGATCCTGTGCTGGTCCAGTTTTTCTTTTGTATCACTGAACAAAGTGAGTTTTTCTTGGTCTAGCTAAGGGAGTTAGAAAATGTGGGTTTTGTTGTTTGTTCTTTTTTTCCCTCCCCCCCACAATGAAAGACTTTACTTCTCTGTTTGTTTTCACACATATAGACTACTTTCTACACATATGTCTTTTCTATATAGTTCCTCATTTAACCTCACTTTTTCTGCTTTTTGGAACCAAACCACTTGCATAGATGCTTCTACCTGAAACTATTGCGTCATGTCTACAATATAAAAAGGTATGGCCCCTAGCCTTATTGAAAGCTATGTTTGTTAGTTCTTTTTGAAATCTGATTTTTGAACCATTCTTTTGACCTGGAGGTCTAAGAGTTCACTGTTTACCATTTTCAATAAATAGGACAGTTGCATAATTTTTTCTCATTCTCTATGTTTTGGGATGACTTGCAGGAATAAAAAAGGGGAAATGTTGACTCTACACTATAATTTTCAAACTGGCAGTCGTCTAGTTTCCAACCATCTCTGTTATTTTTTTTTTTGTTTAGTATTCCACAAGTACATTGAGTTAGATTTTTGGTTACAAATAAAAAATATTTCAGTTGGAAATTATAGACAATTTATTACAGTAAAATGCACATAAGATACAAGTAATTTCATGTTAATTGTCTCCTCTGAAACAGAGGAGCACTAAAAATTTGTGGCAAAATTTTGAGTGATTCTCCACACCCATCATTTTTATTTCCTTGAATAATTCAAATTTTATTGGCCATTTAAATTATGATATCACTATTGTATAAAAATATTGAGGAAATACATTTTATCTTCAAATTGTATTCCTATTGATGTTTGATAGGAGAAAATCTTATACTTTATGAACAACATAGGACTACTTATGAAGACACTATTAGCTCTCATCTTCCCATATTCAATTTTTAGACTCTGATTTCTTATAATAACTTAGATGCACCTACAAAATAGAAAATATAACAGTGTTGTGTGGAAAAAAAATTCAAAGATGATAAATTTTTCTGAGCTACAAGCATGCAACCAAAATGTAGACCTATAAGCAATTGGTAAACCATGCATAAAATAACTTTTATGTATGGGTTGTGTCCCTTGACAAAATTGGTGTTAATTGCTGTGGTCTATGCAATAATAATTTGTTTTCATAAGCAGCTTAAATGTTGTGCTACATTACTTTATGTTTCATATTGCCATTTGTGTTGAATACGTTAAGTCTGGGTTTTTAAAAAAATGGGTGAATTAGTGTGAAAGATGTGAAATTCAATTTTACTGTCCTTTTTCTACTTCCCCTCTATCCCACAGAGAAATTATTCAAGGAAGAAAGGAAACTTATTCAGGAGCATTATATGATAAAGAGAATAATAAGAATGCCAGAAAAGTCATGGAAATAATTAAATGTTCTAATATATTCACATAAGAAAGACAAATCAGAGGATATTTTATAAAACTTAATGAAAGAGAAAGATATTTTATAATTAATCAAGGCTCTAGGAAACTTTTTAATGTTAAAAAATATGAAAAAGATACAGTAATTCATGTTTAATATGATTATTTTATTTCCTTTGAAGGAATGAAGCTAAATTTCTGTCTCCTTAATTCACAGATTGGGAATAATACTAACCTGTATATGTTTTCACCTTTCTGTGTGTAGAATGGGCAGTTTGACCATATTTCTTCCCTTTTTTTGTCTTCTATTTATTTCTTTAATTTTGGATCTTTACCTTGTTTTCTCCTTCTAACCTTTTCACATGTATAGGTTTCATACAGCATAGTTTATACGTAATATAAATTAATCTGATCTCAAATGTATATAAAATCAGTTAACATTTCTGAGTGTTGCCATTGTGTATTTTGTTGTTTATAAATCCTTCCCTTAAAAACAATGTGTACCAGTTCCTGTGATCCCAGCACATCTACTGGGTCTCCTTCCTCTCTTTCTCCTGCTTTCTTCTTATATCTTTTGCCATTGGACCCTTTCAAGCTCTCTGGTTTATTCTCAACAGTTAACTCAGCTCTCTCCAAGCTTTATTTTATATTTATATGAAAATATAATATTCATATTTGTCATACTTTCTTCATTGTCAAATTGTAGATGCAATGGTGGAGGGAAAACTGCTAATACTTCCATGAAAAACTTTAACATTTTAATTTTGTTTTCATATTATCAAACTAAGACTGACATTTTTAACTTCATTAAACCTAAAGTAAGAATCCTTAAATTAAGAACAGCAATATAACAGTAGAGTTGTTGGAAAAACAAAACAAGAAAAACACCACCACCACAATGCACTGAAATAAACCACACAGAAGCATTTGTTTTTCTTTCCTCTCATCTGAGCTATGTATTGTGGTAAAAGCTCTGGTTTGTTGGCCAATGAGGTCTCGTGGCTTTTCCAATGAAGTCCATCGATTTTACATGACCTTCAGCTCCTCAAAAGTATAGCTCTAGTGTAGATGTCAAGGCCATTTCTTTTTTCTTTCCTTTTTATTTTTAATATTTATTTATTTATTTATTTTTGACTGGGTTGGGTCTTTGTTGCTGCATGCGGGTTTTCTCTAGTTGCAATGAGCGAGGGCTGCTGTTCGTTGCGGTGTGCAGGCTTCCCATTGTGGTGGCTTCTCTTGTTGTGGAGCATGGGCTCTAGGCACCCAGGCTCAGTAGTTGTGGCAGGTAGGCTTCAGTAGTTGTGGCTCGCAGGCTCTAGAGCGAAGGCTCAGTAGTTGGGGTACATGCGCTTAGTTGCTCTGTGGCATGTGGGAATCTTCCCGCACCAGGACTTGAACCCATGTCCCCTGCATTGGCAGGTGGATTCTTAACAACTGTACCTCCAGGGAAGTCCCAGACCATTTCTGTCATTACCGTTAGTATAGGCATGTGCTGTACACTAGGGTAATTGCGTCACCTCCCATTGAACACAATCTCCCATTTCTGCCTTAATACCATTGTTCTTATGCTGCCTTCTTTATGTGGAGTAACTCTACCCATATTTTTAATTGAAATCCTGGCCATCCTTCAAGGTCAGTTGAAAATCTGCTTTGTCAATGAATTCGTCTCAGATCCTTTCTGCTTGAAAATATTCTCCTCATCTCTAATTCTGTTAACCTCTTATTATTGCTTAGTTATGACTCCTTATATTCTTTGTAATTATTTTTGACAATTTCTTTTCTTCTCCTCATTACTTCTGTTTCAAAATTTAATGCTGGTAACTTTCTTTCTAAAATATTTCAGCACTTTAAACATCCAAAAAATAACAGAAGAGTACAAATTGTGTTTTTAAGTGCAGGTTTATAAACGTTTACTGGTGCAGTTGGGTTTTCACTTTGTTAATGATGCAAAGATTTACTGTGGTATTCTTGTCAAGATTACATAATCTGAAATTTGGGAGGGTTCAAGATAGCAGTGTAGGAATATCCTAAACTCATTTTTCCCATGAACCCAACACATATGCAACTATATATGGAATAATTCCATAAGAAAGGGACCTGAAAACTGGATGAACAGAGCCTCTACAACAAAGGGTAAAAGGACAGTACACTTGGCTCAACAGGGAATATGTCCAAGAAAACGAACTGTAGGAAACAGAAAACCTGCTCATAAAGGGCTCCCAAACAATGCACTCGACATGAAAACCAGTGCAAAATTACCAGATTGAAAAGCTCAGTTACTAATGGAGAGGCCATTAGTGGAGTGGAGAGGGTACCCACTTACTAATCTTAAAGCATATGAAGCATTTGCCAGAGAGGCAGGAACCAGTTCGTATGCTCCACAGAGACTAAGACACTGGCAGGAGCCTTTTTTTTTTTTTTTTTTTTGATCTCAGACTACCTTTCTAATGCTGACACAGGTAGGTGCCATATTTGAATTCTCCTGACCTGTTACCACCAGTGGGCACACCCTGCTGAGAGCCACACCTACCCATGCGCCTCAGCTAGACCCTAAAGCCAGGCCAGGGCTAGCCCTGCCCACCAGTGTGCTGTAGCAGTGTGGCTCTGCCACAACAAGAAGGTGCACAAAGCCCACACGGGGGCATCCCTTGAGCACCTGGCTCTCTTGGCAAAGAAAGACTATGTCTAAGCCCCACAGGATGTCTCCTCAGTAAGCCCACTCCTTCTAGACTGGGAGAGATAGCTAATTTACCTACTACAGAAACACAGAGGATTAGGCAAAATGAGAAAAAAGAGGAGTATGTTCCAATCAAAAGGATGAGACAAACTTCAAAAAAAGATCTAAATGAGATGAAGATAAGCTCTATTTGATAATGAGCTCAAAATTATGGTCATAAAGATGCTTACTGAACTCAGGGGAAGATAGGATGAACACAGTGAGAACTTCAACAAAGAGAGAGAAAATACAAGAAAGTACCAAACAGAAGTTATAACTGAACTGAAAAATAAACTGGAAGGGTTCAGCAGTAGACTGGATGAGGTAGAAGAATGAATCAGCGAGCTGGAAGACAAAACAATGACACTCACCCAGGTAGGGAAGCAAAATGAAAAAAGAATTTTAAAAAGTGAAGATACCTTAAGGGACCTTTGGGATAACATCAAGAAGATTAATATTGATATTTGCATTATAGGAAACCCAGAAGGAGAAGAGAGAGAGAGAAAGGGCCCAAAAATTTATTTGAAGAAATGGTGGCTGAAACACTCCCTTAATCTGGAGAAGGAAACAGACAACCAGGCCCAGGAAATCCAGAGAGTTTCAAATAAGGGAAATATAAAGGAACTCATACCAAGAGACACATTATAATTAAAATGGTAAAAATTAAGGCTAAGGAGAGAATTCTAAAAGCAGCAAGAGAAAAACAACTTGTTTCATACAAGGGAATCCCATAAGGCTATCAGCAGACTTTTCAGCACAAACTTTACAGGACAGAAGGGAGAATGACATGACATTCAAAGTGCTGAAAGGAGAAAACTCCCATCCAGGAATTCTCTACCTAGCAACATTATCATTCAGAATGGAAGGAAAGATTAAGAGTTTCCCAGATAAACAAAAGTTAAAGGAGTTCATCACCACTAAATGAACCCTATAAGAAATATTAAAGAGACTTCTTTAGGTTGACAAGAAATGGCATTAATTAATAATAAGAAAACACACCAAAATAAAATTCTCACTGGAAAAGGTAAATATAAAATAAAGGTAGTGGATCAATCACATACAAAAAAAAAGAATGAGGGTTAAAAGACAAAAGTAGGAAAATTAACTAAATTTACAGTAATTAGTTGAGGGATGCATAAAATAAAAAGATGTAAAATGTGTCATCAAAAGTATTAAGTGTGTTGGGATTTGGAAGGCCATTTTTCTTTCAGTAACAAACCATTATCTTTTCACAGTGGAAAAAAAAAGTATTAAGTGTGTGTTGGGGATGGGGTGGATAAAGAGATAAAGCTTTAGAATGTGTTCAAATTGCAGTTGCTAGCAACTTAAAAAGGCAACTACTTACTTAGAATTTTATATGTGAACCTCACAGTAATAGCAAGGAGAAAACAGTAAATACACAAAAGAAATGACAAATGAATCTAAGGATAACACTAAAGAAAACTACCAAACCCAAGGAAAGAGAGAAAGAGGAGAAGAAAGGAAATTAGAGGAACTACACAAACATACAGAAAACAATTAACAAAATGGCAATAAGTACATGCCTATCAATAATTATTTTAAATGTAAATAGACTAAATTTGCCAATCAAAAGACATAAGAGTGCTTGAATGGGATATAAAAACAAGATTCACCTATATGTTGCCTACAAGAGGCTCACTTCAGAAGAAAGGACAGACACATACTAAAAGTGAAGGAATGGAATAAGATAATCCATGCAAATGGAAATGAAAAGAACGCTGCAGTAGCTATATTCATATCAGACAAAATAGACTTTAAAACAAAGACTGCGGTATAAGATAAAGAAGGGTATTGCATAATGCTAAAGGTGTCAATCCAGCAAGAAGATATAACGTTTGTAAATGTATATGCATCCAACAGAGGAGTAACAAGATATATAAAACAAATATTAATGGACTTAAAGAGAGAAATTGAAAGAAATACAGTAACAGTAGGGGACTTTCACACTGCACTTACATCAATGCATAGATCATCTAGACAGAAAAAGAAATAAGGAAACACTTTCCTTAAATGACCCATTAGAGCAGATTGACTTAATAGATATATATTGAACATTCCATTCAAAGGCAGCAGAATTAACATTTTTTTCAAGAGCACATGGAACATTCTCCAGGATGGATTACGTGTTAGGTCACAAAATAAGTTTCAGTAACTTCAAGAATGAATCCATATCAAGCAGCTTCTCCAATCATAATAGTACGAAACTAGAAATCAATCACAAGAAAAAAAAATGAGAAAAAAACCCCCAAAACCTGGAGATCAAACAACATGCTATTGAACAACCAATGGGTCATCAAAGAAATCAAAGGAGAAATGAAAAATACCTAGAGATAAATGAAAACAGAAACAGAATGTATCAAAATCTGTGCGATACAGCAGAAATGCTTCTAAGAAGGAAGTTTATAGCAATATAGGCCTACATCAGGAAACAAGAAAAATCCCCAATAAACAAGCTAACTTTACACCTAAAAGGAACTAGAAAAGGAGGAACAAATAAAGCCCAAAGTTAGTAAAGGGAAGGAAATAATAAATATCAGAGAAATATATTAGAGACAAAAAACAATAGAAAAGATCAATGAAACTAAGAACTGTTCTTTGAAACAATAAAATCAAAAAATTTAAATAGACTAACCAAGAAAAAAAGAGAGAGAACTCAAATAAATAACATCAGAAATGAAAGAGAAGTTACAGTCAATGAAACTCTGAATAGACTGATTAATAGTAAGGAGATTGAAACTATTAAAAAAACAAAACAAAACAAAACAAAAAAACCCCAGGACCAGACAGCTCCACTGGTGAATTCTACAGAACATTCAAAGAAGATTTAATACCTATCTTTTTCAAGCTCTTACAAAAAATTATAGAGGTGAGAAACCTTCAAAACATATTTTACAAAGCCAGCATTACCCTGATACCAAAACCAGACAAGGACACCACAAAAAAAGAGAAAATTACAGGCCAATATCCTTGATGAACATAGATGCAAAAATTCTCAACAAAATGTTAGCAAGGTTAATCCAACAATATAAATCAAAAGGATGATACACCGTGATCAAGAGGAATTTATTCTAGGAATGCAAGGATGGTCCAATATCTGCAAATTAATCAACATGGTACATCACATTAACAAAATGAAGGATAAAATTCATATGATCATTTCAATGCATACAGAAAAATATTGACAAAATTCAAGATATATTTATGATAAAAACTCTAAACAAAGTGGGTAGAGAGAGAGCATACCTCAACATAATAAAGGCCATATATGATAAACTTGTAGCTAACATCATACTCAACAGTGAAAATCTGAAATCTTTTCCTCTAAGATTAGAAACAAGACATGCCTCTTTTGCCACTTTTATTCAACATAGTACTGGAACTTCTAGCCACATATTTAGGCAAGAAAAAGAAATAAAAGATATCCAAAGCAGAAAGGGAGAAGTAAAACTGTCACTATTTGCAGATGACATAATGCTATATATAGAAAACCCTAAAAACTCCACCCAAAAAATTCTAGAACTAATAAATTAATTCAGTAAATTTGCAGGATACTAAATCAATATGCATAGATCTGTGGTGTTTCTATTCACTAATAAAGAAATATCAGAAATACAAAATTAGGAAAACAATCCCATTTACAGTTGCATCAAAAAGAATAAAATTCCTAGTAATAAATTTAACCAAGAAAGTGAAATACATGTACACTGAAAACTATAAGACACTGATGAAAGAAATTGAGGAGGACACAAATATATGGAAAAATGTTCTGTACTCATGGATTGAAAGAATTAATATTGTAAAAATGTCCATACTACCCAAAGCAATCTACAGATTCACTGCAATCCCTATCGAAATACCAATGACATATTTCACAGAAGTAGAACAAATAATTCGAAAATTTGAATGGAACAACCAAACATCTCAAATAGCTAAAACAATACTGAGAAAGAAGAACAAAGATAGAGGTATCACACTTCCTGATTTCAAGCTATACTACAAAGCTATAGTAATCAAACCAGTGTGATACTGGCCCAAAATAGGCACAGATCAATAAAACAGAATTGAGAGCTCAGAAATGAACCTACATATATATGGACAATTAACTTATGGTAAGGAGCAAAGAACATACAATGGAGAAAGATATTATCTTCAATAAATGGTGTTAGTAAAACTGGATAGCCACATGCAAAAGAATGAAACTATCAATAGATCACTATCTTACACCATACACAAAAGTTAAATAAAATGGATTGGAAACTTGAATATAAGACATGAAACCATAAAATTCCTAGAAGAAAACATAAGCAGTAACATCATTGACATCTGTCTAGGCAATGTTTTTTTTTTCCATTTTTTTAAACAGCTTTATTGGAGTATAATTGCTTTACAAAGTTGTGTTAGTTTCTGCTGTTTAACAAAGTGAATCAGCTATACATATACATATATCCCCATATCCCCTCCCTCTTGCGTCTCCCTCCCACCCTCCCTATCCCACCCCTCTAGGTGGTCACAAAGCACCAAGGTGATATCCCTGTGCCATGTGGCTGCTTCCCACTAGCTGTGTTTTATGCATCTGACTCTAAAAGCAAGGGAAACAAAAGCAAAAATAAGTAGAGTTACATAAAATTAAAACACTTCTGCACAGTGAAGGTAACCATCATCAAAACTAAAAGGCAGCCTATTAAATGGGATAAGATAATTGTAAATTATATATCCAAAGAGGGATATATAAAGTAACCATACAAGTCAATAAGAATACAAATAACTCAATTAAAAATGGGGAGAGGATCTGGATAGATGTTATTCCCAGAAAGACATACTGATGGCCAGCAGGCACATGAAAAGTTGTTCAGCATCCCTAACTATTTGGAAAATGCAAATAAAAACCACAATGATATATTACCTAACACCTGTTAGAATGTCTATTATCAAAAAGACAAGAAATAACAAATGTTGTAGAAGATGTGGAGAAAATGGAACTCTTGTATACTGTTGGTGGGACTGTTATTTGGTGCAGCCAGTATAAAAAACAGTATAGAAATTCCTCAAAAAGTTAGCAATAGAACTGCCATCTGACCCACCTGTTCCACTTCTGGATTTTTATCCAAAAAATACAAAAACACTAATTGAAAGATACATTCACCCATATGTTCATTGCAGCATTTTTTACAATAGCTAAGATATGGAAACAACCTAAGCATCCATCTGTGCATGAGTGGATAAAGAAGATGTGGTATATTCACAATGGAATACTACTCAGCCATAAAAAGGAGTGAAATTCTGCCATTTGTAACAACATGGGTAGACTTGAAGGTATTAAGCTAAGTGAAATCAACCAAACAGAGAAAAACAAATACCACATGATCTCAATCATATGTGGAATCTAAAATAAAAACCTAACAAAATAAATCCAAAACAAACTTGTAGATACAGAGATCAGATTAGTGGTTACCAAAGGGGAAGAGAGGGTTGGAGGTAGGTGAAATGACTGAAGGAAGTCAACTCTATGGTGGCGGACGGTAACTGGACTTGCTGTGATGATCACTTTGTGGTGTATACACATCATGTTATAATGCTGTACACCCGGAACTTATATAATAATAAAATAAAACTGAATCTAATCATAAGGAAATATCAGACAAACTCAAACTAAAGGGAATTCCACAAGATTATTTCTTTGTATTTGTATTCTTTCTTTGTATTTCTTCAAAATATTAAGTTCAAGTACCTAGGAATAAACCTACGTAAGGAGGCAAAAGACCTGTACTAAGGAAACTATAAGATACTGATGAAAGAAATCAAAGATGACACAAACAGATGGAGAGATATACCATGTTCTTGGGTTGGAAGAATCAAAATGATTATATTACCCAAAGTAATCTACAGAGTCGATGCAATCCTTATCTAATTACCAAAACCATTTTTCACAGAATTAGAACAAAAAATTTTACAATTAGTATGGAAACAAAAAAGACCCCAAATAGTCAAAGCAATCTTGAGAAAGAAAAGCGGAGCTGGAGGAACCAGGCTTCCTGACTTCAGACTATACTACAAAGCTACAGTAATCAAAATAGTATGGTACTGGCACAAAAACAGAAATACAGATCAATGGAACAGGATAGAAAGCCCAGAGATAAACCCATGTAATTATAGTCACCTAATCTATGACAAAGGAGGCAAGAATATACAATAGAGAAAAGACAGTCTCTTCAATAAGTTGTGCTGAGAAAACTGGAGAGCTACATGTTAAAGAATGAAATTAGAACATTCTCTAACACTGTACACAAAAATAAACTCAAAATGTATTAAAGACCTAAATGTAAGACCAGACACTATCAAACTCTTAGAGAAAACATAGGCGGAACATTCTCTGACGAAAATCACAGCAAGATATTTTTTGATCCACTTCCTAGAGTAATGAAAACAGAAACAAAAATAAACAAATGAGACCTAATTAAACTTAAAAGCTTTTGCACAGAAAAGGAAACCATAAACAAAATGAAAAGACAGCCCTCAGAATGGGAGAAAATACTTGCAAATGAAACAACCAACAAGGGATTAATCTCCAAAATATATAATGCAAACAGCTCATGCAGCTCAATATCAAAAAAACAAACAACCCAATCAAAAAATGGGTGGAAGATCTAAATAGACATTTCTCCAAAGAGGACATACAGATGGCCAAAAAAGCACATGAAAATATGCTCAATATCACTAATTATCAGAGAAATGCAAATCTAAACTACAATAAGGTATCAACTCACCTGAGTCAGAATGGCCATCATCAAAAAGTCTACAAACAGTAAGGGCTGGAGAGAGTGTGGAGAAAAGGGAACCCTCCTACACTCTTGGTGGGAATGTAAGTTGGTACAGCCACTATGGAGAACAGTATGGAGGTTCCTTAAAAAACTAAAAACAGAGCTACCATATGATCCGGAAGTCCCATTCCTGAGTGGATAGCTGGAGAAAACCATAATTCTAAAAGATACATGCACCCCAATGTTCGTTGTAGCACTATTTACAATATCTAAGACATGGAAGCAACCTAAATGTCCATCAACAGAGGAACGGCTAAAGAAGATGTGGTACATATATACAATGGAATATTACTCAGCTATAAAAAAATAATGAAATAATGCCATTTGCAGTAATGTGGATGGACCTAGAGATTGTCTTAGTGAAGTAAGTAAGTCAGACAGAGAAAGACAAATAACGTATAATATTGCTTATATGTGAAATCTAAAAAAATGGTACAAATGAGCTTATTTACAAAACAGAAATAGAGCCATAGATGTAGAAAACAAACTTAAGATTACCAAGGGGAAAAGAGGGGAGAGGGATAAATTGGGAGATTGGGACTGACGTATACACACTACTGTAAATAAAATAGATAACTAATAAGAACCTACTGCATAGCATATGGAACTCTACTCAATACACTGTAATGACCTATATGGGAAAAGAATCTAAAAAAGGGTGGATATATATATATGTAAAACTGATTCACTTTGCTGTACAGCAGATACTAAACTAACAAAATATTGTGAATCAACCATTCTCCAATAAAAATGAATTTTAAAAAACCTAAAGGGAGAGTTATTGTTCCAGATGAAAGGAATCTAAAGTTACATGAAAACTATATACAGTGAATAATCCTGACTTGAATGCCGAACTAGGAAATAAGGAAATTAATAAGACAATTGATGAAATTTGATTATAGACTATATATTAGAGAGCAGCATTGCACAATGTTCAATTCTCAGAGTTTTAAATTGTTAGATGATATGCCAGAGAATATCCATGTTTTTAGGAAATACACATTGAAATGTTTAGGAGTAATGGAGCGTGATGTCAACTGTCATGCATACACACAACACACACATACATACACAAATAGACAAAAACATCTATTTACAAAGACATGTATGTATACAAATGTGTGTGTATGATTATTGGCTAAATATCCTGAGTTATCTCCTACACATATCTGTAGTTCTAAGAGATGAACAAAAAGCAAAGTAAGCACATTCTTGTGATATGTGCTGATAGTTGTGCATATTTGAGAGGTGGTGGCTTTTGAAGGAGGACATAGTTCCGTGCATGCACTGTGACGCTAGACCTAATTACACTATGGTTGGCATTCATGGAGCCCCCAAATGTCTATTTTGTATGTAATAATATAGCCATTCTTACTGTGGGATGGGGGAGGGGGGTCATCTGGCATGAGAAGTCATGTTCACTCTGTATTGTTTACTGATTTTTTTTTTCTACATAATATTTTAGCCCTTTATGTCAAGTACCGTGTCTTATGTCTTATACTCTGGTTTATTGTGTATTGTGTTTCTTAGTTGAGTAGTTCAAAACCATAAGATGATGATTAGTAATCATAAACTCATACTGAGTTTCTCCCCCAGATTTCCTGTGTTAGGGTGAATGTTTAAAGGAAAAACTTATTATTTTCCATTAAACAAATGTTAAATAAATATATTTCCCACAGAAACCCTATTACTTGCCTTTGAGCCTAGAATAATAGGCATAGCTGAGAGCTGACTTAATTAATAATACTTTCCACCTGATATTATTGTGATGATTCAATTATTTAATACATTTAAAGCACTTACAAGAGTTCCTCGCAGAGAATCCGTGCTCAATAAATATAAGCTAGTTTTATTACTTTTCTGTCTATACATTAATTTCGAGGAAGGGAGGGAGGGAGGGAGAAATGGAGGGAGGAAGGACAAAAGAGGAGAGGGGAAATACAGGAGGAGGAGGAGAGGGGAGGAAGCATCTGAGAGGGAGGGAGGGATGCAGAAGGAGAGACAGGTACTCTAGGTCTGCAAATAGAGGCCAAGGTGTTATTGATTGGGCAAGTAAGAGAAATCAGAGTTGTGAATGGAAAGCTCAAGGTTGAAAGAATATCAAGGAAAGAAGTGAGTCAAATACCAGGTAAACTGTAAAAAATCTAGGAGAGGTTAGAGTTCAGGAAACAGAAAACAGGTGGGAATTGAAGTAGGATGAAATAGGAAGAGGAGAATTGATTTAAGTCACCAAGGCTGATAACAAAGAATAGCTTCATTTATTTTGGAATTTACACCTACTCCTTGGGTGGGCCCAAGCCAATCAGCAGGTGAGGGCCTGAAGGCTTTGGACCTGCTCAGAAAAAAATACCTTCAGGGAGTAGGAAGGAGGAGATTGGAGAGAAATGACCTTTCTGTTTCTGTAACTGGTCAGTTAGATAAACAGCTTGTTTTTCTCACTAGCTAGATGTGGTAAATATGGACAAAAAGATATATACGTTAAAAGCAAGCAGGGAGTCTGTTTTCTAGTGGTTCTAGTTGTTCATTTTCACAATTTGATGTGTTTGGGCTTTCTGTAATAAGATCAATGGATTAGAACCACACTCCTCCTAGTTTATTGTTTGTAGTTTTCAAAGTTTAACTGTTTTTGGTAAGAACTTACAAATGTTAAATTAAGTGTACTGGTTTTATGAAGTAAAGGAAGTCTTCTCAAATTGTTGCATTAAGTGAAGGGAGCTTTCCTACCTTGTTCCAACTTTGTGTACTAGCAAGAGAAATAAAAACACATCATTATTCACTGTGTGGGTCTCCGTACATCTCCATCAGATTCTTCAGAGTAGTGGGGAGGGGGCTGGCTGAAACTTCAGATTCCTGGCTCCCTCTAGGTTCTACTGAGTAAAATCTCTGGGAGTTGTGAAGAGCAAGTAGCAGAGGCCATGGAAATAAACAATAAATGAGTGCCCCTGTGGCTAGTGTACTCTGAAGCTTAAGAACCACTGATCTGGACTAATTGTCTCATGAATATAATCCTTGTTGATGGATAATTAAGTATCACTCAAAGAATTAGAACTAGTGGCTTTGTGCATTTTAAATCAGTATCTCTCCTCTGTTGTTTGAAATAGTTGGAATGCACCTCAATTTATCTATCAGTTTTATTATCCACATAAATTGTGACTACCTATAGAGGTTTTTGGTTTTGGTTTTGTTCAATTAATGCGATTGTTCTGTGAACATTTTTTGCACAGGTGTTAGTTTGGGGGCATAGGTCCAGGAAGAAAGTTGTGGTCACAGGGTTTGTGCATATAAAAGTTAATGCAAATTGTCTCCCCAAGGCAGTTGTACCAACTTACTTGATAGCAGTATAAGTCCTCAATGCTTCCCATCCTCTTCAATATTTGGTACGCTCAGAATTTTTAGTTTCCAATTTAGTGGATGTGAAAGTGTATTTCATCATAGATTTAACTTGCATTTCCTGGTTACTAGTGAGCATTTTCTCATATATTTACACATTTATATTTTCATATACTTCAGTCTCTAATTTTGTTCTATGAAATGCTTCCTCATGTCTTTTACTCACATTGTCTTTTGGTTTATTGGATACTTTAAAAATATTTGGTTACATAGCTTACAAATATCTTCTCAGAGTTTGAGTTTGTGGCTTAAGTTTTTAACTTTAATACTTTTGATAAACAAGTTCTTAATATAGTTAAGTGTATCAGTATTTTTCTTTTAGCTTACTATTACATCCTAAGAAATCTTTGCCTCTTAGATCATACATATATCTTCTAAAAATTGGAAACTTTCGACTTTCTCATTAAATCTGACATCCATCTCCATCTGGAATTAATTCTGTGTGCAATGTGAGGTTGGACTCCAGATTATTTTTTCCATTTTGAATTAATTACCTGTTCTTTGAATGTTTCAGTTGAATATATTTAAGAGTATTGCAGTCATTCAGGTTTTCTATTTGAGTCATTTTTGTTGTTTTATTTTTCTAAGAATTTGCTGATTTCACTTGTTTTCGAACTTCACCATTATAAAATTGTTCATAACATTCCTTTATTTTTAGTGTCTGATCTATATAAAATTGTGTGCTCTCTTTATTTCTAAGATCATTTATTTCTGTCTCCTTTTGTTTTATATCAGTTAATCTTCCCAGAAATTTGTCAATTTCATTTGTCCTTTCAAAGGACAACCTTTTAAATTTAAAATATTATTTTCTATTATATATTTTTCTATTTTAGTTATTTTTTATGTTATATTTAGTATTTCTTTTTTCTACTTTCTCTCAATTTTTAGAATACTTAGCTCATGGATATGTAACCTTTTTGTTTTTCTATGATAAACATTTAAGGCTATAATTTCTCTCCAAGTACTTCTTCATCTATACCCAACAAGTTCTTACAATGCTTTTCTTTACTATTCAGTTCCATATGTTTTCTAATTTTATTTTGATTTTTTTCTTTAGAAGTATTATAAATAAACAGAAGTACGAGCTTTAATTTATCTCTTGTCATTTATTTCTAAATTTTGTTGTGTGATCAGAGAATGTGGTCTCTATTATTCAGGTAGTTTGAAATTTATTGAGTTCTATTTATGGCCTGGTATTTGACTAATTTTTTTAAAAATTCCATGTGTGCTTGAAAAGAATGCTTATCTCTATATTTGGTATGCACTGTAATTTATGGCCATTAGACCAAACCTGTTATCTATATGGTATAGCTTCTTACATTCTTTTATTTTGTACTATCTTTATATCTGTGCTCTGTCTTTATATATTAGGTGTATATTTTATAAATGATGCCTAGCTGTATTTTAAAAATTCAGTCTTAGAATCTTAATCTTTTAATGTATAACAATAAATTTATATATATATGATACCTGATGATATGGATTCAATTCTACCATCTTATTTATTGCTTTCTATTTGTTCCATTTTTTTCATGTTTCTCTTTTCTTTCTTTTTTTGCCTTTTTTTGTCTTGAGTCCCTCCCCATTCCATTTGCATGCTACTTTATTCTTTCAGTGATATTCTAGAAATTTCAAGATGCATACTTTACAATTAAGTTATTTTTTTAAATTAATTTTTATTGGAGTATAGTTGCTTTACAGTGTTGTGTTAGTTTCTGCTGTACAGCAAAGTGAATCAACTATACATATATATATATCCCCTCTTTTTTTGACTTCCTTCCCATTTAGGTCACCACAGAGAATTAAGTTATTATTAATAATTATTTTTAACTACTAACTGTTGTGTTTATTATCTTTTCTTTTCACTGAAAAACAAAAGCACCATTTGTAATATTCTAACTGCAATCATCTCCATTTCTAGCTTTTCAGGATAATTATTCTTTCTTAGTTTTTTCCACATTTTTGATGTTTGTAGAATCAATATTTGTTTAACTTGAACCATCGATTTACAGTTTTCTTTCTATGCCATTATTTCTTGCATCTTAAACTATCTTCCTGGTATCATTTTTTTCCCCCATAAAGTATATCTTTAAAGCTTCTCTTTAGTGAGCTCTGTTGGCAATAAACCATCTCAATTTCAATTTGTGCAAAAATGTCAGATTTGCATCATTATTGAAGATAGTCTCACTGGATATAGAAGTTCAGTTATTTTCTGTCAGTTCCTGAAAATATTATTCTACTCTCATTTCACATCCATTTTGCTGTTGAGAAGTTGGTTATCTAACAACTGTTCATCTGTAGGCAATCTATTTTTCTCAATAGCCAACTGTTAGAACCTTCTTGTTGTATTTGGGTTTCTTCAGTTTTATACTGATGTGTCTAGATAATACCATTTTTATTTATCCTGTATGTAATTATTTGAGCTTCTTAGATCTGAGATTCCCTGTCTCATCATAATCTGATAAAGCCTTTACACCTTCAAGTATCTTCCCTCTTCTCCATTCCTCCAGTTATCTCCTGCAACCTGATTAAGCACACATATGACGTTCTCATTCTCTCTGTGTCTCTTCACCACCCTTTCACATCTGCCCTCACTCTGTTCCTCTTGCTTCATTCTACTTAATTTCTTCAAATTTATCTTTTGGATAACATTCTTCAGCTGTTTCTCATCTGCCTTTGAAAATCTTCATTGAGTTTTTAATTTCAGTTATTATATGCCATTACATTTTTCATTTCTTAGAGTTCCATTTGGGTGTTTGATCACAGCCTGGCCCATATTAATAGTCTTTGATTCCTTTACAGCGTCATTTTCTTTTTAAAATTTCTTTTATTAACACTTTTTTTTTTCCTGAAAATAGTAATACGTGGATTGCTGGCCTGGTTCCCTAAGACTTTTCTTCTTTAAATATTTTTTTCATTGTAATTGTTGTAGCATGGAACTTTATCTATATAAATCCACTGAGCCCTGATTTTAATGTATTTTGCTAAAAAAAAAAGATTTAGGTCTGTTTCTGCCAGGAAGTTGTATTTCCACCTGGGATTACTTTAAACTAAATTTTTGGCTTGCAGTTTTTTGGCAGTTTTTAAGGTAGACTCTGTCCAGGTCCTAAACCCACGTGAATGCTCTTAGTTTGGAAAATCTCAAGAAACAATATTTCTACTTTTCTATTCCACCCAGGACCAAGGCTGAAAAAGAAAATTGAGTGTTTCAACTTATAAGATTCCTGGTCTGATCTCTTTCTTTCCTCATGCCTTGACTTTGTCTCCTTTGCAATGAGTATGGTGTTCCTTAGAACACAGTACCACAGGGATCGGCAGAAAAACTCAGAGAAAATATGGGTTCCTGTGTATTCCCTTAACACTATGAATTTGTGCCTATTTATTGTTTTGGCCTCTGAGAACTTATCTTACATTCAGCCATTCATGAATGAAAGATTATTGTTATTATTAATATTATTATTTGAAGTAGGTTTGGCATACAGGGGTTGATAGAGATTGAATCTCTAATCTGTTATATCTCTGTAAACAGATTACTAGAAACACTATTTAAAATTGAAAAATAAAATGATCAGTTACAAGTATAACAAGGAGCGTGAACAATTAGAGATTTCAACTAAGATTTCCGCCATGCATCTTGAGACATGGCCTCCAGGAGCCTTTGAAACAAACCCCTAAAACTGCCTCTTTTCCTTGATTTACCTTTACATGTTTCATTTTCATTGTCAAAATCCACCCATGAAATAAAAAATCTGTAAAGCTTCAGTGGATCAATAGTGAGAAAATTTTAGACATTCCAACTTGAGAGGAAAAAGATGTTCTTAGTGATTCTAAAAGGCTGTAAATAAAAATTATTTTTAAAAACTCCAGTGAAACAGGAAGTTATACTTAAATATGTGAGATAGGGATTCCTTAGAAACAGTTGAGATTTAATCAATTTTCAAAATAAACCATACAGGGTTCTTTAACTGAAAAGTAAAAAAATATTTTAATAAATAATGACTGTGTTCTACTTTTCCCATCATATGCCAGTTACCAAAGATAATAAGTAGGCACATATCATTATAGAAAAGATGTGATTTAATTAATTTTCATGTTTTGTTGGCATGCATGACCCTAGATTAGGTGTTTGAATTCAGTCATATCAAAGAAAAGACTAATTTTTTATAGTGGACTTCATGGTGTAAGGAAACTTACTGATTTATGTTTATAATAACAGCAAATTAGAAATAAGTTTGGTATGGCACATTAATTAAATTGAAACATTTGAATTATGGTTCCTTTGCAAATTTGTATGAATTTGCAAAGGAACCATACCTTTTGTGGGAGCTTCTTTTATTAGAAACTATGGTGTTCTGTATTCCCAGTAATAAACCCCCTGGAAAAGATGTCCATTAACTGTGCTTCTGTGTGCTGGCCTTTGGTCAGATGTGGTTAGGGAAAATGTGGCATAAAATCTACTTTGGGCTTTACTGGGTGTTCTTCCTTCTAATGCCTTCTCCTTCAATTTAGTGAGTCATAAAGGGGTTGAGACAGGAGAGGCCATATTATGAAATAAAAGCATAGCCGAAAAAGAATGTTGCAGATAAATCCATCAACCTTAGATTATGTCGGTTACATAAATAGTAACAATGAAGTTCATTACCTCAGTCCATTACAACTTTTCAGTCAATTGCAATGATCAGAAAATGTAAACCTTATATAGGGTGATTGTTTTTCAGCCATTTAATCACCCCATTCAGATCATTTCTGATCAGGTTTATTGTTGCATAATTGCTTACTAGCTTAGAAAGAAAGCCTTTGAATAACTCTTGTCTAGTCACATTTATAATAATGTCTGTTACTCATAAATATTGGGTGATAAAAATGACTCGAGAAAAGCCCAATTACTTGTTTTTATTTGTTTAAACTCTTCCATTTGGGGAGTATGTGACAACACGGACAAGTACTGTGAGGCTAGTGAAAATCTATTTCACTGAGAAAACTTCATGTAGCTTTGAATGACAATAATTCATGTGTCTGTGTTCTTGTCTAATGAGGCTGGAGAGATAGCCTGAGCTAGATGCAGTCTGATTGGCTTTCTCATGCTTCTGTGGAGTTTGGATTTTAACTGCTAGGCACTGTTTTCAAATCCCTTTCAAACGTGGATGAGATGTAACCAGACTAGGGTGTTTGAAGAATTATTCTGGCAGTGTGGTATACAGATAATAGCTACAATGATTAGGCAAGAAGATACTGTAATGGTATAGGAGAGAAATGATGAGGGCCTGAATTAAGGAATTAATGGGGATATGGATCCGAGAGGACAAATTAAAACGCTACTTAAAGGATAAAATAAACACGTGTTAAGGACAAATTGGATGTACAGACATTTGAGCGACAGGAGGAAGGTGAGGGTATTGCTCAGATTTCTGTCCTTGGCCCTTTTAGCTCTCCCCAAATGTGGCTTAAAACGGTTTCTCTAAGCTAAGGACATATATGTATGTATGTCCAAATATATATATATATAAAAAATTCTAGGCTAGAGATTGTTAAACCTTTAGTTCTCAAGAAACTTTATATTCTTTATATTCTTTGAGAACCCCAAAGAGCTTTTGTTTATGTAAGTTAAATTCATTGATTTTTATTATGTCAGAAATTAAAATGTAGAATTCAGAATACAGATTCATTTTAAAATAATAAATTCATTACATGTTAACATAAATAACATTTCTATGTAAAATATTTTGAAAAAAATTAATGAGAGAAGTGGCATTGCTTTATATTTTTGCAAAATTCTAATGTCTAGTTTAATAGAAGTCATTTAGATTATCATGCTGGCTTTGGCAACATGCTGTATTTGAAAAAAAATTGTCTCACTCCAATTTTTAGTTAGAAAAGAGAGGAGTTATTATTCTTTTAATACTACACTCAAACTTGACAAGTGATAATGTGGAATCTAAAAATCTTATCAGTGGACTTTTGTACTCTGTTGAATGTACTCAGTTCTTTGGCCTGTCTTGCACCTTAAATGCCTCTTCTATCCATTCATGATTTAGTAACATTATACACTGGTCACGTAGAAAATATTGATTTACTTAGCTACAGATCTTCTAAGTATTGGCATATTTCATTATAAAGTATCCCTAAATCACATTCATTAATAGCACCATTTATCTAATCAGAAGAGTATTAAGTATTGGGAAGCTCTCAAGTTCATGGTGTGGATATAAGTTTTCAATGTTCTATTTTTTGCGTGAAGTATAAATTTTTTGCTCAAAGTACAAATTTCTCATTGCCAACCATATTGTCAATGAGTTTTCCTTGAAGTGACAAGTTCACTTCGTTCACTTTCAAAAAAATGTCTGCTAGTGGTCAAGTCTGGATAACCATTGTTTGTCTGTTAGTTGTTCTTTCAAGTACAACCATTGTTTCATTGGGAAGAAGGGGGAGCCTATTGACTTTTTTAGCAGCAAATCGAATCACACAGACACTTTTCCTTGAGATAACTACTGAACTTCAATATGTAGCAGAAGGGCAGTATACATATTGCCACACAGAATTTTAGAAAGACATGTACTGGACTTTCCCTTCTCACCAAATGGAGTAATTAGGATCCAGTATGGCTAAACAAAATGGACAACATATATGAAACAACCATTTTCAGATATTGGATGTGAGGCCGTTCCGGAATATCAACGCTGAGAGGGGAAACAGTAAGGTGAGTCCTATAATTGCTCCAGCTTACTACCGGGAGAAAGTTTCCAGGCCACAACAGGGGAAGGGGTAACCTAGGTGGAGTCATTGGTTTCCTAGAGTTCAGGAGGTGGAGGTGGGAGTACAGGGCGTCTGAGGCATCTCGAGTTCACCAGGCAGAGCACTGAAGTGTAGAGAGCTGCGCAGAGAGGAGCTTTGGAGAGCTGCAGAGGACTGAAGCTGCTTGAATCTTCAGCTGAATACTCATCAGGCCATGCCTGCAAGGAAACTACTCAAGACTGAGAAAGAACCATCCTGAGGGAGCAGGGGAACCTCTCAGGAGTTCACTCACATCTGGGAATTGCTTGTGTATCCACCACCAAGAGTGGAAAAACCTTAGAGTCCAAGAAACATCAGGGAGGACACTTAGCAAGGTATTGCCTGGCCAGTGAGGGCAAAATCAGCCCTAAATGAGACTGTTCTGGTCATGCCTAGCAAAATTTAAAAGCAAATCTTAAAATATCAAACTTTTCAAGTAATGTAGCTGCATCCTAGAACAAAGTTCAAGTATATCTATAGGAATACAGCACCCAAGAAGGTAAAGTTCATAATGTCAAATCAAAAATATTGATTTTTGATTAATTTGATTTTTAATTAATATCAATATCAAAATATTGATATCCCTCCCGTTGCGGAGCACAGGCTCCGGACGCACAGGCTCAGCGGCCATGGCTCACAGGCCCACCCTCTCCGCGGCATGTGGGATCTTCCCGGACCGGGGCACGAACCCGCGTCCCCTGCATCGGCAGGCAGACTCCCAACCACTGCGCCACCAGGGAAGCCCCATAAAGGACTTCTATCTAGAATATATAGAGAACTCTTAAAACACAGTAATAAGAAAACCAACAAGCCAATGAAAAAACTGGGCAAAAGATTTAAATGGATACTTGACTAAAAAAGATATCAGGATTGCAAGCAAGCACATTAAAGATGCTCAATGTCATTAGTCATTGTGGCACAAACCACACAGCTATTATCCGAAGTGGTTATACCATTTTACGTTCCCACCAGCGGTGTCGAGGGTTCCAGTTGCTCACCACCCTTACCAACGCTTGGTCAGTCTTCTCAGTTTCAGCCATTCTGATCGTTGTGTTGTGGTATCTTACTGATTTTTTTTTTCTTATACAAAATTAACATTTATTTTAAGAACAAGTGCATGGTGGTTAATAGTACAGTTCGGTGCCACTGCCTTTATTATTCATGCTTAGGCAAGAGCTGTCTTACTCTCCATTACTTTTGCACCATCTTAGGCAAACTGTATCTTAGTATTATTATGAAAATTTTCTTGACCTCATGGACCCCTTGAATCACGGTTCTAGTCTGCACTTTTCACCCAGACTTCACATTGTTAATATATGCTCCATCTTCAGATTTGCTAAAATCAATATTTTCTTCTGCCTTCTCAACAGCAACAAAAAATTTAGCCCTATTCATGTGTTTCCTATCCTAGTTAAAAGCATCACTGCTACCCCTAACACCCCAGGCCTATCACGGAGCCCTCTCTTTCTCCCACATTCAGTGAACTTCTCTGCCTCAGAAATGTCTTTGCTTTTCCATTCTCCATCCCCATCGGCCTGGATGATCATCTTCTCTTTTACAGGCTGCTGCTGCTGGTGGCCTGTCTCCTCACTGTCTTTGTGGAATTCACACCTCATTATGGGGCTCTACATTGCCTATAGAATAAAGTCAGAATGCCTTAGAGTAGCTGACAAGGTTGCTCAAAATCCTATATTATGTAAATTTTTTAAAATTAACAGCATGATTTAAAACACCGACACTGATTGGCCACTAATTTAGACAATAATTAATTCTAACAGTAAATGTGTAATGATAACAGTACGTTTAGGACAAAGGCCAGTAGAACTGTTTTTGTACTTCTAGAATGTATTAAAGTTTGAAAAATTATTAGCTGCCAACCTTTAGATTCAAGGATTGAATATCTGCTTTTTTTCTTTCCCTAAGAAACTAATAGTTCATTATAACTTCAGAATTCCAATTAAAATGGTGGATTGTTTGAAAAGTACACTACTCAAAAAGTCTGAATTATAAATGTGAGTTCAGGTATGTGATGCTTTACACAAGGGTTTTATTTTGTCCCAAAGAGCTCCTGTGACTTGCATGATTTAATAAAGCAGCTCAAATTATTTCTGAGGCTGCAGAGACTAAGGTTTCAAAGTGTTTTCCTCAATTTATGATACATATTGAACTTCTCTTTGAAGAAGTTAATCTTTTTTGTTTTAATCAATTTATCTTTTTGAATTCTATTTTTCATTATTATATTTTACTTTGCTAAATATCATTTTTTGTCATTCTTATATATATATTCAAGAATGAAACTCAAACAGCAAATTGTTAGTAGAAGCTTATTAGTCTTAGACCCTAGAGTGTAATTACAAGTTATCTATTGCTAATGAAATAAGATAAAGGCATTTGGTCAGGATATTTTTAGTTGTACTGGTAATGGCATTTTGAGTAGCTTTTTACCGTATTCATATTATGAGTGTAATGCCACCATTCCAGATTTTTGCCACGTCCCTTTTTGTATCAAAACTAAGGTGTGCTGTTCCGTATTACTCAGGATCATTATGCTGCTAACCACATAATAGCTAGCTTATGGCATTCCTTGCTGCTCCAAAATATCCCACCTCCCCTTAGATGATTTTCTCTTCATTTTTGCTAAAAGCTGGTCTTCATTTTCATATTTCAGTTCCTCATTGGAAATGGTCATCCGCTGCATTGACAGCGCCATTCGAAGGCATCTCTGAACATTAACTCTAGTGTTAAAAGGAAGAAACTATGTAAAGAGCCCATGAAAAAGCAAAATACCTCTGTGTCTTATTGAATAAAAGATCTAGCTCTGAAATCTATGTCAATACAATCAATATCCTGAAGCCTATGTATCTGAGGTCCATAGAACTCCCATCCTCAAGTGATCTTCATCAAATTTGGAAGGAAATGTTACAGATGAGCTGTGTTTGACTTAAACACCCCCTACTTCTAGCTAGCAACCAAACGTTTCCTAGTCTCAGTAATTATTTTTCTAGACAGACACCTTAAATTTTATTTTCTTAACATCAGTAACATTTTCTCATTCATACTTAGGTTTATGCTAGAAGATAATAAAACACAAGATCATATCAGATCAACAAACAGCTTGATACAAAATGATGCCTCTAACACTAATTTACCATATGTTTATATTTCACATAGGGAATAGAGCAAGATGCCCTTATATTTTAATTCTTAATTCTTCTCTGAGAAACACAATAGGCAGTTTAAATTATATGGAGAAATAAGTAAAGATTGGAAAAGTCAGACATTTTATGTTACCACCAAATGGGAATTCACTTACATTCATATATTTAGGATATATAATTTTCACTTTAAGTTTGCATAAGACATTTCAAATTACTTTTACTAGTGTCTTAATATTCCTATATATTGGGA
Source organism: Kogia breviceps (assembly GCF_026419965.1). Lineage (NCBI taxonomy): Eukaryota > Metazoa > Chordata > Mammalia > Artiodactyla > Physeteridae > Kogia > Kogia breviceps. Next base: position 19,650,222 of record NC_081315.1, read on the forward strand.
GAGTTGAATTTTTTTAAATCCCCATTTACAAATTGCATAATAGCAGAGTTGGAATTACATTTGTTCCCAGGAACTATATTTATTCATTAAATTTTTATGATTGTACTATTTACTAGGCAATTACGGTTTTCTTTTGAACTGTAATAGGAATGCTGGGAGCAGGTGGAAACTGACACAAGTTCATCTTGTATCTGTATTTTTTTTTTATTTTTAATAGCATCATAGTGCTATAAAATGTATTTGTAAGGATATAAATAATGCTCATCAATTTCTTTAGTAGCTTCCTATACGAAGAAGCTTAGCTTTTATTCAACTTTTTGTTAATTCAACTTTTCCTTTTATTCAGCTACCTCAACAGGAATTCTCTTTGACTAGTGTTATGGTAATTGAGAACATTAAATTTTCAGCTCTACTAGAATGCCACCCAATACCCTAACAAATACTTTATCATTCCTTCCTCTAGTCTGGAGCTTCTTAAGCAAGGGGAATTTTCTCAATCGCTGTTCCATTAGTCAAAATGACTAGAACCATACACAATAATTTTCTTATTCAGTTGGCCAAGTTCTTTACAACACATTGAAATTCTTTTAAAATATGAGAAAATGCGGTTTATATCTAATCTGTAATTGTTTGTTAGTCTTTCAAAGATGTTTAGAAGTTAGGAAAAAGGAGCTATACAATTTTTTTTTCCTACTTTCTTTCTCAAGAAAGATACTATATGATTTCAAATATTTAATTTTATAGGATTATTTGATCTCAACAAATATATGAAATCAACTTTGAATTATGGATAAGAATTTTTAGATCCAATGAAAAATATTTTTTAAATTAAATTTTTTTCTCTAATTATAGAAATAAGATATGCTCATTATGAAAAGTCTAAATTGTACAGAAATATAAAAAAAGCCAGAAAAATATGTCACTCAGAATGACAATACCTGGAGGCAATCACTGTTGACCTTTTTTTTTCTTTTTGATTGCTTTTAATCTTAGATAGCATTTGAAATTGTAAAATTTTTTTTAAATTAATTTTTATTGGAGTATAGTCCCTTTACAATGTTATGTTAGTTTCTACTGTACAGCAAAGTGAATCAGCCATACGTATACATATATCCCCTCTTTTTTGGATTTCCTTCCCATTTAGGTCACCACAGAGCACTGAGTTCCCTGAGCTATACAGTAGTTTCTCATTAGTTATCTATTTTATTGTTAACATTTTGACATTTTCATTCCAAAGATAAATTCTTGTAAGTGTAGAATACAGGCTGTTTAATAGTTGAGAGAGTACTTGCCAAATATGTATGTAGAAGCACTTTAAAACAAAATCATAGTTTACGTTAGAGGAAAAGGCGAAGTGTAAGTGGCAAGTATCTGACTACACTGCTGAATGAATGTGGGAATAAAATTTCTTAAAACTCTGAAATGGTAAGCCAGGATGTCACATTTTGCCTTTGGCTCAGGAATGATATGTTAACAACTGTTCCATGAGAAAATGAAAATCCTGCCAAAATCAATGTCACACTCTAATGAAAGATTCTAGTATGGGCCAAAATACCTCAAAACAATCATCACACAAAATATTAATATATGGAAGCATAGATTTAAATGTAATGATAATCTTAGTTACACAGAATTGGGCAAAATATTGATGTAGGGAGAAGCAAAAATAAGCTATAAATAGATGAACTATTAGAAAAATGGAAGAAGATACAAATTTATAATGAAGAGTTTTCTGGTACTTCCTATAAAGAATTATTTTAAAAATCTTCTTTTATAAAGAAATCATAGACTAGTTCTAGAGTTAAAAATGGTCTCAATATCTTGTCCAACATTGTTATTTGACAGATGATATAATTGAGACCTTGAGACATTACTTTGTTTATGTAGTACCCATAGTATGCAAGTGGGCAGGAGTCTGGGAACATCTGTGCTGAGTCAGGGTGCTGACTCCTTCCCTCTGAATTCCAGTTCTCCAGTGGCGCTAGTGCTTGCACAGAAAGCGTATTACTTCTCTTCCATTATTTGTTCATGACTGATCCAGTCCTTTACGCCTTACATTTTAAAAGTACTTATTTTCTAATATTCAGTGAATTTCTATGAGTTATGGACTTCTGTGAGTCAAGCACTGTTATAAGAACTTTATGCACATTTAAAATTTAACCCACACAAAAACAGTGAGGTCTGGATACTAGTACCATTCTGATTGTTAAGTAAAAATACAAACATGTGAGGGTAGGCAACTAGGAAATGACAGAGCTGGAATGTGGATCAGATACGTCCAGCACCCAATTTTAAATCAATAACTACTGAACAAATTTTTGTTTGATTTGTAAAAATTACTTTTAGGGTCTTTTGGGGGTACCAGCCCATTTTTAACTTCTTAGATGGTTACATAGTCTCAAGTCTAATCAGCGTGTTCTTAAAATTGTCAAGGATTTTCTATCTCAGAGTCTGAGATGAAAACCTGAGGTGGCAATAATTGGAGTGAGCTTGGCTGAGGATAATGCTGCCACAGGCAGTGAATCCTCTTCTCCATTATCTATAGCTTCAGTTGTAGAAAGATTTTAGGCTTTCATAAAACACCTCCACATTCTAGATTTAACAGGAGGGTCCCACTTGAACATATTTTACATCTTAGACCATGTGTCTTAATTTACATGTACAAACTTGCAATATATTTTATTTGAAGACAATATTATACAGTCCATTACTTTCTCATACTAAATGAAATTCCAGAGTTTTCCTCTCTGGAATAGTATAGCAATACTTAAAAACTAAAAACTTTTAAAGTAAATAAGTTTCTGAGTTTTCCATTTGAAACATTTCATTTTTTTATCCAAAATGTATTCTTTTTCATTTTAGGCATCATATTTCAAAATTGCAACCAAAAATCATTATTCTCTTGTCCTGATCTATCATCTTTCCAGTATGCATGCCTCTTTTATTGGAGTTTGTTTTCATGTTTCCTTGTCAATATTACCTCCCTATTTTGTGCTTTTTATGATAAATATTCTATGATATTAACCTTGATTTAATAACATAAAATGATACCCCATAGTGTCTTCTTCAGCAGCATTTTCGTCATACGAGATTACTCTGATCTTCATGAATGTAGACACTTTTTTCATATTAGCCTTTTGATCGCTAGGATATATTTTCATGTTGTTAATTGAAGCATTTTATCATTTTCCTCCTTTATTGTTACATTTAGATATTAGGAATGCTTTTTTTCCCCACAGTCCTGAAACATTTAGATATTAGGAGTGCTTTTTCCATAACCCCCCAAATTCATATACTCCGTGTCTAATATGTTTCCCCAGTTCCCATGCTAGTTAGTGCCATATCTGTATAATTTATTTTTCCTCATTATTCAACTTTGCCTAATTTTCTTTTGAAATATATGTATTAGCTATAAGGAACAATTACCTTTCTTTGGAATACATGGTTTTTTCTTTGTCTTAGTTCAGTTTCCACTAAATAATGGTTTTAGCCAACTGACATTTATTGAGCTTCTACTTTGCGGCAGGCTCAGAGTTGAGGTGGAAACAAAGATCATCAGCTTCTGCTATCAAGAGCTCACTATCTAATGAAAGAGAGAGGAAAACAAAGAACTTGTAAATAATATGATCCATGTGACACTTTCTAATGAAGTATAGTACATCCCAAAAGCTATGATCATAGGTAAGTTGGAAAAGGTCTTCCACCAGGAGCAACTGTATGATAGGAGTGTTGAAAATGAATTAGGAGGAAAAATGGGATTAGGCACAGCAGGCAAAGGAAAAGAGCATACATGAACGAATTTGAAAGACGATGGTTACGTTCAGGGGCTTGGAGATTGGAATGGCTACAGTGGGAGTAGAGCATCCTCACAGATGAAGCAAACAAAGTGAGTCATTAGCGCTCTTCTCCACTCTTAACAGAAGTGGGTCTGCTGATGAGGCAAACTTGCTAGAACTTTGTGTGTGTGACACCGGGGACCAGCACGATGTATGTGGACCAGCCAAACGTCTTTTACCATCAGTGAAAAGTATACCTCTGTGGCAAGAGCACAGGGTTTGGAGTTGGATACTCCTGGATTTGACCAGCTCTGTGACCTATGGCAATTTATTTAACTTTTTAAAAACTCCATTTCTTTATCAGTGAAATGAGAAAATAATAGTATGCGTTTTAGGACAATTGTGAGGATTAAATGCAATTATGTGTAGAAATCTCTAGCTCGGGCACTTGAGACTTAATCTGAACTCAATACATATTACCTCTTATTTTTACCCCAACCTGAAAAGCTTCTTTTTGGGTCTTATCTATCAATAAGGTGAGCCCCAAGGCAAACTTTCCTAGGCTTAACTGCAGAGTCCTCTCATATTAGTAGATCTCGCTGAATAAAAGGGGAAAACAAAACACCCAAACCTACTTCAGCCCCAAAGCTGTACAGACTCAGTTTCTATCATTTTTATTCAAGTTGAAGAAAAGTTATGCTGATATACACTATTGCTGTATATAAGCAATAGTATAAAAGCAAAAGGTTGCTTTTATATGGAAGCAGGCAATTTCAAAGTCATTTTGTCTAGTCACATGAAAATATGACACTAAAAACTATAATACATACTAAAATTATTTACACTTTATTTAATTTGGAAATTAAAATAAAATCCTCACGTACAGAGTCCTTTTCTGTGGAAATAGTCTTGGATATCAGTTTAAGATGCCGATTACTATTTAAAATGTGTAAAACGCTGGTGGGCATTTTTTTTAAAAAACATACCAAAGAAAGTCTGCTGTCAAAGTTCATGTTCTTCTCTAGATGATTGTAAAGAATTTGAAGATACTTGAAGGAAAAAAAATCAGAACTGTATCTGCTCCTTCAAATCCAATTTGGAGAATCATCGTCATTACCTACTGATAATGATTCCACATGTTTGGCATTATAAAAAGAGTCATTTTCTCTGGCAGTGAGAGTCAATCCGACAACATACAGACCACCCCTGGGAATTCTTTGTAATATAAAACATTCTTGTGAGATAGTTCAGTGAGCAACAAGACTGGTAAACATATACACTCACATATAAATTGCCCTTTCTATGTAAAGTAAGGATCCTAACTAGAACATCAATTTAATGTCAAATGGAGTATAATCTTACACTATCATAGGAATTAATGCCTTAGACATTTTCACTGGAGTTTTGGGCCATATGTTGTTTTTAACAGTTCTGAAAATTGTGTGTCTTTGATTTTATCAGATCATTCCCGTGAGAAACTGACTGTCATATGCAGGGATTTAACTGTGGGTGGTGAAACAGTATAGTGTAGTGATTATGGGTTATTATTAATAATAATTAATATTATTGTTATTGTTCAGCAATAACTAGCTGTATGGCCTTGGAAGAGTTCATTTACTGCTCAGAGCCTTATTTTCCTCATTTAAAACATCACCTCCCTCCCTATCTCCCTGAACTCCCTACCAGCTTCCCGGCTTTAATGACCTTCCCAGCACTTGCCAGCATTACTACACTCCATATTTTATACCTGTATTTTTTGCCTCCACCCCTTTAGCTTGCAAGTGCTTGGAAGGAAGGCTCACCTCAGCTCCTTGTACATCATCTGGTACTTAGTTGGTGCTTCAAAAATATCTCTTCAAAGAATAAATGAACTAATCTATAAAATGAAGATAATATTAGCACCTACCTCATGGAATCTTAGACATTAGAACACATTAATTGTGTGTTAATGTATGCAAAGCACTAACAACAGTACTTAGCACTTAGTAAATGTTCAGTAGTTTTAGCTGTTACTAATTAATATTCCCGAGGAAGTTTGTTAATAAGTTTGTTAATAAAATCATGGGTATTCATTTCAGAACAAATCTGTATTTGAAATTCTTTTCCTTTTAGCCAATGAATTGATTATAGCCTCCCTTTTCATCTGCTAAACTAGAAGACATCATCACTAAAAACTTTCCAGCTTCCTGATGGTAACTTGTGGCTGACTTTGCTACTTGGGAGTGGAAAGGTCAGGAGTTAGATCCACTTGTTAAAATAATGTAGTCACTCACTGAGGATTGAACAGAAACTCAAGTCCAGTGGCAAGGGCAAGGGATTTGAAGTGAAGGGTAGTCGTTCATGCTTTTATTATTTAATTAAAGTATTCATTCACAGGAGTTTAAAAGCTATCCTATTCTTTTTCTTATTCTTTCCAAGGGCAGAGGTCTCTCATTAGGCATTCTGGGATCCTGCTCTCATCCTTCTAGTATCTTCCCTCCTTTCCTTTCAGCCATTGAGTCATTCACCAAGTCTAGCTACTCCGTTAGCTGATCCCCTTCTCCACTGAGCTGTTGAGGAGATTAGATTAGACACATATGCCTTGTTCTTGCTTCCCTGCGCTTACCACTCTGAATTCTCCTGAAATACTAGGATCTGTAGCCATGTCTAAGTACCTGTACAAAGAAAGTAATGTCTCCCTAATTAAATTGAAGCTTCTTAGGAAGAAAATAAAATCCATTCATTTTCTAAACAATATTGAAATTTTATTTTTTATCCAAGAACCAGAAATTCCTCATCATTTACTTTGCAAAATTTAAGATTTTGCTGTTGAATTTATTACTTAGGGTTCTACTACGTTATTCATTGGTTAACTGTATCTACATTTAATTTTTTTAACCTTGTTTGATAAAAAGTAATGTATTGTCTTCACAGCTTTGAAACACATTAGAAGAGGAATAGAAGATTCTATTTGGCTAAGCAATTTATGGGGGAGGAATAGAAATGACTCACAGAATTTTAAAACTCTTTGCAGATGATTTTAAATGGTTGACAGAAATTCAGTAATCCAGCTTTGAAAAGGGATTATAATTTTAAGTGTGTATTCAAAGTAAAATACCGTGTATCTGAAAATCTTGATTGCAAAGAGCCATTAGAATATAAAGCATTACTATTGCACCTAATAGTTATAAATACATATAAGATTATCCCATTTTAGTTTTTTTTCAAAAATACGCATTTGTATTCTTCAAACAAAGACAATAAGGTATATGGCAAAAAGTTAGCTAGGGTTATCTCTAGGAAATAATATTATAGGTGATTTTATTTTTTTCTTCTTTATGTGTGTGTTCTAAATTTTAATGAATATTTATTACTTATGTATAAATACATAAATTTGATTATGAAAAATGGAACTGCTGCTGTCCTCTCACCCACTGAAAATGATGAATAATTTTTTGTTGATGTTCATTTTTGTCTGGTTGATTGGAAAAGTAATATTTGTGGGTTGTTAAAAGTTTAGTTTATATTATAAAAAATGAAGAAAAAAATGTTGAAAATGACTTTTATTCCTACCTCTCAGAAATAATCACTGTTAAAATAATAGTAGTTTTTTTATCCCATATTATATATATACATATATACCAGTATATTTATAGATGCATGTGACTTACGTATATGTATGATACATATATATGTGCATATATCTACACACATGTACATATATATGCTTTTTTATTCAGCTAACATTATAACAAAAATTGTCTCATTCATCTGGAACACTGCTCAAACCATACATTTCATGAATCTCTGTTCAGATTAATCTATGCTTTTTTCTTTTTTTGTTTTTTTTTTGTTTTTTTTTGTGGTACGCGGGCCTCTCACTGCTGTGGCCTCTCCTGTTGCAGAGCACAGGCTCTGGATGCGCAGGCTCAGCGGCCGTGGCTCACGGGCCCAGCCGCTCCGCGGCACGTGGGATCTTCCCGGACCCGGGCACGAACCCGTGTCCCCTGCATCGGCAGGCAGACCCTGAACCACTGCGCCACCAGGGAAGCCCTGCTTTTTTCTTAATTGTAAGAAAAGATTCACAAAAAGACACTTGTAAATTGCTGAATTTAGCTGGGTTGAGTGTACATTATCATGCTCTAGGTATTTCAATGGAATATTTTATAAGACCACAAAAAGTCATTTCCCTGCTCCAGAATTATAGGTCCCATGTATAATTTAACACTCAAACTTGGAATGATCAATTCATACACAAATTTTTGCTTGTAGCCTAGACTTTAAAAATACAGCAACCAGAATGGATTCAAAACTTTAGTGTCTTTCATTAAAGGAATAATCAAGAGTCTGATGGTCAGTTTTTGTTTGCAATTTTATTCAATAGATTTTGATTTTATTTCATTCTGGATAATCTGTTGGAAGTGATTATCATCGATACATCTTGAACTTCTTTAGAGAGGACGTAATTAGGGTTTGTTTCATTAAGTGACATTTCAATCCTTTCATCTAAGTGCTTTGTGTATGCAGTTGCAGGAAATAACTGTTGACAGCATAGGTAATGCTAATATTGCCTTAGCAACTCTCAGAAAAAGTAAACAATGAAAATGTGTAGGAGAGCAAGAGGCAAGCTTCGTGCTTTCTAAGCTTTGGTGATTTTCTCTAGCTTTGTTCTTTGTTCTGTCTTTAGGGTTATACTGACTGAAGTACAGATGTACTTCCTTAAGACAGTCAGGCAAAGACTGTGGTAGATAGAACAAATTACTGTCCTTCAGATACAAGCCACTCCAACCCCCGCCAAAAAAAAAGAAGCTAGGTGTGGATTTATTCAATCGTTAAGTCAGGCAACAAACATTTACATCTGAGATGTATATGAATACACAACATATTATTATGTGTACTCACATAAATATTGAGCATCTACTATGTTAAAGCCCTGTTGTATGCATCAGAGATAGAGGGGGAAAAAAGAACTAATTACTTGACCTCAAAAACTTGCATTCTAAATGGATGGACAAGAAATAAGGAAACATAAATATTTACATGATATGATTTCAGTTAATGGCTTATGCTGTGATAATGTTATGGAAAGTTAATCACACCAAGGTATACATTGTTACTGCATACTGCTTCTCAAACTTCAGCATGTATTCAAATCACTTGGGATCCTTTTAAAAAGCAGATTCTGATTCAGTGGGTCTAGCGTGGTGGCTAGGAGTGTGCATTTCTAATAAGCTGCTGGTCTGAAGACAACTTGAGCTGCAAGATATAGTACCATTTCTGTGTAGCAAGTTTGACTAAGGGGTTGGTAGGAGAAGGTAGCTTGAAGAGTGGGTAATGGGTGATGGAATAGAAGGGGAAAAGGTAGGAAAAAGGAGAAAATATAATAAACAGGATGGAAATGGAAATGCAGGTAAAAATGGAACACACAGGCCACCAAAAACAGCATCTCCTTACATATACTCTGCCTTGGAACTATTCCTGCATGTTATGAACTAAAATTAAAAGACTAAAGTAACAAGAGTAAAATATAAATATACATTGATGCTAACGTTTGAGAGAACTTTAGCTGGTAGAGTTTGTGCAGTTACAGTGCCAGGATGAATGTGGGTGTTTCAAACAAAGAGGATTTATCTTATTATTGGAAACCAACATTTGCTTAGCTATATTGAGTATGTTCATTTTTATATATATTTGTTAGGTAAGAAGTTTTATTATGACCATTATTATTTTTCTTTGGACATAGCCTTAAATGAAATATTCCTTATTTTGTGCCCCTTATAATGTACCACAGTCTACAAAGGTTGTTTAAGAAAGTTGAGGACTAGACTAAACGGTTGGTAAAAATTCCATCTTTTTGAACAGTTTATTTGGTTTCTTTTCCTCTTGGAGAAATACCCGTTTAACTTACCTGAGTGGTGCAGAGTGCTGTAGTCTTTGGTATGACATTAAAACTCCAGGAAAGCATGCTAGAATCTGTACTGCCTTAAGCATACTTAATAAAATCAGCTACATTGTGATTATAGAATCATTTACTAAATTATAAATTTGACAAAAACAAAGATGTTCGGTGTTGAAATTCCAGGGGTATGTTGCAGTCCTTTCTGAATCATAGTTGGCTATAGAAACTGAGAAAGATGGATTTATGATCTTTTGAAAATAAAAAAATATTGCTGTTATTCAATTTGATATCAGAAATTAGAAAAGAGAAGGAAACTAATATTGAGTACCTATCCTAGGCCTGACACATTATACATATTATTAAATGTAATCAAAACAATCCAACAAGGAAGTCATATTTACCCCATTAAATAATTGAGGAGATCGAAGCTTAGAGTGCACAGTACTTTTTCCAAGGTTGCATGAGAACACAGGAGTTTCTTTTTTAGCAGGAGACATGTATCTTCTAGATTATTATTTGTCTATCTCTCTTTCTCTGTTTCCAATTCATTTATGATGAAAGCTGAAACCCGCTTTGTCTGTTAACTATTGATAGGTTTGAAGGGTCATTGGGCATTGAGGAGTAACTTCTTTTTTCATCAAATCACTATAATGAAAGCAGTTCAAGTGTGATAGCAATAAAAGATTCTACCTTTTTTCAGTCTTCACCTAGTTTTGTTAATTATCAGAAAACCTGTCCTCATGCCATATGAGGGTTTTAATCAATTGAAAAACAAATAAAAACAAAGTATTAAAAAATCTACACTAAAATTATATCTTTTTGAAAAAACAGTATTAAAAAGTTTTGATTTTGAAAAGCATATTGCATGCTTTAAAAATTAAATATATAACAGATTTTGCAACTTAATTCATAAAGGAAATTTTATTTTCTAATGCTTAACTATTTTATTATTTTACTCAACTTACAATGTAATTTGATTGGTTGCTAAGAAAATTACACAAAATTATCTTGCCTTAGGATATCTATGATTTTTTTCCCCTAGCATTATATTTATTTTACAAGAGGAGAGACACCTTTATTTTGGGTGATATTTTTGGAGATTGCTTAGGTCACCTGAATATGAGTTGATTTGTGATAAGTTGGTTTATTTCACATATTATCTGCAGAGCAGTGCTTCCTAACAATTTTTACATCATGATACATAAAGAAAATAATCTTTTCTGTAATTTCGTTTGCATGTTGTAGAGGAGGGGTAAAGACACATGTGCTCAGTCTGTAAACTTGATCAATTCATTCCTCTATTTGAGAAATGTATATAGTTCAGTCTATAAAACAAATATATTTTCATTATAGAAAACCAGAATAAATATTGTGTATATTATATATTAATAATAACTGATATTATTAGTAATACATATAGATAGAATAAAATTACTCATAACTCCACCAGCCAGAAATAACCACTCTTGCTATTTTGGGTTTATATAACTAGTCTGTTCTTATGCATTCAGTAATGTGTCTTGAATTTCTACCATATAGTTCTGTATATGTATACTTTTTTAAAAGACTGTTTTTTAGAGAAGTTTTAGGTTAACAGCAAAACTGAGAGGGAGATAACAGAGATTTCCCGTACACTCCCTCCCTCCCACCCCAACAGTATGTGTAGCCACCCCAACTATCAACATCACTCATCACAATGGTACATTTTTTTTTTTTTACCATTTAAGGATGAACCTGCTTTGACACATCATAATCCCCCAAAGTCCATAGTTTACCTTAGGGTACACTCTTGCTATTGTATAATCTATGGGTTTGGACAAATGTATAATGACATGTACCCATCATTAATGGTATGATACAGAGTATTTTCACTGCCCCCCAAATTATCTGTGCTCTGCCTTTTCATCCATCCCCCTTCCACCCCAGACCCCAGCAACACCAGATCTTTTCACTGTCTCTACAGTTTTGCCTTTTCCAGAATGTTATATGGTTGGAATCATACAATGTGTAGCCTTTTCAGATTGGCTTCTTTCACTTAGTAATATGCATTTAAGTTTTTTCCATGTCTTTTCATTGTTTAATATCTTATTGCATTTTAGTGCTGAATAATATTTCATTGTATAGATGTACCACAGTTTGTTCATTCACCTGCTGAAGGACATCTTGATTGCTCCCAAGTTTTTATGAATTATGAGTAAAGCTGCTCTAAATATCTATGTGTAGATTCTTGTGTGGACATCAGTTTTCAGCTACTTTGGATAAATACCAAGGAGTGCATTGGTTGGATTGAATGTTAAGAGTATGTTTAGTTCTGTCAGAAACCACCAAACTGTCTTCCAAAATAGCTGTACCATTTGTATTTCCACCAGTAATTGATGAGAGTTCTTGTTGCTCCACATCCTTGGTAACATTTGGTATTGTCAGTGTTCCAGATTTTGGCCATTCTGAGAGGTGTGTAGTACTATTTCATTGTTGTTTTAATTTGCATTTCCCTGATAACATACAATGTGGAGCATCTTTTCATGTGCCTATTTGCTACCTGTATATCTTCTTTGGTGAGTTATTTGTTAAGAACTTTGGCTGATTTTTAAATTGATTTGGTCATTTTCTTATTGTTGAGTTTGAGTTCTTTATAAATTTTGGAAAACAATCCTTTACTGAAAGTGTCTTTTGCAAATATTTTCTCCCAGTCTGTGGCTTATCTTCTAATTCTCTAGATATTCTCTTTTGCATACATAAGTTTTTGATTTTAATGAAGTCCAGCTTATCAATTATTTCTTTCATGGATCATGACTTTGGTGTTGTGTCTAAAAATGTATCATCATACCCAAGGTCATCTATGTTTTTCCCTTACGTTATCTTCTAGGAGTTTTATAGTTTCGTATTATACATTTAGGACTATGATCCATTTTCAGTTAATTTTTGTGATGGTTGTAAGGTTTTGTGGTGGTTGTAAGGTATCTAGACGCATTTGTTGCATGTGAATGTTTAGTTGTTCCATCACCATTTGTTGAAGAGACCGTGTTTGCCCCATTATATTGTTTTTGCTCCTTGATCAAAGATTAATTAACTATGTTTATGTGATTCTGTTTCTTGGCTCTTATTCTCTTCCATTGACCTATTTGATTTTTCTTTTGCCAAGACCTATCTTGATTACTGCAGCTTTATAGTAGGTATTAAAGTAGGGTAGTGTCAGTCCTCCAACTTATTCTTCACCTTCAATATTAAGCTGCCTACTCTGGGTCTCTTGCCTCTCAATATAAACTTTAGAATCAGTTTGTCCATATCTGTAAAGTAACTTGCTGAGATTTTGATTGTGATTGCATTGAATCTATAGATCAAGTTGGGAAGAACAGACCTCTTGACACTATTGAGTTTTTCTATCCATGAACATAGAATATCTTTCCATTTATTTAGTTCTTATTTGATTTTGTTTATCAGAGTTTTGTGGTTTTCATCATATAGATATTGTACATATTTTGTTAGATTTATACCTAAGTATTTCATTTTGAGGGGGTACTTTTGTAAATGGTATTCCATTTTAAAATTCCAATTCCATGTATTTATTGTTAGTATATAGGAAAGCAGTTGCCTTTTGTATATTCACCTTATATCCTACAATTTAGCTATAGTCACTTCCAGGAATTTCTTTGTTGATGCCTTTGGATTTACTAGAAAATCATCCCAACAAAGTCAGGTTTATTTCTTCCTTCCCAGTATGTGTAACTTTTCTTTTTCTTGCCTTAATTGCATTAATGAGGACTTCCAGTATGATAATAGAAAGGGATGGTGAGAGTTACATCCTCGCCTTGAACATGATCCTAGTGGGAAAGCTTTAAGTTTTTCACATAAAGAATGATGTTAGCTGAAGGGTTTGGGTAGATAGTGTTTATCAAGCTGAGAAAATTCCCCTTTATTCCTAGTTTACTAAGAGTTTTTATTATGACTTTGTGTTGGATTTTGTCAAATGCTTTTTCTGCATCTATTGATATGATGATATTATTGTTTTTATTCTTTTTTGGCTTTGATTTGCTAAAATTTTGTAAGGAGTTTTGCATCTATTTTTATGAGTGATATTGTTCTGTAGTTTTCTTGTAATGTCTTTGTCTGGATTTGGTATTAGGGTAATGCTGGCCTCATAGGATGAGTTAGGAAATATTCCCTCTGCTTCTATCCTCTGAAAGAGATTATAGAGAATTGGTATAATTTCTTCCTTAAATGTTTGGTATAATTCACCAGTGAACCCGTCTGAGCCTGGCACTTTCTATTTTGGAAGGTTATTAATTCTTGATTCAATCTTTAATAGAAAAAGACTTTAGGCCTATTCATATTGTCTATTTCTTCCTGTGTGAGTTTTGGCAGATTGTGTCTTTTAAGGAATTGGTCCATTTTATCTAGGTTATCAAATTTGTGGCATCGGCTTGTTCACAGTATTCCTTTATTATCCATTTAACATCCATGGGATCTAGAGATCTAGAGTGATGTCCCTCTCTTTCATTTCTCATGTTATTAATTTGTGTCTTCTGCTTGTTCACATGCTCACTTGCTGTCTGTCTCTCTCCCTCTCTCTCTCTTTCCCTTCTGTTAGCTTGGCTAGAGGCTTATGAATTTTACTGATCATTTTAGAGAACCAACTTTTGGTTTCATTGTTTTTTTCTTTTTTCTCCAATTTTCAATTTCATTGATTTCTGTTCTAATTCTTAGTTCTTTTCTTCTGCTTACTTTGAATTTAATTGGCTCTTCATTTTTAGTTACCTAAAAAGGTGGAAACTTAAATTTGGTTTTAGATCTTGCTTCTTTTCTAATACATGCATTCAATGCTCACAATGTCCCTCTAAGCACTGCTTTTGCTGCATCTCACACATTTTGCTGTTATATTTTTATTTTCACTCAGTTCAAAATATTTTTAAAATTTCTTTTGAGATTTCTTCTTTGACCCATGTGTTGTTTAGAAGTATGTTGTTTAATCTCCACATATTTGGGGATTTCTCAGTTATCTTTCTGTTATTGATTTCTAGTTTAATTTTATTGTGGTCGGAGAGCAGACATTGTTCGATTTCTATTCTTTTAAATTTGTTAAGGTGTGTTTTATGGCTCAGAATGAGTTCTATCTTAGTGAATGTTCCATGTGAGCTTGCAGAAAAATGTACATTCTGTTTTTGTTGGATGAAGCAGTCTATAAATGTCAATTATATGCAGTTTATTAATGGTGTTGTTGAGTTCAATTACGTCCTTACTGATTTTCTGCCTGCTGTTTCTGTCCATTTCTGAGACAGAGATGTTGAAGTTTCTAACTGTAATAGTGGATTCATCTATTTCTTTTTGAAGTTCTATTAGTTTTTTGCATTGCATAGTTTCACACTCTGTTGCTAGGTATACGCACATTAAGAATTGTCATGTCTTCTTGGAGAATTGACCCCTTTATCATTATGTAATGTCCTTCTTTATCCCTGATAACTTTTCTTACTTTAAAGTCTGCTCTGTCTGAAATTAATATAGCTACTGTTGCTTTCCTTTGTTTAGTATTAACATGGTGTATTTTTCCATCCATTTACTTTTAATTATTATATGTTTCTATATTTATAGTGGGTTTCTTGTAAACAACATATAGGTGGGTCTTGTTATTTGATCCACTGTGATAATCTCTGTTTTTTAATTGGTGCATGTAGACCTTGACATTCAAAATGATTACTGATATAGTTGGATGAATATCTACCATATTCATTACTGTTTTCTGTTTTGCTCCCCTTGTTCTTTATTCCTATTTTTGTCTTCTACTCTTTTTCTGCCATTTGTGATTCTTTTTTCATTTGTGATTTTAATTGAGCATTTTATATGATTCCATTTTTCTACTTTTTTAGCATATCAGTTATACTTAAAAAATAATTTTTTTTAGGGTTTATCCTAGAGTTTGCAATACGCATTTATAACTAATGCCAAGTCTACTTTCAAGTAACACTGTATCACTTCATAAGTAGTATTATTACCTTATAATAATAAAATGATCCTAATAGATTCTTTCTATACTTTATATCATTGCTTTCATTTATTTTATTTATATATAAACATACACAAGCATATATATGTAAATATTTATACAAGATATGTACATAAGCATACATTATTGAATATATTGTTGCTCTTATTATCTTGAACAAACTGTTTTCTTCTAGATCAATCACAAATAAGAAAAATATTTATTTTACCTTCAGTTATTCCTTCTTCGATGCTCTCCCTTCATTATGCAAATCTGAATTTCTGCTCTATATTATTTTTCTTCTCACTAAAGAACTTCTTTTTTCTTTCAGGCAGGTCCACTGATAATAAATTATCTCAATATTTGTTTGTCTGAGAAAATCTCTATTTTTCCTTCAGCTTTAAAAGATAATTTCACAGGGTACAAAATTCTGGGTGGGTGGTTTATTTCTCTTACACTTTTAAGTATTTCACTCCACTCTCTTGATTGCATGGTTTCTGAGGATAAGTCAGATATAATTCTTATCTTTGTTCCTCTATAGGTAAGGATTTTTTTCCACTAGGCTTTTCTCAAATTTTGTTTATTTTTGATTTTCTGCAGTTTGAAGATGATATCCCTAGGTATATCCCATTTTGGCGGGGGGGATTTTCCTAGTTGGTGTTCTCTGAACTTCCTGGATCTTTGATTTTGTGTCTGACATTAATTTGGGGAAATTCTCAGTCATTATTTTTTGAAATATTTCTTCTGTTCCTTTCTCTCTTTCTTCTACTTCTGGTATTCTCATTATGCATATGTTACAATTTTCATAGTTGTCCCACAGTCCTTGGATATTCTGTCCATTTTTTTTCTTTAGTCTTTGTTCTCTTTGCTCTTCAGTTTTCAAGGATTCTATTGATATATCCTCTAGCTCAGAGATTCTTTCCTCAGTCATGTCCAGTCTTTAGTAATAAATCCATCAAAGACATTCTCTATTTCTGTTACAGTGTTTTTAATCTCTAGCACTTTTTTGTGGCTCTTCTTAGGATTTCCATCTCTGTGCTTATATTGCCTCTCTGTTCTTACATTCTGTCTAATTTTTTTTTAAACATCTTTATTGGAGTATAATTGCCTTACAATGGTGTGTTAGTTTCTGCTGTATAACAAAGTGAATCAGCTATACATAAACATATCCCCATATCTCCTCCCTCTTGCATCTCCCTCCCACCCTCCTTATCCCACCCCTCTAGGTGGACACAAAGCACTGAGCTGATCTCCCTGTGCTATGCGGCTGCCTCCCACTAGCTATCTATTTTACATTTCGTAGTGTATATATGTCCGTGCCACATTATAGCCCTTAGCATTCTAATCAGAGTTGTTTTAAATTCCCAGTCTGATAATTCCAACATCCCTGCCATGTCTGATTCTAGTGCTTTCCCTGGTCTCTTCAATTTGTATTTTCTACCTTTTGGTATGCCTTGTCATTTTTCTTGATAACTAGACATAATATACTCTATAAAAAGAACTGCTGTAAATAGGCCTTTAGTAATGTGATGGTGAGGTGTTGGCAGAGAGGAGGCTTTCTAGGGTTCTGTGATTAGGTTTCAGTCCTTTAGTGAGCCTATACCTCTGGACTGTGAACCTCACAAGAGTTTCTCAGGTTTTTTTTTTCCCCTTTAGGTGAGAGAGGATTATCCCAGTGGGCTGCAGTTGGGTATTTCTCTTCCTCTGGTCAATTAGAATGTGGTAATACCCCAGTAGATTTGGCTCTGATTAACTAGTTTCCGCCAAGGGCAGGCCTTGTTAAGAACAGAGGGTCCTGGAGTATTTAAAGATGTTTCCGGTTCCACTGAAGCAGGAGGGCATGTTCCCCAGTATTTGCTGTGGGAATCTTATCAAGCTCCTAGAGGTAAATTTCAAAATATTGTGTTCCCCCCACCTTTTGGCTGAATTCCCCTGGAGTTTTTAACTCTCAGACTTGTCCTCATTGAGTGTCCAGCAATTTGTCAATTACAGTTCAGGTTTCTCTACCCTGGCACTGGCTGCTGGGGCCATTTCCACTCCTGAGTCCCTGCTCTGGTAAGCTGAGACTCTCTATCCACCTGCCTGTCTCTCCAGCCTTGGGGGCAGCAGTTTGTGCTGTATCCATGCCTCTCTTAAGAATCAAAGAAAAGTTATTGATTTTTTAGTCTGTTCAACTTTTTGTTTGTTAGGTGGTTGTGGCAACTTCCAAAGCTCCTTAAATATGGAACCTGCAGGAAGTCCTATACTTTTTATTTTACTAAAATGGGAACCTACAAAACTGACAGTTTTGTAACTTGATTTATTTTCATTTATATCATAAACTTGTTCCTTGTTGTTAAATATTCTTTGATGGAATTTTAATTAGTGACAGATTCTTTTATCACATTACACAGTTTTTATCTGGTCCCTTATTGCTTAAACTGCTCCCAGTTTTCTGCATTATAAACAGTGCTTCTGTGAACATTCATAGAGGTAAATCTTTTGTACATCCATGATTATGTCCTCAGGGTAAAGAAAATAGCTCTTCTTAACCTAATACCACAGATGAATTAGCAGAAAACATCCTAGATACTGCTGCAGTGGAACAAGTTACACCTTTTAAGATATAGAATATGAAATCAGTTTCCTTGTTCTTTCATCAGTTCACAAAGTGATTTGCCAGTTCTATACAACCTTTCACTAATTTGGTGTGTGTGTGTGTGTGTGTATGAGAGAGAAAGAGAGAGTGAGAGAGAGAGAGAATGAGACTGCTTATGGGAGTGTTTAAAATTGTTAGAGAAATAAAGGCTGTTTTTCATTTCAAGCAAGACTCGTACTGGGAGAATCTGGAAATCCCAGGTGCTTTTGTACTTTTATTCTGTAACTTTCATAAGACAGAAAAAAAACAAACCCAAAACAAAACTCTCTCCTTCTTAGATGTGGCATGGAGACAGTTCCCCTCCAGAGGACATCACTTCTGTTACTCTGCTTTTCTGACAGAATTACCTATATGAAACTGCTGACTTCACTTTCTGGATGCAGTGAAACCAGGATTCTAGCCAGCTTCATCTATATTGCCTTGACTCTTCTGCCTTTTTATCCTGTCAATTCCCTTTTGCCAAAGACCACTAGGACACACCTGTCCTTGACCTATTTTTTTTGCTAGTTGCAATGAAGAGAAGGCCACCATGGAGAACCATGGGATACCTCAGTAAGACTGTATTAAGAAAAGACTCATTGTAGGGTTTAGGGTTGCATTAAATGATTTGAGGAAGGGTTCATGGAAGCAGGGCTTTGCTATAGTTTGCTTGCTGTCTAAAAGCACGTGTAATTTTATGGTTTTGTGTATTAACGACTTACTGAGAAGCAGGGTAACCAGCTATACCAGTACACTTGAAACTGAGGGGGTTACTGGGACACAGCATTTTCGGTGCCCAAACCAAAAATATCCCAAGCAAACTGGGAGGAGCTGGTTACCCTACCTGGAAGGCGAGAGAAGTGAAAAGAGGCTGAGACTGGAATTGATAAAGAAGCAACGTCAGTCACAGGAGCCAGGTCAGGATGTTTGGTTATATTGTGGTTTGGACAGTATTCATGTTTTTGCCTGGATTCAGACATGATTACAAAGTGGTCTGATCTCTGACGTCATCCATCATGGTTACGGGTGGCCTTGTCCGGTGGTGATGTTTTGCAAAATCGTTGATGTTCCGTAGGAGAACAGGAGGCCACCTCCTGGCAACACCAAGGCCTTCACACAGTATCAGGACAGTATCTAGCTGTCAGGAGCTGCTTTCCTTTTCTCCAGTTCCCTTCTTTGAGGATTTGAGAGATACATTTGAGGTTGGCGTAAGATGACAGTTGTGAGAGTCTCTAGCGGTGAGAGCCTTGATTCCAGTCATACTGGTTCTGTGCCCTAATAAAATGCTCTGGGCTTTGAAACATTGAGTAATAAAAGTATTATCCAGGGCTTCCCTGGTGGCGCAGTGGTTGAGAATCCGCCTGCCGATGCAGGAGACACGGGTTCGTGCCCTGGTCCGGGAAGATCCCACATGCCGCGGAGCAACTAAGCCCGTGAGCCATGGCCGCTAGGCCTGCGCGTCCGGAGCCTGTGCTCCGCAACGGGAGAGGCCACAACAGTGAGAGGCCCGCATACCGCAAAAAAAAAAAAAAAGTATTATCCATCTCTCTTAACACAACTCTTCTTCAATAGAGAAAAGTGTCTTAATGATTGAGATGATGCTAAGTTAATAAATGTTAAATGTTTTAAAAATCAAATATTCTTTTCCTTTCTTTGAGATTCAAAATTCACATGAGCATATTTTAGTGTTCTTAGTAATACTGCCATAAAGAAACCCAACTGATTTTATTTAGGACACTTTTTTCACAGAACACATTAACATTTTGATGAACATTAATATTTTACTATTAAACTAGTGTTTCATAGAAATACTAGTTTATTTAGTGATTGTCTCCTAGTTATGCTTTTTGATTTTTAAATTATAAATATATGTGAAGGGTAAATAAGGTTCTGATTTAAAATGAATAAATTTTCTTAATTATAGGCCTTGAAAAGAAATAGTTTCACATTTTTCAGATTTATTGTTTTAATATTAAGAGACAATATTAAATGGTGGTTGGATTTTTTGGGGGAAAATACTTAACTAGTGGATGAAAATGTTAATAAGTATTTGATTTAGTTTAGTAGCTTAAGGTTATAATACTAGTTAAATTATGAAGCATTATTTTAATTATTAACATTGGTTCATTTACTTCAGCTGTCTGAAACTCAGTTTGGTTGTCCCACATATTAATTGTTTAACAATTATAAATAAATCAATTGTTTAGCAATTAGTTTTTATAACAGTGGAGGAAATAATATGGCCTTAGCTATATTGTAATCTACATTCATGAACTTTCCTCTAGGTTCTGAGGACTACCTTGACGTCATTATTCCAACAGACCTAAGAGTGGAACGTTCCGGGCAAATAAGTGAGAGAAAGGAAATTGAAGAATTATCAGAAGCTTCAAGAAGCACCATATCACAGGCGGTGGTGCTTCCCGCTGAGATTCCATGTGAGGTCAGTAAAGACACCTTGTTATTTAAGTGACTGCATTATTTTAACAGATACTGCATTTCCCTAGAATGTAACTAACACTAGAAGCTACAACATAGAGGCATTTTTATCTACTCTGTTCATGGCCATGTCCTCAGAACCCAGAACAATATCTGGTCGTTAGTAGGCATTTGATACATACTTGTTGAATAATAAAGTAGTGAAACATATATGAAAGCATCATTTTATTAAATGTTACTTGATGTGTTACAAGCAGATTTACAATTGCTGTATAGATAAAGCTATTTAAAAGAAAGTTGGATTCATATTAACCAGATCAAGGATTTTATTTTCATAAAAGGAAATATATCCTTGAATAGAATTTGAAAATACTTATTTTTTATGACCACTGATTTTTAAATTATAAAACATATATCAAAGGCCTACATTATGAACTATCATAGAGCTAGAAGAGCTGGTCCTTTGGGGAATAAAAGTATAATGTTAGAGGGAGTGGATTTCTCAGGAGGTGACTATATGAACACATGTTGCCAACATTTCTTCCTTCTAAGTCTTCATTGGACTGAACCACTAAAGTAAGCCTACTGCTAGAGCTTGACCAAAACTTGGGCTATGTAATCTCCAGACAATAAAAAGATGTTGGTCCTCAGTGTCTATGGTGTGCTTGAGCGGGAAGAGCAAAAGATACAGGACGACCTTGAGAGTTGCATGAGAGGGTCCTTCAGGTGGACACCAGTAGGTTAATGTGACAGGAGCTGCACTTGTCTGCTTACTGGGAGGCATATTTTGGGAGAGAATCCCCTGATCCTGACAATACCAGCAGCCCTGGGAGAAGCAGAACGTTCTGTGCAGTTTGGGAAAGCTTAATTCCCTCACCTCCAGACCCCATCCCCAAGCAGGAGAATCACCGTTTTATAATGTTATCAGTTCCAGAGGAACAAAAACTTCTTTGACACTCCCTTAAAGACCCCAGGAACTGAAACTGTACAGGTTTGAGGGAACTGAGGTAGAGGATCAGGCAAAGAACAATTAACAACCTACTTGAGGAAGGGAGATCAGGCCAAACAAGCAGAACCAGTGGCTCCTATTGAGTCAGAAATAATGGAAGAGACAGAAATAAATAGAAGAGACTATAATATGGAAATCAGAACTGTTCTCAAGTAGGTAAAGTCAAAGCCAAAAAAGAAGAAAAAAATAACCCTCTGGAACTAAAAATTGCTCACCAGGAATTATGCAATGAGTCTAAATAGCTGCTTTCAAAAATATCTGCAAGAGTAAAATTTGAACAATATAAAACCTTTCCATTATTAAATTGCAGAGAAATCAAAATCCAAAAATTAAACCCCACTGCCCTCCAAGCAGAGATAGCTCATTCAGATGGCTGAGTAGGGTGAGGGTTCTTTCAGGAACGCAACTGGGGGCTTGTGCTGACATGGATACAATTCTTTCAGACCCTCTGCAGTTAAATTATTTCAATTCCAAATCTCTCTTGGGTACCCTACTTTTTAAACAGTCCTAAGAGTTGAAAGGTCATATAAGATTATTTTAGTATCAGACTTACACATTAAAAAGTGGAAATAAACAAATCCCTGGACCAAAAACAGTCATCCTGGTCAAAACCTTGTATTCTCAGAACCTAGATCTCAGTATAGTCTGAATCCAAGTCCCAATTTCCAAGCACCACAGGAAGATTATTTGTATCCAAATGAGTGAAAATCATGTTTCAGACTTGCCAGGATAACATTCAGTCTATGCCAATTGTCTGAAAGCACAACCTTTGAACATTTCTGAGAAGTCTTTGGATGACTGGGTAAGTAGAGTCCACTTAAGGATACGGCCTCCTTTCTCTGGAAGTGATATTTTTGAGACTTCCCTGCCATCGTATACAAATCTAGAAATGTACAACCCTAGCCTTGCCAGTCACCGGGTCATATTTGAGATGTACCTCTTTCCCACCCAGTATCTTCAGAATCTATGCATTTCCCCTCGTGCTTTTATGTTTCCAGCCAGTGCTGAGTTGACTGCTTCAATCTAATAGCATCGTCTTCATTCTCTCTCTGATGACCAGAGAATTCGTTTTATTCTCACCTGTGGCCTCTTGCTGCAGAACTGCTTGGGTCTGTGGACCCGCTCCTGGAGAAGTGCTCTCCCTGTTCCCTCCTGTGCTCTGGAGAAGCAGCATAAGTAGATAGTTTTAACTGAGGCAGCAGGTAAGGCTGCTGTTGCTTTTGACCCCAGGAGCCTGGCAGTATTGATCCCTCTGCTGAGTCATCTTTCCCAGCATTGTTCCTTTCCATGGATTTCGGATTTCCTGGACCTTGAAATTTTGCGCCCCTTCAAAAACAGCAGAAAAAAGGTTTTTTTCTTCAACGGTTTCTTTTCATGCGCTAGTGAAGATGTGCCTCCAGTGTTCCAGTTATGTAAGTTATTCCCTATCTTTTTAAGAAATACCTAAATGAGTTTTAACAGTTTAATTCTGCTGCTTAATTTTGCCTCTTTTCTAGGATTAGCAATATGTGTTCTATTTTAGTATGTGTTAAGCTTTTCTTTTTTTTTCTTTTGGTTGGTATGGGCCAGGATATTTGCTTTTCTAGCATATTCTTCCTGATTTTGTCTTGTATAGGGTAGTGGATCATGAGAGATATGAAATCAGTGAATTCTAAGCCTGCTAATAATAAACACATCCATTGTTCAAATGAATCTTATCCAGCTTTTGTCCTTGATGAATAATCCACCTGGGAGGCATTCTTCCATTGGAATAACATCCAAACCAGAACTGGACCTGGTCTGTTATTTGCTAGCTTCTTTTCCCTTTGCTGTGTATTTACTCCAAAGTCCTAATTTCATTAATTTCTTAGGCAGATTCCCTCAGAGCAGTGGTTCTTATCTGGGACTGATCTGGCTGTCTCTCGCAAAGGGATGTTTGGCAAAGTCTGCAGTCAGATTTGTTGTCATAACTGGGGGGTTGCTACTGGCATCTGGTGGGTAGAAGCCAGGGATGCTGCTAAACATCCTACAGTGCACAGGGCAGCCCCACAGCAATGACGTCTCTGGTTCAAACATGTCAGTACTGCCAAGGTTGAGTCCTGCCCCAGAGGATAGGAAATACATTCATGCCTCTTAATAATAGGTCACCTTCAAATCACCTAGTAGTGGCATCGAGGAGGCAGTGCTCTTCTTCAGAGGCTTGTCTGCAGTCCTGCCACTTGTTCTATGATCACTTGTTAGAGCTGCATCATCTCTAAAAAGTGACTCAGTCACTGGATTTTTTTTTTTAATGGATTTGACCTGAATCTTTAAGAGAGAGCCTGTGAATGTTTTCCTCAATGGCCCTCTCGGAAGTACTGTGGTTTGTTCCCAAGATGCCTCTTGCCTCTCCTGTGATTTCCCTGAGCCCCAGTCACGGGTCAGTAATGGCCTCTCTATTGCTTCTTCAGTAGCACCATCCTAAAGAGCAGTCAAGAGTGAGCTTATTTTTTCTATCTTGTTTTATCTGCGTAGGCAGGACTTCAATATGTCATTCTCCCTTCCTTTTTTTTTTTTTTTTTTTTTTTTTGCGGTATGCGGGCCTCTCACTGTTGTGGCCTCTCCCGTTGCGGAGCACAGGCTCCGGACGCGCAGGCCCAGCGGCCATGGCTCACGGGCTCTTAGTTGCTCCGCGGCATGTGGGATCCTCCCGGACCAGGGCACGAACCCATGTCTCCTGCATCGGCAGGCGGACTCTCAACCACTGCGCCACCAGGGAAGCCCTCCCTTCCTTTTGATAGAATCTGCTGCAATCGCAGCTTTTCTCCACCCCAAACCTCTTACTTCCTTTGGTATAATTAACTGATGTTCTTTATATTTATGTTATTCTCCCACTGCTACTGTTCTGATAAGACTGAAATATGCTTTTAAAAGTAGTCTGGTCACTTGTTGATTTCTTGAGTAAATTTAGTTCTTAAAATTATAGCATAACCAGAAAAGGCCTTTTAAGGGGCCTTATCAGCATTTGGATCTATATTAATTTCATTGAATCATTTTTCTGTCTGACTCCTAGAACATGGCATATTCCCTAATAAAGACCTTCATTTTATTTGACCTTCACTGATGTTTAGCTTTGTGGCTGCAACCATAATATGAGACACCAAACCTAAATCTGTATAGACCATAGATTATATAACCAGTGAATCTAGAGAAACTCTGAGAATATATGGAGGGGTGTGACTTGTAGAAGGGCCCAGAGGCAAACTACAAAAACTTCAGAGATTAGCTCCTACCTGTTCACTCCTTGGCACTGAATACAGTTTAAAATAATATACAGAAGCTAACAGCACTGCCCACTTATTTCTGACACCAAGTCACACACTAGTCTTTGGTAGCCAACCTTAACTTAAAGTCAAGTCCTGTGATTTAATTGAAAAATACAGTTAAAGCAGCAAAAGATTACTGTGTATCAATGCCTAAAATGTGTAAGTTGTGAAGTATTACCCCTTTCGAGATAAGGTTTTACGATGACAAAAACTGTTTTTTCCCTGTAACCAAGTGGTTCTCAAACTAAGCAGCATATAGAGGATTACTAGGGGAAGTTTTAAAAAGTAATAATGTCTGAATCCTACCCCCAGAGATTCAGATGTAAATGGTCTGAGTTACGGCCTGGAGACTGGGAGTTTTTAAAGCTTCCCAGGTGATTCTGAAGGTGAGAATTAACAGCCAAATTTGGAACCGTTGCCATAACCGAGTCCTTGCTCTGCTGTCACGGGTCAGATCAGGGTCAGCTTCAGGGACTTGCACAGTGCTGGCTTAATGAGGCCTATGCACCTGTGCTTGTAGAACTAGTGCCTGTTCATTATGAATATTTTTGAAAAGAGCCATTTGTCTGTGTGCAAGTCATAGTAAGCTGCTATGATCCACTAAGATCAAAATCCTTTGTTACCGGTACTTAATGATTCATTAAAGCCTAAAGACACCCATCCCGACAGTCTAGAAACTCCGCTACCTGTGTTGTATTGTAGACACAGTTCCAGCCCTTTTGGTGAGGTCTCAAGGGTTGTGACCATTGCAGCGAATCTGTAGAGTTTGGAAGTGATAATTATTATAACTCTTTCTCTTTCTGAGTGGTCAGAGCCAAATAAGGGATAAACAGAGAAGTCAGAAAGATTGAGAGCAAAATAACAGCTTCATCACTGATAACACTAAATTTATGGCCATTTGAGTGTCCTAATATTTCCTCCATTGAATTAAATGTGCCAAAATAATTATATCTTTAATTAAGATGCCCAGAATAATTAAGGACAGGGCTGGACGAGTGCAGGCCCTCCCTCCTCCGAAGCCCCGTTCGTGCATGGAGATGCAGGAAGCAGATGAAGCTGTGAGTCCTGAGGGGGCTAAGGAGTAGAGCTTGCTCAATGTAAAAAATGTCATATTTTTATAGAGGTATTCTATCCGAATTGAAAAATATTTAGATTATCTCTTATGTACGTAATTCTTACAAGATGCCGCAACGATATGAAAAAATAAAAATACCTTCGGGATGTTTAAAATCTATCTGGGAAGCCAAGACACGGGCATGAAAAGTGTAGTAAGACCAGAGGGCATGGCTTAGAAAGGGTCAAATGAGGAGTACAGGTGCGAAATGTTTCATGATTCCTTCGGAAGTTGTGCGTGAAACCCGAGTTGGACCTCAATGGAGAGGATACCTATGGGGAGACGGAGGGAGAGGAGGAACTCAAGGGCATGCCGATGGATGTACAAACAGGAAGAGCTACCTCATTAGCGGGGCCCGATGCAAAATGAAAAGGTAGGGACCTCTGTTCAAATTATTAAGCATTTCAAGCTGCAACAGCAGAACATTAAGACAAGTGCAGCGCTCTTCCAAGTGCAGGGCCTGTGAAGCTGCAGAGGTTACACGCCCATGAAGCTGGTCCCGGGTACAAATGAGGTGTCATTGCCTCCTTGGGGGTGGTCTGTATGCTTGTCTTTTGTTGAGAACTCTTCTCTGGAAGTGGTTGAAAGGTGGAGTCCTGCCCTCTATTAGGGAGAGAATCTGATGCATAAGAAGCAGCCTGTGTGAGCCCTCGTGAGAGGATGCTAAGGCTCACTGAGTTTGGAAAGCGAGAGGTCAAAGTTATACAAGAAGAGATGTACTCAGGGAAGAGAACTCCGAAGAAGTTTGAAGCCGAGGATCTGAGCCAAAGTGAAGTGGGAAGTCATTAAAGCTTCAAAGTAAGGAGTGAGATGTGAGCAATGGAGGAGCTGAAGAACTGCGCTGGCAGTGAGGTCCTGTGAAGAGGAGGTGGCAGATGTGGGCACTCAGACGAAGCAGTGCGTGGGGAGGCACAAGCGAAGAAACAGAGAAGTGTTTCCGACATGTAGGGTGTGTGAGGCCGGAGCAATGGGTGGAATTGTGGGATCTTTTCTCGATGAGCAATTTACTTGGTGTGGAGAAATTTAGTTCAAAATAATCTGTGGACAAATATTGGAGAGTGCTAGACTCCGATGGAGAAATGCCTGAAGTGGTTGTGTATCAGCTGAAATGATTTTTTTAACATCAACATATTTGTAGAAACTCTTTTTTTCAGAGCTTTAAAAATGTAAGTTTTATTGGTGGGATTTATGCTCAGGGAGATAATATTTAATGAGAGAACTTTGAAATTAATGACTCTTGGGTAAACACAATTTTGTAAGAGCATGTAAATGAAGTTTCTGTTTATTTTGTGAAGGACTGAAATTTAGTTTGACTTTGAAGAAAGCCTTTGAAAGGTGATATCTGAGATAATCATAAAAACATATTTCATTTTAGTTATTTTGAAGGGTTAAACAGCCAAGATGTAAAGAGTAGTACAGATTTTAAATTTAGATAGTTTTGGTTCATCTTCAGAATGTAACTCTCTATATTAGTTACCCTATTTGTAAAAGAGAAAAATGATAGCCTTCCATTTTGGTTTTGGGGTATGTGTGTGTTTGTTTTGGTTAGGATGAAAGGAAATGGCTTTATATAAAAAGCATAATTCCTAGTATAAAATAGATGCTCAATAAATGTTTATTCCTTCTTTTTTTCTATATTAATTCTAATCTTCTTATCCTTAATTTTCTTTCTGGATTGTTTTCAATAACCCTTTATATCTTATGTATATAGATTTAGCTTTTCCACCTTAATAAAATCTTGAAATTTTGAGATTTATAACCTTTGTCAACTCAATAACCTTCACTGATACTCATCATAAAGAGTAACCAGAGAACCTCTATTAGGTAAGATTAAAACTACATTTGACCCTAAAACAACAGGTTTTGAACTGCATGGGTCCACTTAAACATGGATTTTTTTTTAACATCTTTATTGGAGTATAATTGCTTTACAACGGTGTGTTAGTTTCTGCTGTGTAACAAAGTGAATCAGCTATACATATGCATATATCCCCATATCTCCTTCCTCTTGCGTCTCCCTCCCACCCTCCCTACCCCACCCCACCCCACTAGGTGGACACAAAGCACAGAGCTGATCTCCCTGTGCTATGCGGCCACTTCCCACTAGCTATCTATTCTACGTTTGGTAGTGTATATATGTCCGTGCCACTCTCTTACTTCGTCCCAGCTTACCCTTCCCCCTCCCTGGGTCCTCAAGTCCATGCTCTACGTCTGCGTCTTTATTCCTGTCCTGCCCCTAGGTTCTTCAGAACCTTTTTTTTTTTTTTTTAGATTCCATATATATGTGTTAGCATACAGTATTTGTTTTGAACAAGGGTTTTGGACTGCATGGGTCCACTTAAACATGGGTTTTTTTCAATAGTAAATACCCCAGTACAACATGATCTGTAGTTGGTTGAATTGCGGAGGGCCTAATATCAATTATACATGGATTTTCCACTGTGCATAGGGTCAGTGCTCCTATGTTGTTCAAGGGTCAACTGTATTAGACATTTAAAACAATTCATCATAATTAACTTATAAGAGGTCTTAAAGCTAAACCTGGTCAGTCCTCTCATTTATAGATAAATACATCAAGTTCTGGAAAGGTAAAGGAAAGGGATTCGGGGGAAAAAAAAGATTTGGTTAGCAACTGAATCACATTCCTTGGAGGTCTGTGGGCTGATGCTCATCACCCGCAGATAGAACCTCACACACAGGGATGAGGTAAGAGGAAAAGGGAGCAGCTCTGTCCTCACTGTCTTTTCAGTTGCAAAATCTGGTGTTGGGGAAAAAAAATTGAGTATTCAATAGACATCAAGTTGATACCCTTAAAATGCTGTGAGAATCACCTTTATATACTTCATTTCTGAATATGGCTGAAACTACAGACACAATGGAGATATAGAATTATCATGTGCGACCTTTATCATTAATAAATGCACTGGGTTCTTTGGTTAATGAAAACTTTTAAAAATGCCTAATTGGGTTATATTTTTCATCTTATAGAATCCTGGTGAAATATTTATTATTTTGAGAGATGAAGTAATTGGTGATTCTGTAGAGGTTGAATTTACGTCGAATAGCAAATGCATTAGAACACGGCCAGCCCTCTGGAATAAGACAGTCTGGTGTATGAAAGCTTTAGGTAAGAAATTTTTGTATGCTTTAATAAATATAAAACATCATTCTGAGTTTCTTTCAATAAATTTATGGTAAATGGTTTCAGTTCCTTACAGAAACTAATATTGTTCTGCAGGTGTTTCCTGTGTTTAGCTTTCACATACCCAAGGCTGTTATTATTAATCTGGATTCGCAAAAGCACGAATGTGTAAATTATGAGGACTTAGTTTGTGTACCATGTGGTAAAATGACAGCCAGTAACATCACATACTTTATGTCAGCAGAGAGCACTTTAATATGTCAGCTATTAAATATGGGACTAAAATTATTTGCTTTATTGTAACAGGATTAGCAGACTTTTGGATTTTCATTCATGATTTTCTTTTTTCTTCTTTACTTTTTTTTGCCATGCAAAAAAAAGTATATTTTTGTTTTGGAAAGCATAGTTCTTTTTCACTATTTTATCATCATGGTACCATTTCTATATACAGTCTTCTCTCTTTTCCTTATTTAAATTATGAACCTAACCATTTTATTATCCAACTTTGCTTCAGCATGATAAATTGCATTGGATTTAAAATTCCAGATGGAATAGACACACTTGCCGTGATAACTGTACTAAAATCAAAATTTAATATATTAATTTCTGAATGTTTTGATATAAATGTAGGACTACTTGGTTTTTGAATTTATGGTGTCCTTTTATAATTAGAGAATAAAATTACCTAACTTTATAAATGTGAACTTCATAAAATATTTTAAAGTACAAAGATATTCAATCTTATTATAAATTTGGAAATGTAGTAAAAAATATTTAAAATTAAAGAGTATATCAAATGCATCCTGAGCTTTTTCTGTTTTCTTTTTAGACTGTAGCTATAATTAAGTCCATTTACAGGGCATTTACAAATCTTTTCTGTTGTGTTGTGTAAACCACGTACCCCCTATATGGATTTCCTTGCACAGCTTAGGTCAGAGTTGGATTATAGAAAGGAAAGACTTTACACCAATCATTTATAAACATCTTAGACACTGCTTCCTGTCATGGACAAGGATATGCAGAAGTGAGATGAGAAAAAATTCTTTCTGTTTCTTTTCCTTTTCTTCCAAAGCCCCTTACTTCCTTATGCCACATTTTTAAATGATTTAGTGAGCAATAATTTCTAACTGATTAGTTTAGAAGTTAAACTAAATCTAGTTAGACTAAAATCACTACAGAAAAATCAATATTGCAAATTAAGAAATACTTAGATAATACTTCCCAAATAGCAAATCAAAATGTCAAATAAGATTGTTCACATTAAGATTTTATGTTCAGTTTACCTAGTAGCTAAGAGCAGCGCAAAGAATAAAATGTCAAAGTTCAGATGTTTTTCAGAAAAGGAGGAAACTGTAATTCTAAATTTTCCAGTATATACCAGGCCATAATATTATCCATGTGGTTGAACAGCAAATTTGTAGTAAAAATAAACCAACCAACCAACCATTATTTACCAGTTATGCTAATTAAACCTTTCCAATTCTTTTTTTCAAGTGGTGTATTCTCTAAGTTAATGATAGATTGTCTTACAAAATGTTGGCTGCTATGTAGCAATATACAGGATAGTTCCATGAATAATTATGGGAATATGTATGGGACATGCCTCAGCAGAAATGGTCTTACTTTCTCTGCCTCAAGGCACAGTTTCTTGAAATTCTTTGAACCCTAGCAAGAACTACATTTTACCTTATGACCCAGTACATATGCATGAAAACAAAAGTTTTAAAAGCGATACGTAGACTGATGGTTTCAGCCCTGACATATAAAGAGCTTGGAAGTTGCCACTCCCATTCTAACAACAAGAAAAAGCCGAACAAACTGAAAATCAGTGACTTTTCTTGAAGTCATTGGAGAACTAAGGTTGTAGGGTAAACAATCACCCCAGAATCTGGAGAGAAAGGTAAATCAAGACTGACATCTAAGATCTGCTTACCTGGAGCAGAGGTCACTGGAGCCATAAACTGGTAGCAGCACTTAAATGGTAATTCTGAAGAATTGCTGGAAGCTGAGTGTGGACTAGCTTGAAAGTAAGAAACTCCTGGGGGCTGTAGTCTTAAGAGGCACCTATAATTTTGTGGAATTTACTGCCAGGAACCCCATCAGGTTCACAGGAAAGATCCCCTGAAGGGCTCTGCTAGATCAGAAGACTAATGGTGAAATACCCGCAGTATGTTCTCCATAACAAAGGTCTACTTTTCAGGGGAAACCACTGTACCAGAGCCTCATCCCAGCTGAGGAAGAGCATCCATCCTGTTGTGACCCCCTCTAGCCCTCAAGTCTCACTTAAGGTGGGGAAGGGAAAGCTATGCCACAGCAGAAACACTTGTGAAGGTCCCAGCTGAAAGACACAAGCCCACTAAAAGACTGATTTAGGCGGTGGATTACAGTTGAAAGTATGCAAGATGCAGAATCTTGCATAGAGTACTTAGGGAAGCACAAGGTCAGGAGGGGAAGACAAGGACAAGGACAGTAGAGGAATTTGAAGACTCTGGTACCCACAGCTACAGCAAACAGCAAAGACAGCCTAACTCCTAGACACATTACTCTCAATACACACTTGCCTGTTTCATTTCTTATATCTGTTACAGCATGTCTGGTTTGCAACAAAAAAATTACAAAGCATGCCAAGAAGCCAGGAAAAAAACAGTCTAGAGAGATAAAACACACATCAGACCAGACAGATGTGACACAGATGTTGGAATTATCAGACAGGGAATTTTATATAACTATGATTAATATGTTAAGGGCTATAATGAAGAAGTAGACAACATGCAGGAACATTGGGGCAATATAAGTAGAGAGAAAGATATTTTATTCCTTTTCATTCTTTCAGTGTTAGTCAGAACCTACTAAATTGATGTCGTGACGAACTGATGGGTCACAAACCACAGCCGGAGAAACTACTCTTTGGAACCGCACTGCCCAATATGATAGCCATTGGCCACATCTGGTTACTTAAACTTCATTATAATTAAATGAAATTTAAAATTCAGCTGCACTATCCATATTTTAGGTGCTTCATTGGAACATATCCGATGAACACACCTCAGGAAGTGTGACTGGACGGGACTGACCGTACAATAGAGTTCCTTTTTCTCTACACCAACTCCGGAGTAAGAGGCAGCGCCCGGTGCGCTCTTCCAGGCTAGCGATCTGCGCAGAATCTGCAGTGTCATTAAGGAAACACTCAACTGGTGGCCAAGAGGGCTGTTTTTATTCCGTATTGAACCATTTACTGGGTAACTTTAGACAAGTCTCTTGATCTTTCTGTGCCTCAGTTTTCTTATTGATAAAATAGCTTCTCTACTTACATTTTAAGTCCTCCTTTATAGGATGTTTGGAGATAAGGGAGACAACGTATAAGACAACGCTAAACATCCAACTGAGGAAGAAAGTGGAACAAAGTGTCAGTCTCTCCCTCTAGCAAATCCCTGAAACATGAGTGGCTTTTCTGGAATAACTCACATTCAGCTTCTGGATGGCGTGTGATAAACCATTTAAAAACTTCCTTCTCTTCCTTGTGGGGAAAAGAATTGAGGGGGCCATCTTTCTCTATAAATACTATACTCCTCCTATTGCCCCCTCTCTCCTCCTAGTCTTCTGTTTACATCTCTTGATATAAAATGTGTCCCCTTTCATTCTTGGGCACTCATGCTCAGGAGCACTCCTAATTCTGTGTCATCTCATGTATAGTCCCTGTACCCAGTGGTGACTTCCAGGACAGGAAATGATCTCAGTCAGTATCTCAGACCATCTAATCATTGTCTATAAATATTTAAGCCTTTAAAATTTTTTTGTGCCACTTCTTTGATTACCACATTAAAATGGAGGATCTAACCCTAAAGTGGAAACATACCAGGGACCCTTCCCCACTCTCAGGGTTCTTTGGAAGAATATTGATGCCTCAGTTTCAGGAGATGGCCTCCATCTGTCAGTATCTTTCCAATCTAGGAAAACTGCTCATGTGACATCATTTCTGATCACCTGGCTCGTGGCTTAGTCAGTCACATTACTTAAAATGTGGTTTGCTCTCTGTAAATGTTCTCTTGTGCTATACCCAGAGCTTCCTGTACTGAGTCTAGCTGGTGTTGAGGGCTGGTATGGCAACTTCACAGCACTGTCCCAGATGCAGGCTTATTTCTAGTCATCATTCCATAGTCCCCAGGGTGTGGTCATAATAATCACGGAACAAGATGACCTCTAAGCCTCTTGCTATCGCACCTATATTCCAAGCAATGTGATGAAGCAAGGTGTGCTGGAACCATTGCATTTCAGGTTGCAAAACGCAATTCTACACATCTCTTCCCTACTTCACATTCAGTGATATTCCCTAGTGCACTAATATTCTTGGGCCGCCATGATAAAATACCACAGACTGGATAGCGGC
The DNA here is from genome assembly GCF_026419965.1 of Kogia breviceps. Classification (NCBI taxonomy): domain Eukaryota; kingdom Metazoa; phylum Chordata; class Mammalia; order Artiodactyla; family Physeteridae; genus Kogia; species Kogia breviceps. Next base: position 19,683,842 of record NC_081315.1, read on the forward strand.
CACTTTCTTGCTCTGTCCTCACATGGCCTTTTCTCTGTGCACATGCACTTCTGGTGTCTCTTCTCGTAAGTCCTTATTAGATAAGGGCCCCATCATTATGACCTCAATTTAACCTTAATTACCTCCTTAAAGGCCTTATCTCCACATACAGTCATATTGGGGGTTAAGGCTTCAGCATATGATTTTGGGGGAAACACAGTTCTGTCCATAACACCTTGGTAGCTTGAAATTGGCCATGGTGGGAATATTTATACCACAGAAGTTGGCAAAACTATGCATCAGTGCTTTTTTTTTTTTTCCTTTCTGAGGGTCCATTTATCAGCACACCACTGGGATAAAGAAATGGAGAGGGCCTCATTAAACTAAGAAGGTTTCTGTAAGACATATCTTCTGATACTTCATTAGTCAGAAGTTAATCCCAAGGTCATATATAGCTGAAAGGAAGAATAGAAAATCTAGTCTTTTTAGTTGATCAGTTGATTTTGTGCCTAGCAAAAAATAAAATCAGAATTCTGTTTCTAAAAGGGAGACATTGGGGTAGGCAACTAGCATTTTCTGCTAGAGAAGGGTACCCCTCTAAGACCAACTAGAATTCTTTACTTCTTTGGAGATCTCCTCTTAACCATTATAAATAAGTGTGTATGTGTGTGTGTTAATAGACTTTCAGCATTGAGGTATATCAAATACTCTGAGGTCGTCTTCTTTTTATAGTTCTCAGAACTCAAAATTTTCTCTACTCAACCCAACATTTTGCCACACTAATATACTTTTTAAATGTATATCTCTTTTTAGCTTGGTAGCAATTCAAAGAAAAACGAAATTATGTTAAAGTACAATTATGCTGACCAAGATATCAGGAATAAATAAGTTTATTCTCATGTTAACTTCTAAAGAAATTAGAATATTTTAAGTATCCTATATCAAAGAAGTACCAAGCAAATATTCTCACTATATATCTTTCATGATTTATCCCCAGACTTTCTTTCAGAAGGTTAACATCCCATCATAAAACTCCTAATCTCTTTTCTGATAAACAAGTCAATATTTTCTTTCAAAATCATCTTTATGAAATCTACTGAAATTGATTTCATTTCACTCCAGTAACTCCAGAACCCCCTTTACTATGTGCACACAGCTGTAGCTGATTAGGTGGATTTTACAACTTTCAGGTTTTTTGAGATTTCTCTTACATTCTCTATTGGATGAATACTTACTTTTGGAAGAGAGAACTTTTCTACATATATTTTCTTTATAATACAGGTTAAGTGTCTAGTCAAGCAATATGAGAGGAGGACATTTTAGCTTCTTGATCTAGTTAGATATAAGATTGTTATGTTGGCTTTAAATTTTCCTGAGCAATATTATAAGAGGTCCTTTATCCTCTTCAGGAAATAAAGTAAAATTAATGCTTAAACCTTAAGAACTTTTAAATATTCAACATTTCATCAGGTGGTTTCATCAGATGGCTTGTACTTAATGGCTTATTCCAAACCCCAGATGTTTGCATGACAATTTTCCAGGAGAATCTGGGAAATATCTCTGTGACAAAGAGTGAAAGTTTTTAAAGTGTGTTCTGTGAATGAATTTAAAGAGCTAAATTTTGTTTAATTTTGTTACAATAAAACACAACCTTTCCATTGAAGCGATTATTTAGTGTTATTCTTTCATAGAGAGCACAACAGTCTCGGGTAACTTTAACTTTCTTGATGTGTTACAGCAAAATTTACAATGGGGTGTATCAGTCCCCTTGAACAACTTGTTCACAAAAAGGATGAATGGATGGGGTAAATAGTACTTAAACAACAGGGCATTAAACCTTGCCTTCTCAAGGGTTTTTCATTGTTATCAATTGAATAAAAGTTCTATAATTTCAATCAACTCTACTCTTTCTTTTTCCAAACAATTTTAAGAAACTTTCCTGTAATTAACGGGAACTTTCTTCCTCAGATTAATAACAAATACTTAACTTTTAATGAATGACTTTACTGTTGTAAATTCAAAGTATTACGTAGAGATGATTATAGATCACTCCAAAAAATGGAGGTTAGAAGATAAGGAGAAAAGATTTAGTGTTTCGCTTTTATTATAATTTTAACATATGTTTTAATCCTTTAAGTTTTTTTAAACAATTAAGTGCAAAATTACATATTCTATTTTGTGGTTTCTAACTACTAAGGATAAAAAAAGAAAACAATTAAGTGTTAAAAGCTAGTACAATTGTTATGAATTCTTAAAGCTTGACTTCATATTCTCTAAGAGATATAATACTATGGTACATGCATTTATAGACTCAGATCCTAACTGTCTCTTTGTGTTTTATAAGATTTTCCTGCTGGCTCTGTCAATGTCAATGTCTACTGTGATGGAATCATTAAGGCCACAGCAGAGATTAAATACTATTCAACCCCAAAGGCTATGAAATGCCTGTTGGGAGCGGCAGGTCCAGAAGATGGTGTGTACCAGGTGAGTCGATCTTTCCATGAAGTCGACGATAAGCTAAAGAGTTAATGTGGAATAAACGAATGCATACTTTGGTATAAAGTCTGAATGTTGGTTGAATAAGAATGAATTACTGATCATTAGGAAAGGAAGAAATTGACCTATGTGATGCAGAGATGTAGATGAATTAGTCTGTGTAAGTCAAGTCCTTCCAGATAATGTCACTGGGAGACAGGTTATCCATTACAAAATAGCTGTTGTCATGGGCTCATTTCCAAGCTGTTGCAGACCAGATAAAGAAAGACAGAAGGATTAAAGAGAACTCTTAAACAATGAATTTCCTCTTTATCCAGACGTGGGCAATACAAGATAAAAGAAGGTTTGAGGTTAAGGATTCAGAAAAAACAAGAATACCACCAAAAAGGAAGTGTGTGGTGTTAATCTAGAAATTGTTATTTTCATGAGGAAATTTCCAAGCTCAGTGTATGTTTTTCTTAGTTTCATTTATCATTGTTGTCTGACGGTGAAAGTTATTCCTTTAAATTAACAACATTTATTTGGAATTCCAGAAATGCTAAACTTTTCTGGGAACTCTGCAAAGTGGCATTGCAGGTTTCTTTATCTAGTGTGACAAAGTATTACTCAGAAAGGATGGCTTGGTGAGAAGTTTCTAGTCCTCTCCAAGGCCCTTAGTTTGGACATTCTCCAGTGAGTGATAGATGATGTGAGTGCCCTGCCCTAAGGGACTCACGAACTTAGAATGTAAAAAGTGCATTTTGATTGACTGTAAGCCATTAGTTTAATTTCTGAATTCTGTTTTATTTTTTTGTTACCTGACCTACTTTGAGTGGAGAGAAAGCTTGCTTAATGTGGAACTTCTTTATGTGCTTATTACATCAGATTTTCAGAGTGAAATAAGTGTCATTTCTTTTAATAGCTGCTTGATAATTAGAATTATAACTTGGCTTAATTGCCTTAGTTTTTCTCAGGGCAGGGGAGGAGACCAGAGGAAGAAAGAGGTAGTTGAATTGAATATTCGATCTTCAGATTTACCACAAAACGCTCCATAAGACTTGTAACAAAACCATCAATGATAGGAACGTTGACAGGTTGTCGTGAAGCCTTACTGTTTAAACCAGTTTGGAATTGTAGGCTTTGTTATTTATTTTGTGTGACAGATTTTTCTATTAGAGTTCTCCTTTATGAAAGATACATTTTAGAACAATGGAAAAGGTACATGTTTTAGAGAAGGACAGGGAGTAAAATACCATTTATCAAACTGAGGAGTCTGAGGACATTTGACAAAATATCTATATTGTAACTGCAAAGCAAGAATAAAAGTAACAGCTTGAAATACAGATTGTTTCATTTTCCTGTGACACGTCTACCTTATCCTCTACTTAAGAAACTTTATTCATTACAAAAAGACTAATAACAGCATTATAAGGCATTATCAGTATTCAGTCAGCATAGAAATAAAGTAGTCCCCAAAACACATTTTTGTGTTGGTTTTGCCTTTGGGGAGGAAAAAACTCTTTGTATATAGTGAAAATTAAATGTAATTTTTGACTCAAACAGTTTTTCAGAATTTTTTGACTCAAACAGTTTTTCAGTTTTTCAGTTTTTCAAAGTGTTAACATGCAAGTCATGATTTCTTCTACAGCTTTGAAAGAATAAAAACTTTTTTGAGTAATTTTTAGGTAACTAGAAAATGCTCTGTTTCATTTTTACCCTCAGTGTCAGAAAAGAGAGGTGAGGAAGGGTTTCTCCCCTCCACTGATTCTTGGTGCCTATAGTGAAAGGAAGATTGTTGGACAGTCACAGCTTGATTCAGGCTTTTACTCTGAGGAAAGAGGCACTTTAAACCTGAGGTTTGAGTATGGAGAGGTAGAATTATTCTAAGTTGGTGACAGCAGACCACAGCTTGGTAAGATGCATTAAGAGATTTGGTTTAATATATACAATTTAAGATGGGTTTAGAGGTTTTGCTATTGTCATGAGGGGACCTACACATATTGTGGAATTAGATTAAACAAATTCTGAGTCTGAGATCTCAGACCCGGCAGAGCTACACCATCACAATCCTGACACATGGAAAAGGCTGCAATTCACTCAGTCTCCATCACATCTTGGACTAGGTATGACACAGGGTTCGTCTCATCTACTGGCATCTGGACCACATGAGGTATCCCTACCTTGAATTTACCGAGATGGTGAAAATTGGACTCCACCCTTGATTAAAAAGAAGGATCTGCAGGGACACAAAGGAACCTGGTTGTGTTTTAGGGTTACTTGGCCTCAACGGTGGTGTCCCAGCCCCCACTGTGCTTCTCCTTGTTGGCATTTGGTTGTTCCTTTGACATTTGGCTTTGCTCTCGTGTACATTACATTTTAAAAGTTGTGTAAAAAGCTGTGCTTTTCCTCTCCAGCATACAACACTGCAGTAATTGTTTCCTTCATGTGCTTCTCTACTGCTTTAATTGGGCAATTTGGATATGTTGCACATAGTCCGCTGAACATCTCTATTCAAAGAACAGTGTATGTTGTAATTTTATTCACCATAGTTATTGTGTATTTGTCAGGACATATACCAGCAGATTTAAGGTTGTGTTTTTTTTTTTAGTATTCCACTTACTTAGCTGAAATGGTATACTATAAGAGCTATTCTGAGTTTTCTTGTACATTTTAATGGCAGATGTGATTTAAGTAGTCCTTAAAATTAGTAATCAGATACTTCCTATAATCATTTAGAAGCTATTGGGCATATAATAACATGAACATTCTGTAAATTTGAGGAAAGTAATAATAATCAGAAATCTATGGATTTTATTTTTCAATAATCCTCAAACCTGTGATAAGAGTCTTTCTATTATCATTTAAAAGCTGTAGGGCATATAGCAAAATGACCATTCTGTGAATTTGAGAAAAGAAATGATAATGAGAAATTTGGTTTGCTTAGTTTATTTTTAATGATGTCTATTAGGTTTTAGAAGACTTTACCTAAACCAGCTTAATTATCTAACTGCTTCCTAAATTATTTTGTCTTTTTTGGATAGATACTAAATCCCAGCTCATAGCCTCAAAAAGGTAGAATTTCCAGAGCCTCATCTAGAACAGTGAATTCAAATGAAAAAACACAAAGCCCAATTTGGGAAGATATTAGAATTCAAGTACTAGTGTTAGAAAAACTAGTAACTCCTATTTGACTGAGATAATTAAAACCTTTGAGACTTCCATCTTATTTACAAAAGAGTCTAGGGGCAACAATAAAGTTAACTTTGTATGGGAAAAACTAGATACAATATAAAAACCAAATTAGGTCAGAATGCTAAAAGAACATAGCAATTATTGATCAAAGCATTAGGATCCTATTTATTGAAAGAGTTTTTGAAATGGTACCAAATAATTTTTATTAGTTGTATTTTGTATTAGTAAAAAGGTATATTGTGTCGCACGTATTTATCATCTAGCATATGTTACTTTATACCTGTTGAAATCTTATTTTCATCTTCATGTTAGGTGCACATCATTGCCAGTTTTCACTAAATTATATGAATTATTCAATCTTTGGTTTACTGCCTGCTAATATTTAATACACTGTGAAACCAGATGGGGTTAGGGTGAGGGAAGGTATGGACTAAGGGAACTCTCACATCATGAGGAATTTCCCTGTTTTTTATTAGTTCCCTTAAAGGTTAGTTTCTTCATTAAGTTAAAGCTCAGGCATTCGAGGTTATACCCCTGAAAGAGTTCTTCAGAAGATTCTTCCTTCTAAGGGATACTGGGATCTCCCCAGCCTTTTAGCAGTTTTTTTCAGGTCCTTGCCTCGCTCAAAAGGTTGATGGACACACAAAGCTTCAGGGTCATAAATCTTTTCCAACACTACTCCCTACCATAGCATGCCTCCTTGTCTCCTTAACTCTCTCCGTGGTTCCTATGTTCTAGCCATCCAGGACTGCTCCTTCTTTTACCAGTAGAACATGTTAAGCCATTTACTCCCTGCTGCCCCGTCTAAAAGGCATGGGCATTGTGTTTTTCATCTTTGCATACCCAGTTTCTTCACATAGTTATTGTTCCTGATACATACGACCCAACTGATAATTATTGTTTAAAAAATGGGACAACAGTGATCACTGTTTTTTTTCCAGTGCTATTTGAAAACATAAGTGAACAACTGTAGTCTAGGTATATAAATAAGAGAGAAATGAAAACTGCCCTTTTAAAATACACTGTTATTTATTTATAGAATTGAATAAATGAATCTGATGCTTATGAAAGTAAGGAACTCTCAGAGGTTCATGGTACTAGAAAAATGAAGAATTTGTGCTATAACTTGATTCTTCATACCCTACCTCAGTCATGAACTCCATGTTAATATACTTCATTACCAACTTTTAACAGCTGTAAAGAGCTCTTAAAGGTAAGATTCCAGTCTTACCTTTCTTTAGAATATTAAAGAAATGTTTATTACTCCAATATGCTTAAGATCTTACCTCTCTTTCAAAAGGCTGCTTATTATCTTTCCTTTTTCTTACTGGAAAGTGGCAGTGCAGCATAAGAGAAATAGTTCCGGATAGGGCAGGAACAGTTGGATTCTTTTTTTTTTTTTTTTTTTTTTTTTTTTTTTTTTTTTTTTTTGCGGTATGCGGACCTCTCACTGTTGTGGCCTCTCCCGCTGCGGAGCACAGACTCCGGACACGCAGGCTCAGCGGCCGTGGCTCACGGGCCCAGCCGCTCCGTGGCATGTGGGATCTTCCCGGACCGGGGCACGAACCCGTGCCCCCTGCATCGGCAGGCGGACTCTCAACCACTGAGCCACCAGGGACCTGGATTTTTTTATTGAGTTAGCAGCCACTTCATGAGAGCTCATTTTCCTTAGTGCTAAAGGAATTTCCTCGTGTGCACAATGAAGAAGCTAGAGTATGTAATCTCCAAGGTCATTTCCAACTCAAGTATTCCATAATTGTAAGCCAAGAGAAAAAAATTACGTAGATTAGGAATTATGACCATTCTTTTCTAGAGGACTGACTTGCAAATACATGAGCTCTCCATGTAGCCTTTTTTTCCATTTTATTTGTGCGTACTCTTAATTCTTCCCCCAGAGAAGAAGTGATTTGAGTTTGATGTACCTTTGATTAGTTTTTTAATTTGTTTTATATTTCTGATCAAAGATTTGTAATCAGACAAAGAACAGTCTAATAAAATGCAATCTGGAGATTTATTTCTGGATTCATTTTTCATATTGCTTGTGCTCCTAATTAGATTGGACCAATCAGAATAAGGCAAATCTATTGAAGCTTGTACTTTACTGATAAAACAAGCAACATTTCCTTTGTGCTATGTCTCCTTTATGCTAGGTCAAGCAACAGTTAATGATGCCTGATTAGGATAGTTCAGACTTAATGATTATACTCCCACAGTTACAAATCATTGAATCAAACAAGAACACACAACTTAGTACACTCATCCATTTATTTAGAGAAAAACAAATAAATTAGTTAACTTTAACAGCAGATATAACAGCTATTATGAGAAAAAAATATTTCTGAGTGCAGAAATAGCCATTAACTTAGCCATTGACATAACTATACTGTTGTTTCTCTACAATTCTTATCTTATAAGCCATCTCAGTCCATTTTCATAGTTATTGGTCCCATATGTTTTCATTTATGTTTAGCTACTGCTTAGAGTGTATTTTATTAATGATTTCTTAATTTATAGTTTCTGCTCACTTGATGGAAATAAATACTTCCTTCATTTTTTATTTCTCCCAAACTGAAGCATCTCTCTTGCTTCTTACATTTCCCTCTCTTCCTGTCCCTGGGGCTGACTTTGACTGCCCTTTGCAGAGGATGTCTGTGTGCTGGTGTGAGCGCTACTTATAACCACCCCCATCCGAGAGCAGCCTTGTGCTTTTACTACCCAGTTCTATAGAGCATCCGGATCTTCAACCATAAGAATTTTTTTTTTTTTTTTTTTTTTTGCCATACACGGGCCTCTCACTGCTGTGGCCTCTCCCGCTGCCGAGCACAGGCTCCGGACGCGCAGGCTCAGCGGCCATGGCTCGCGGGCCCAGCCGCTCGGCGGCATGTGAGATCTTCCCGGACCGGGGCACGAACCCGCGTCCCCTGCATCGGCAGGCGGATTCTCAACCACTGCGCCACCAGGGAAGCCCATAAAGAATATTTTTAAACAATCCTGAAAACAAGGCACAAGTCAAACACAGTTAACAATGCTCACTCATAAGAAGGTGGGAACAAACCCCAAATCATCAATCACCCTTTGGAAATTAGAAGACTAAAAAACCTTGTGGCAAAATGTGTTTGTTTGCATTTTCTAAAAGTCATTATGCATTCTTGTGGGTCTCTTTACTAAATAGTATCAACAATAAGATAAAGAAATAAAGTGGAATATAATTTGGGAAGTCTAAATTGTGTTTAGCATTCATGAAATGTGCTTCTACACTAAACTGTATCAAGACAAAGGAAATGAAGTAAAGTAAATCTTTGACAAGTAAAATTCAACTTCTGAGAATTTATTATTTTTTTCCAGAGATCAGCCATTTAGTGTCAATCAACCTTATTAAGTAGCAACACACAAACAAATATATGTCAATTATGCTCAAGTCCCTTCTAGCAAATCCAATGAACAATTTTTCATTCAATTTAACTTGACTTTTCAGCAGCAATTAACGCCATTGACCAAACTCACTTTCTTGATATAATCTTTTTTCTTAGCTTCTAGGAAGACATATGTTCCTGGTTTTCTTCCTACATCCTTCACCTTTCCTTTTCAATATCCTTTTCAATCTCTTTTTTCTAGATCTAGAAAATGAAAATTTAAATCTATTCAGTTTTGATTCTTAGATACCCTTCTTTTTTTTTTTTTTTTTTTCCTGCGGTATGCGGGTCTCTCACTGTTGTGGCCTCTCCCGTTGCGGAGCACAGGCTCCAGATGCGCAGGCCTAGCGGCCATGGCTCACGGGCTCAGTCGCTCCGCGGCATGTGGGATCTTCCCGGACCAGGGCACGAAGCCGTGTCTCCTGCATCGGCAGGCGGATTCTCAACCACTGCGCCACCAGGGAAGCCCCTACCCTTCTTTTTTTGATAGACATTTCCTCTGCAGGTTATCTAACTGACCTATGAGGTATACTCCAAATGTGGATTTCCTTTAACCCCATCTCTCACTGTTCTCTAACTCATGAAATGCATCATCATCAATCTAGTTTAAAAGCCAGAAACACAAGTGTCTCCTCATACCTTGTACTCTCTTGCCCTATAAATTTAATCCATTACTAAGCCATATAAGTTTTACTTACTAAATATTGCTCACTTCTCTCCATATTGCTCCAGTTCTGACACTTTAGTCTACATTTTCCTCTTGCCTACACTGCTAGGCTAGCCTCCTAACTGGTCCCCTACTGTAGGTTTGTGAACACACCCTAAAGTCCCTGGTCTGTGAGGTTATTTTAAAAAGAAAGACCTCAGCATGTAATTCCCCTGCTCAAATACTTCAATAGATTCCAGCTGTTGTATGGATTAAAAATCTTTAACATAAACAATATGGCCTTGCTGTCACTGTCCCCTCTCTTTCTCAAGCTTAATCCTCTGCCTCACCTCTGCATTCCAGGAATGCTGGTCTGCTTTACTTCCTGAGCTTTTCCTTCCTAATCTCCTACCCCAGGGCCTTTATATGTGCTCCTCTCTCTAACTGAAACACTCTTCCTATCCGCCTTCCCTAGCACTACCTTCATCTAATTAATTCTAACTCTAAGTTTTAATCCAGCATCTCTACCTCAGTGGAGCCTGCCCTGATCCATACTTCTCCCTGCATAACTCATTGTAATACTGATCACATTCTAATTTGACATCTCTGTGTGTGATATTTCTCAAATTACCTCTCATTATCTGCCTCTCATTAGACTCCAAGGTCAATAAGGGCAGAGATGCTATCTATTTAGTTCCCCATTTCATGTCCAGAACCAAGAGCACTGCCAGACACATTGGCTGCTCAATACATATTTTGTTGGGTGAAAGCATATCACACATTAAGTTTCCCACCCAACCTCCAGTGATCCATCTGTTAGAGACCCTTGTTCCAATAGACACTGGCTTCCTGATAGCATAGGCACAGCCCTTTTGGAGAAGGTTATCAGGGTATTGGATAAAGCAGTGCTGCTTTTGACTGAAGTAGAAAGAGCTGGGCAAAGAAGGGAAGGACAACAAAGGAAAAAAAACAAACGAATATAAAACGATGAGACTAATTCTGTTGTCTGTCTTGGAAACTAGCATCTAAAACAACCCAAAATAATAATTTCCAAAAATTTTCAGAAAATTATTGTATCATTTAGAGAAGGCTTCTTTGAAAGATATTTCTTTGAATATACTAGTACACTATTTGTTTTAAAACTGCCTTATTTTATTACATATTAACAGTAAGTTGTTAAAAAATAGTTGTTAGAGGGAGGTATGGGTAAGAAAAGACATGCTTCTTATGGTTGCTCTAATGCCTGCCATAGAAAAACTTTGCCTTTTGTTTGTTTGTTTCTTTGTTTCATCATTAATGTCGTTTAAATATCTCCATTAAAGAGTCTGTTCAAGTTTAGTCAAATTAAATTTTTGAGACTTTTTGACATTTTGTGAGGGGGGTGTGGGTGGGGTCCAGTTGAAAATTTCAGCACAGTCAAGCATCAGTCAGTGGTCTAGAAGAGTGTTTTTCTTTTTTTTAACTTTTATCAATTGCCTTTGCATAATTATGATGTTTATGCATTTTGCATTGTTGATGGAGATGGCAGAAACTGCTAATTGTTCCCTAGTATTTCTTTTTCCTTCTTACATGGCAATATAACTTTTATCTGGGCACATGACTACCCAGGTAATTATTGCACTTCCTGACTCCCTTGCAGCTAGGTGCACAGGTTTCTCAGATCTCAAAACATATTTTCTTCCTGTTATAATTACTTTCAAGTTATTTAAAGAGATTCTACAACTATATGAATACCTAATCAATAATAAATATAAACTATTTGAAGGAAGTGTTAAATTGCATTGCTTTATATTCTTACATTTATTTTTGCAAATGTAGTCACAGACATGTTGAAATTCTAAGAACTGACTCACTCAAAACTTAGAAAAATTAATTTGACAAAGGAAAATATCCCTTTTATCTTAGCCCAATTTACTTACTTAGATTATACTTTTACATTAACTGCTTGGAGTTGAATACTCATAAAGTAAAAAAGAAAGGCTTTTTATAACCCTAGAAAGTATTGCTCTGCTCTCTGACCTATCATTCTCTTTACAAGCTGTAGGAGAAAATTGTGTTTACAATAGGTTATGTAAGCTATATATAAAATTCTCCTTTAAATGGCTATTTTGGCTCACTTTCATAGCACACATTATGAACAATGGAACAAATGAAGTTATTTTCTTATTTTTCTTTTACTGGTGAAACTTAAACAAGCATAGCAATTCATTATAATAAGAAAACCAGATGTTTTTAGCTCAACCATTGGCTTTCCTTTTAGATACCTGAAGGTAAAGAGTAAAATGCTATTTGATGGATTTTTGTCTCCTGTTACAAACATTTCACACCCCTCCTGTGGTTGTTTCACTGAAAATATTTCTCTTGTTAACCAAGATTCTTTACTATTATTGTATTTCTCTACCAGATTAAAAAAATAGTTAGTATTCTGTGGTCATCCCTATAGGTTTCTTCACCCAACATCAATATTTAAAAGCCCTTTTCCTTGCCTCACTCTACTATTGAAGCTGAGAAAGCCAGAGTCTCACATTTTTAACCACCCATGCAGCTAGAGATGGTCATGTGAGACAGTTTTAGACAATGAGACCAAGGGGACATCTTTAGAGCTGTGGCTCACAATAGCCACCTTCCCCCATTTTCCCTCCATCTATGCCCCTTTTCTCCCTCTTTTGGCTAAATATGAATATAATGTTTGGAACTACAGTGTCCATTTTGAAACCATGGGACCACAATTTATTCTTTATTTTACTTAAATTCTATTTCAGATTTTATTCTTTCCTCCATGACTAGAATGTAGTATTGTGAAATGTAGTGTGTTTAGAATGTGAAGGCATAAGTTAAAATCTACTACTTATTAGCTCTGCAATTTTGGCTGTAACTGATTTTTTGTACCATGATTATAACATCTAAAAAAATAGGCATTTAAAAAATCTACCATTCAGGAATGTTATAAGAGATAAACTATATAAAACCTAACACATTATAAGTGCTTAACATGGGATAGTTATTATTTCTTAAGATTCTTTGAATCTATTTCATTGTATACATTTATCCTACACCTAAAATATACACCCTTTCATATCACTCCATGCATTTTAAATATCTCCCAACTGCTTACATTACAGTGCTCTAAAATCCTTTTAAGGACAGTCTCTCAATGCTGTCATGCTCAAAAGGTGTCCACACCCCTCATCCAAGAAAGAGCAAATCAAACTTTGAAGGAGTGCTCCTATGTAAACAGCTATTCACCTCAAGGAATTAAGCTTTGTGTAATGAATATCTCCTGTTCTTTTCTGGTTTGTTTGTATTTAATTAAACTTTTAATTACTAGAAATTTTAGATTCACATGTATTTGTGAAATTTGTAGAAATAATAAGAGAGAGATCGTGCATTTGGTAGTACGTTTTTACAAGGAATTTGTCTATTTCATCTAACATGTCGAATTTATGTGTTTGGAGTTGTTCATAGTACTCCCTTATTATCCTTTTGATGTCTGCAGGGTCTCTAGTGGTATCTCTTATTTCATTCATGATATTTGTCATTTGTATGTTCTCTCCTTTTTCTTTGTCAGTCATTCTGGAAGTTTGTCAATTTTATTGATCTTTCAAAAAAAATCAACTCTGTTACATTGATTTTTTTTCTATTTTTATATTTTCAAGTTAATTGATTTCTACACTGTATTTATTATTTTCTTCTTTCTGCTTGCTTAGAATTTATTGTAATATTTTTCTAGATTCTTGAAGTGCAAGCGTAGATAATTGGTTTGAGAATTTTTTCTCTCTTTTTTTTCTTTTTTCTTTTTTGCTGTACACGGGGCCTCTCACTGTTGTGGCCTCTCCTGTTGTGGAGCACAGGCTCCGGACACGCAGGCTCAGCGGCCATGGCTCACGGGCCCAGCCGCTCTCCAGCATGTGGGATCTTCCTGGACCGGGGCACGAACCCGTGTCCCCTGCATCGGCAGGCAGACTGTCAACCACTGTGCCACCAGGGAAGCCCTTGAAACATTTTTATCATGGCTGTTTTAAAATCTTTGTCAGATAATTACAAAATTCTTCTCATCTGGTGTTGGCATTTATTGATTGTCTCTTTTCATTTAGTTGAGAGATCTCATTCTTGTTTCTTGTATGATAATTGATTTTCTATTGAAATTTGACCATTTCCATTGTATTTAAGGAGAAGAAAAGGAGAAAGTGTAACTCTTCCATCTTCCCAGAAGTAAAAGTCCATAATTCTAATATCTTTTAAAATAGATATTTTATATAGTTTTCTCTTTTAGAAAGAAATACTCATTATAATAAAGTTACTTATAGAAATAAGTATATATGTATATAACATCTTCATATTCAAATAGAATTGTGATCTATAAATATATATGCAAATTACTTTTTAAGTACATTCATCAATCCCACATTCCATCACAGAGGGCACTGAAAAAATTCCCTTGGAAAAAGTCATATGTTTACTTCATTATTTTGTAATTATTCTTCTGTCTATTTAATTTTTTTGTCTATTTCATATATTAGTTTTTCTGCTTTCTTTTTCTCATATTCTTGATAGAGATCTATGTGTGCATGCTTATGTATATATGTTTATATTATTTATGTATATTTAATTTTTCCTAAAACCAAACACTATTGCCAATATAATTTTATCATTTTTTTCTGCTCTTATTTTCATATCAAGTTGCTCATTTATAACTAATGTCTTAGGTTGGTTGTGAATTTTTTATTTTTTTTAATTTTTAATTTTTTTTTTAAGCATCTTTATTGGAGTATAACTGTTTTACAGTAGTGTGTTAGTTTTTCCTTTGCAACAAAGTGAATCAGTTATACATATACATATGTTCCCATATCTCTTCCCTCTTGTGTCACCCTCCCTCCCACCCTCCCTGTCCCACCCCTCCAGGCGTCACAAAGCACAGAGGTGAACTCCCTGTGCTATGCTGCAGCTTCCCACTAGCTATCTAATTTACATTTGGTAGTGTATATATGTCCCTACCACTCTCTCACTTCGTCACAGCTTACCCTTCCCCCTCCCCATATCCTCAAGTCCATGCTCTAGTAAGTCTGTGTTTTATTCCCGTCCTACCACTAATCTCTTCATGACATTTTTTTTTTCTTAGATTCCATATATATGTGTTAGCATACGGTATTTTTTTTCTCCTTCTAACTTACTTCACTCTGTATGACAGACTCCAGGTCTATCCACCTCATTACAAATAACTCAGTTTCATTTCTTTTTATGGCTGAGTAATATTCCATTGTATATATGTGCCACATCTTCTTTATCCATTCATCTGTTCATGGACACTTAGGTTGCTTCCATGTCCTGGCTATCGTAAATAGAGCTGCAATGAACATTTTGGTACATGACTCTTTTTGAATTATGGTTTTCTCAGGGTATATGCCCAGTAGTGGGATTGCTGGGTCGTATGGTAGTTCTAATTTTTTAAGGAACCTCCATACTGTTCTCCATAGTGGCTGTATCAATTTACATTCCCACCAGCAGTGAAGAGGGTTCCCTTTTCTCCACACCCTCTCCAGCATTTATTGTTTCTAGAGTTTTTGATGATGGCCAATCTTACCGGTGTGAGATGATATCTCATTGTAGTTTTGATTTGCATTTCTCTAATGATTAATGATGTTGAGCATTCTTTCATGTGTTTGTTAGCAATCTGTATATCTTCTTTGGAGAAATGTCTGTTTAGTTCTTCTGCCCATTTTTGGATTGGGTTGTTTGTTTTTTTGTTATTGAGCTGCATGAGTTGCTTATAAATTTTGGAGATTAAACCTTTGTCAGTTGCTTCATTTGCAACTATTTTCTCCCATTCTGAGGGTTGTCTTTTGGTCTTGTTTATGGTATCCTTTGCTGTGCAAAAGCTTTTAAGTTTCATTAGATCCCATTTGTTTATTTTTCTTTTTATTTCCATTTCTCTAGGAGATGGGTCAAAAAGGATCTTGCTGTGATTTATGTCATAGAGTGTTCTGCCTATGTTTTCCTCTAAGAGTTTGATAGTGTCTGGCCTTACATTTAGGTCTTTAACCCATTTTGAGTTTATTTTTGTGTGTGGTGTTAGGGAGTGTTCTAATTTCATACTTCTACAGGTAGCTGTCCAGTTTTCCCAGCACCACTTATTGAAGAGGCTGTCTTTTCTCCACTGTATATCCTTCCCTCCTTTATCAAAGATAAGGTGACCATATGTGTGTGGGTTTATCTCTGGGCTTTCTATCCTGTTCCATTGATCTATATTTCTGTTTTTGTGCCAGTTTTTGGTGGCTGTCCCCAGTTGTAAGGTTGGTTCAGTGGGTTGAGTAGGTTTCCTGGTTGGGGGGACTAGTGCCTCTGTTCTGGTGGATGAGGCTGGATCTTGTCTTTCTGGTGGGCAGGTCCACATCTGGTGGTGTGTTTGGGGATGTTGGTAGCCTTATTATGATTTTAGGCAGCCTCTCTGCTAATGGATGGGGCCGTAGACCTGTCTTGCTCTTTGTTGGGGATAGGGTGTCCAGCACTGTTCGTTGCTGGTCCTTGAGTGAAGCTGGGTCTTGGTGTTGAGATGGAGATCTCTGGGAGATTTTCTCCATTTGATATTGCATGGAGCTGGGAGGTCTCTTGTGGACCAGTGTCCTGAGGTTGGTTCTCCCACCTCAGAGACACAGCCCTGGTGCCTGGCTGGGGCGCCAACAGCCTTTAATCCACACGGCTCAAAATAAAAGAGAGAAAAAATAGAAAGGAAAGAAAAGGAAGGAAGGAAAGAAGGAAGGAAGGAGGGAGGAAGGGAAGGAAGGAAGGGAGGAAGGAAGGGAGGAAGGAAGGAAGAAAGGAAGGGAGGAAGGAAGGAAGAAAGGAAGGAAGAAATGAAGGAAGGAAGAAAGGAAGGGAGGAAGGAAGGAAGAAAGGAAGGAAGAAAGGAAGGAAGGAAGGAGGAGAGGAAGAAAGGGAGGAAGAGAGGAAGGAAGGGAGGAAAGAAGGGAGGAAGGAAGGAAGAAAGGAGGGAAGGAGGGAAGAAAGGAAGAAAGAAAGGGAGAAGACAAAATAAAGTAGGATAAAGTATAGTTATTAAAATAAAAAATAATTATTAAGAAGAAAAATTTCTATTAAAAAAAAAAACAGAAAAATGGGTCGGTCTAACCCTAGGACAAATGGTGAAAGCAAAGCTATACAGACAAAATCTCACATAGCAGCACACACATACACACTCACAAAAGGAAAAAAAGGGGAAAATAATAGTATATGTTGCTCCCGAAGTCCACCTCCTCAACTTGGGATGATTCGTTGTCTATTCAGGTTTTCCACAGATGCAGGGCACTTCAAGTTGATTGTGGAGCTTTAATCCGCCGCTTCTGAGGCTGCTGGGAGAGACCTCCCTCTCTCCTCTTTGTTTGCACAGCTCCTGGGGTTCAGCTTTGGACTTGGCCCCGCCTCTGCGTGTAGGTCGTCCGAGGGCGTCTGCCCTTCTCTCAGACAGGACGGGGTTAAAAGAGCAGTTGATTCGGGGGCTCTGGCACAGGCCGGGGGGGAGGGAGGGGCACGGAGGCGGGGCGTGTCCGCGGCGGCAGACGCCGCCGTGACGCTGCGCCGGCGCAAGGCGCGCCGCGCGTTCTCCCGGAAAAGCTGTTCCTGGATCCCGTGACCCCGGCAATGGCGGCTGCACGGGCTCCCGGGAGGGCCGGTGTGGAGAGTGACCTGTGCTCACACACAGGCCTCTTGGTGGCGGCAGCAGCAACCTTAGCGTCCCACACCCGTCTCTACTGTCCGTGCTGACAGCCGCGGCTCGCGCCCGTTTCTGGAGCTCCTTTACGCGGTGCTCTTAATGCCCTCTCCTCGCGCCCGAGGAAGCAAAGAGGCAAGAAAAAGTCTTTTTTCTCTTCGGCAGTTCCGCACCCGTTTCTGGGGCTCCTTTAAGCGGCGCACTTAATCCTCTCTTCTCGCGCCCAGGAAGCAAAGAGGGAAGAAAAGGTCTCTTGCC
This sequence comes from Kogia breviceps, assembly GCF_026419965.1. Lineage (NCBI taxonomy): Eukaryota > Metazoa > Chordata > Mammalia > Artiodactyla > Physeteridae > Kogia > Kogia breviceps. Next base: position 19,701,510 of record NC_081315.1, read on the forward strand.
TCTTCGGCAGCTCCAGACTTCTCCCGGACTCCCTCCCGGCCAGCCATGGCGCACTAACCCCTTCAGGCTGTTTTTACTCTGCCAACTCCAGACCTTTCCCTGGGATCCAACTGAAGCCCGAGCCTCAGCTCCTGGCCGCCGCCCGCTCCCGCGTGGAAGCAGACAAGCCTCTCGGGCTGGTGAGTGCCGGTCGGCACCGGTCCTCTGCGGGAATCTCTCTGCTTTGCCCTCCACGTGCTGTGGCTGCGCTCTCCTCCGCGGCCCCGGAGCTTCCCCCTCCGCCACCTGCAGTCTCCGCTCGCGAAGGGGCTTCTAGTGTGTGGGAATCTTTTCTCCTTCACGGCTCCCTCCCACTGGTGTAGGTCCCGTCCCTATTCTTTGTCTCTATTCTTTTATCTTTTGCCCTACCCAGGTACGTGGGGGAGTTTCTTGCCTTTTGGGAGGTCTGAGGTCTTCTGCCAGCGTTCGGTGGGTGTTCTATAGGAGAAGTTCCACGTGTAGATGTATTTCTGATGTCTCTGTGAGGAGGAAGGAGATCGCCGCGTCTCACTCTTCCGCCATCTTTAAGCCGTCTCTCGGTTGTGAATTTTGCTGAACAAATATTAAACTACTCCATTTTAATTTTTCTGCTTGGAGAACGGTTGTGCCAACCTCATCAAGTATTCTTAGGGTTGCACAATTTATTTTAAGGAGAGAAAAATTTATGGCATTTTCCAATTTTGATGCCAATGTTTAGAAATGGTGCCTATTTTCATCCTTGAAATTTAAAAAGAAGCATAACTACTCAAATCAGGTTTTTCTAGTTAGGGCATCTTCTGGGGAGAAATTCTTTGGGGATTATGTTAGTAACCATTTCTGTGATTTTTCACACCTTTGTTTTGTGGTCTGTACAGTTTATTTATTTGCAGTTATAATACTAGTAGCATGATTATGAAATTGAAAACAAGTGATTCAGCTAGTTATCATAGGCTAGAATATTAAAGGGTATCTGCACTCTGTCTTAATTAATTAAATATCCTTTTGTGCATAGTGAGAGCTTTTGTTCTGATTCTAAGAACGCTGATACTTCATTTTAAAAGTTCAATGATATCAGCTGTAGCATTTCTCACATTAAAGTGTCGTAGTGCCTCTGTGTGAGAAATTGTACTTCTAAGATTCCTCCTGGGAACTCATGCTCTTTTTAATTCTCTATGTCTCAGAATTTCAGAGCTGAAGGAACCCCAGAGGTTATCTTATGCCTAAGTTATACAAGAGTGTAGTAACTCTATGACACACTAATCTCTACTCATTAAATCTTGTACATTTTGGGGAAGAAATAGTAAGTTTATCTCTTTATTTAAAAATGTCAAGGATGAGATAATAGCCTATGCAGAACTCTCATGGCCATTGACACAAGTTTTTAAGAAACTTTATAAACTAATGTTAGGGTTTTTATAATTTCTTAATTCCTTTTATCAAGTCCTATAGCTAAAACATTCTTTTTGAGCTTTAGCATAAAGAATGTGCAAATATACTGCCAGTAATGTTTTGCCCCACTGTTCCTATCAAAGACTTCCTGAAAAGACTGAGTAATAATTACTCTAATATAAAGTTTTCACAACATTATTTATAGAATAGGTCCCACTCAGTATCAATATTCAATCACATAAGCAGTCATATTTATGCTGATACTTAAATAAGCTTAATTTAATCCACATAACACACATATCCATGTTAGGTATTGTAGGCCTTAAACAACTCCTTGTTGCTTGATAAATTAAAATCTTTTTGTCAGACATACAAGGCACTTTTTGAAATGCCCACTTCCTCTCTCTCATTCTTCTGCAGTCTTATGGAAATTCCTGAAATCCTTAACCAGGTCATGCTCCATGACACCTCCCTGACTGTGCAATTTGTGCCTTTATTTGTGCCTTTATTTGTGCTCCTTATCTGCATAGCCATCTCAACTTAGGTCATCTCCTCTATAGAGCTTTTCCTGACGGTTTCTTCCTCTGTGGAATTGAGCCACTTCCCTTTTTGCCTGCCCTGTACCTGACCCTGTAGAGATTTTGTATAACAGTACTAGAACTCAGTTCATTGCCCCAAAACAATGACAAGTCCCTGAATGTCTTCATGGCAGAGCTTGTTGTCTCCTCTCACCTCCATCTGCTTTTTTTTTTTTTATAAATGATCCAGAGCAAAGGCCTTCACATGGTTCATAGCATTAAGTCGATTAATGTTGGATTTTGCTTTGCATTCCATAGCTATAGGTTGAGAAAAAGACTTTCATTCTTTCTCTCTACTTCTAGGTAGGACTTTTAGAAAATCCAGAAAGGCCTGAACCACTTTATTATTTGAGGTGCCCAGATTATTGAAAAATGAAGAAATAGAGTAACATTTTTTTTCAATCCAGTCATTTAATTTCTGTGACTCTGTATTGGCGATATGTATAATTTATTTGGAAATCATTTCAAATGTCTTTATTGGACACTTTTGTTCCACAGTTCTCTCTCCACCCCATGGCTTTGTTGATTGGCCCACTTCCTCAGCTTTAATCAGCTATGTCACACGTCGATTTGGTCCCAGCCATTACTTCACAAAACTCAGTTCAAAAGAACGGTGGCCTTTGCAGTAGGTTATGTCATTGGTAGTAGAAGACTTGAATTCTGCTTGGCTCCTCCCAAAATTTCAGATTAGGGAAATAAAGTTGATATATAGTTATTTTATATTTAAAGGGGGAAAATAGGCCAAGATGAATATTCTCCCTCACTTTTACACCGAAATAAAATAATCTATTTAAGACTATTCCATTGCTAACCCTTAAGGTGAAGAATCAGACTCATCATTTTATTATTTCACTTATTAAAATGTAACATGTATTTTAACAGAATTTATTATTGAAACAAATTTCAGTGTTATCATTGACCTCCTGTTATGCTCTTCTAAAATTAGTGAGTATTTAAGTAAATTAACTCATCCAAAAGCAAAGACTTATTTCTTGCATCCATTCTTCTATTATTCTAATAATTGGCTTTTAGGCAAGTCCCTAATGTATTGTATTATTGTTTAAAAAAAAGATGTAAGTATTATTAAAGGGTACTCAGTATTTACTCCAGTCAATAATTTTCTATTATATTACACTAAGATGAGTTTCTCTGTATATACCTGAACTAAGAAAAAATTTCCTTTTCATTTGAAAACAGAATGACATGGATGAACTTGATCATATTCTCACATCAACATTCAAACAGGAGATACCATATTATGAGTTCCGATCACTCCAAACTGAAATCTACCCTCAAAAAGAATGTGAGTATTTTCCAAATGCATCAATTATTCTATTTGTCACATTTCAGTGTATGTAACTACTTAATAAATATTATAGCAATATTTGTAATATAAATATTACAGCATTGCTGATGAAATGTTTTGACAATTCCCATCCCCTGGTGAGAGAAGTGGTTTTTATTCTAAGGAAATATTTGGATAATGTGTGATGAAAATTGTTCATCATAGCATTATTTATAATTACCAAAAACGGAAATAACTTCCAAAGCTAGGTAACTGATCAAATAAATTTTGGTGCATCTGTTAATGCAACCATCATAAACAAACTTTATCATAAATTGATTTGCTGGCTGGAGTGATGCTTTGATATATACTTAATTGAATAAAAGCAGGGTATACAGCAGTAGACAGAGTGTGATCCTCTGTTTTAAAAAGTACATATGTTTATATATATGTATATATATATACATATATATAAATTGATGGTCTGGACGGATATGCATCTGCTAACAGTTATGTTTGGGTTGTGCAATTTTGGAGATTACATTTTTTCAGTTTGCTTTATCTGTGTTTTGTACAATGACTACGTATTATTTTTATCATATAAATATATATATACATAGATAAAGAATAGCATATATAGGAGATACTATAAAAAAATCATACTTCTAAATGTTAGTAGCATACTTTCTATATTAGTTTCTTCCTGTGTAGTTGGTTGACACATTGTTTATAATAGATTTATATGCCCAGTATGTGCCGAACACTGCGATGGAGATGTAATGGTGAGTAAGACAGGCATGGAGCAAAAGGATGTTAGAGGTCTCCTGTAGGCATACTGTAGGACTAATGAGCAGAGATTTTTCTCTGTATATTTTCTGTGCTATTTGAAGCAGTTTTATCATCAGGCTGGCAGGCCTGAGGGAAGTGGGAAGAAAAGAATAGGAGCCCTAAGGCACAGCCGACTGTGATTCACCCAGATGTGCTAGAACCTGCATTATGTATGGTGAGGTTACATTATGGGGAAAGGTCAGTGGTAGGCTAGTTTTGAATAAATAATTTGTGATAGTAGTGCAAACTTATTTTTATTTCCCATATACATTTTTTTTTTTTTTTTGCGGTACGCGGGCCTCTCACTGTTGTGGCCTCTCCCGTTGCGGAGCACAGGCTCCGGACGCGCAGGCTCAGGGCCATGGCTCACGGGCCCAGCTGCTCCGCTGCACGTGGGATCTTCCCAGACTGGGACACGAAGCCATGTCCCCTGCATCGGCAGGTGGACTCTCAACCACTGCGCCACCTGGGAAGCCCTCCCATATACATTTTAACAACACAATTCACTTACAAAGGTTAGACGTTAGGTTGGGATAGAAAAGGAACATGACATGATGTCTCACTTAAGACACTCATCATTTAACTGGAAAAACAAGATAATATATATGTAATAATAGAAAGAAACAAAAAATATATATCTTTCAAAAATAAAAAAAAAGAAAGAAACAAGGTGCTACACTTCATGAAATTCATTATACTGACAAAAGAATTTTGGAGAAAAGCTGGATTATTCTTCAGGATATGCTTCTTAAAGGAAGTGGGATTTTACTTGAATTATGTGTCTCAGTGAGAAAAAATAAAGGAAATAGGAATTCTAAGGAAGAGAAAGTGTATCCAAAGGTATGAAGATGGAATTATTACACAACTTTACAAATTCCCTCAGCATTATATTTGTTTAGGGTTGTGGAACGAGAATTGTGGGGTTGGAGAGGAGAGGATGGCTGTGGTCTCTCATTTTATAGATAAAGAATTCAAGGTGGGCTTGAAAGTGCTTCTCACTGTCTCGTTTAGGTTGTAGGATATGAATTTTAGAGTTGGAAAGGATGGAATAGACTTGGTCCTTTATTTTTATAGAAAAGGAATTCTGGATTGGTTAAATTGGAGCACCCCATCATGTGGATCTGATTCAATAGGTATGGGGTACAGTCAAGCTTCTGCTTTTTTTTTTTTTTTTTTAATATTTGCACAACATATATCTGAGAAAGAACTTTTTTTAAAAAAATTATTTATTTATTTTTGTCTGTGTTGGGTCTTTGTTTCTGTGCGAGGGCTTTCTCCAGTTGCGGAGAGCAGGGGCCACTCTTCATCGCGGTGCGTGGGCCTCTCACTGTCACGGCCTCTCCCATTGTGGAGCACAGGCTCCAGACGCGCAGGCTCAGTAGTTGTGGCTCACGGGCTTAGTTGCTCCGCGGCATGTGGGATCTTCCCAGACCAGGGCTTGAACCCGTGTCCCCTGCATTGGCAGGCAGATTCTTAACCACTGCGCAACCAGGGAAGCCCAAGCTTCTCCTTTTTAAACCAGCTTCAAGGTAAAGCTGATGCCGCTAGTCCTCAGACCTTTCACTGAGTATCAAGGGTTTAGAGCAGTGGTTCTCAAACTTGGTGCATATTATAATTAGCTGCAGAGCCTTCAGAATATCCCATGCCTAAGCCACAGCCCCCAAATTAATGAAGAATCTGGGAGTGGGTTCCAGCTATCAGTACTTTTTAAAGTTTTCCAGATGATTCCAGTGGGCAGCCTAGTTTATCGATCCCTAATGGCTTCATATTACTCTCTCTTTACAAAGGTTAGAAAGTTAATAGCATATGAAAATTTTGAACCATTCTTAGAATGTAATGATTATTCTGTATTTGAAAAAATATTTTTATAAAAAAATCGCATTTTTAAAAAGAAGCTAAAAATGGAAAGTTCAATATAATCTAGGTTATTCATTCAGCAACCATATTGCTGGGTATTGCTAGATGGCAGATACTATTAAACCCATAACAAGCAAATAACATAACATTAGGTTCTAATTCATAGTGTAAGTGCAAAATAACATAATACAAATTACATAATAAAATATGCAAGATAGACATGAATATGGCTGAACTCATGTTTCACTTGCTTCCTATAATCTTGGATCAATGTCAGCCTCAGAATATCTGGTCTTTAAGACCTAGCACCTATATTTTCATAATGTTTAAGTTGAATTGATAAGATTTGAGAAGCTTTTATACATAAAGTGGAATTAATGGTAGGTTGTTGAAGAACTTCTCTAGAAACACCACTAGAGATATTCTGAGAGGTAAATTCAGCAAACAATGAATTGGGTGTGTTTCCGAACGTCTAGCCCTGAAGACAGTTCTCCAATTATTTGGTGAAATACTTCATTTACTAAACATTTATTTATTACTCTATATTTTAGCTGAAATAAATTGGAGATTAGGACATTGTGAGGGGAAATAATCCATAAGGAACTGACAGAGCATACTTGAGTATTGACCTATCCTAAGGAGGAGACATGGAACTACCCACAGATACCTATGGTTCTTTAAAAATATAAAATTAAATGCTATGCTAATCAAAACTATTTATCTTATTATTATTCCATCCTCTTTTCTTTTCCAAGTTGATTCTGGTAAATTCTGGATTTAGTCCCTGTCACTTCATTTATAATAAGTAAATTGCTGTTCCATGCCACTATGTCTTGGTCATTTTCACTTCTGTCTAGCCAATAAACTTTCTCATTTACTTTTTTTTCCCTTAGTCAGGCAAAGTTGAGGAGGGTGGGAGTGTTGCAGAGATAAGATAGAAAGTGTACAGGAAATCACATCTGCTTTAATGTTCTCTTAACCTGTAATGCTTCATTATTGAATTAAAAATACCATTTTCCATTCATAAGAATTTTCCACTGAAAAAGTTCTCCCTGGAAGTAGAATATAATAAAAGGTTTCCAAATGGACTTGATATATTAATGCAATGTATCATACATGCATTTTGAACATAACAGTCATAGAAATAATTCATAACAACTTTCTAGTGTGTGAATCATCAGGGCTTGTGAAATCAATATAGGAGATCATAACAGACAATGTTTCTGATATGTAAGATACTAGAATAGAAAATATCAGAGTGCATCCCTTAAAATAAGAGTATCACTGTGAGCAGCTTCCATTTGGGTTGTAGTTGTCTGTATAAACACACATGGTCTGAACCACCATGAAATCAGTTTGAATGACTTGACTTGGTGTAGTGGTGAGGTAGAACAGCACACCTGAACTAACACAATTGCTTTAGTCCTTCTGTAGCTCTCCCCTATCCTGAGTTTCAAGCCATATTCCAGAGTCTTATAAGTCTTAAACTGCAGCAGGTATATGAATTTCCCTAACTTCTCTTCCGAAACCTCTCAAAGGCTGGGTAATGCTGAGGATCTCTTGTTATTGATAGGAAAAAATAAGTTGTATAGCTTGTTTTTAAAAGTGGCTGGAGTTGCAGGTTAAATCTCTGGAAGTAGCAGTCTGGGGAAAAGGAAACTAGGTTACTTTGAGGCAGATCATGTACCTTCATCCAGAAAGGAGAATGGTTTAATAAAGCCCATGCCAGTTTCTAGAAAAGCATGTCAAAATGTTTAACCGTTTACGAAAAGTGGTAATATCTTAATCTGAAACAGGACAGTATATGATCACCAGCGACATGTGGAAATATTAATCCAGTATATTATCTCCTAAAATGTCTGTGAAATGAGGAGAATGTAACTGGATATTCAGTACACATGTAGTAGTCACTGTGGCCCTAGGATTTATCCTGGACTTGTAATATCTTTAGGTTCACAGAACATAGCTCATTTGCTATCTGAGTAAAGGAGAACTGAATGTCACTGAGTTGTTCCTTTTTATATCATCAAATAATTTAAACATGCACAAAAATACAGAAAATAATATAAAAAACACCTATACCTGTCATTTAGGGTTGCCAGATCTTAACATTTTGTCACATGTGCTTCAGATCTTTTTTTATAAGAAGTAAAATTCTACAGATATAGTCGAATTTCTCTGTTTCCCTTTGTGATTCCATACACTTGAAAAGTAACCATTACTTTAATTAAACTTATTGATGACCATTCCCTTGCAGTTCTTCATTCTTTTACTACATACATTTGTTTCCTTAATTCATATACAGTCATGTGCAATTTTGTAGATTTTGTGTAAATGATAATCACACTTTTTCTTCAATGTACTATTTTTGCCCAGTATTAATTTTTTTATATTTATACATGTCTTTATGTAGATCTAGGTCATTCATTTGAAATATTCTATAGCATTGAATTGTTTGACTATACCATAGTATGTATCTGTTCTCCATTATTACCCATTGTTATTAATGGGTAATAATGTTTTCAAATATTTTATTGTTGCAATTAGTTCTATGATTAACATTCTTGCATATGAATTCCTATGCATATATGTTATAATTCCTCAGGAGATACAATTACCAATAGAATTTCTGAGTTAAACAGGTATGTACTTATTCTGTAGTGCTAGATATTTTCAAATTTCTGTGGAAAATACTTTTACTGATTTATAAATAATTCTACCAGCAGTATTGTGCCATTGTTCCACATCTTTTCTATGTTAAGAATTGTGAGTTAAATATATTTTTTGCAATCTAACAGGTGGGAAGTGGTATCTCACTTTTTAATTGACATTGTCATTACAGATATAGTTGAGCATTTTTCTTCTGTTTATTTACATTTCATTTTTCCTCAATGAATTTACATTTAATAGTCTTCATTTGTTTATGTTGGTTATTTTTTTCTTACTGAATTTTAGGAGATTTCTCTCTCTCTCTCTTCATATATATATATATATATATATATATATATTCTGGATAGTTAACATTTGTCAGTTTTATACTTTGCAAATGTCTATTTAATTGATAGCTTATCTTTTAATTTATATGTTATATTATGAAGCATATAATTAAATTCATCATAAAACTTGGTATCAGAGCTGATCCCCACCTTATTCTTGAAATTATTTTTGCTCTCCTTATTCCTTTAGTTGCCCTAAAGTTTAGCTGTCCTTTAGTTGTCCTATATTTAGGATCAATTTGTCAAATTCCATGAAATACTCTAATAAAATTGAAAGAACATTGTAGATTAATTTAATAAAAACTGTCATTTTTATTATACTTAACTCTCTCTGTCGTAAGCACGATACTTATTTATTTGGATTTTTTTACATCTTTCCAAAAAAATATTTTTTGGAATTCTTTAAAACCGTTGTTAGATTTAATTCTGTTTATTTCATGGTTTTGTTTACATCAAAAATATTATTTAAAAATTATTTGTGACTACTCCTTTTCTTGATACCTGTGGGATTGAGCCAGGGATCTTCTAAATGTAGCATTGTTCTACATGGAAAGAAAAGGTTTTGAAAATGAGGAATTACAAGTCTTATTCCCTGAAAAGAAAATTAGGAACAGATGGAAGCAATTATCAAGGATATTTTACAAAAAAAAAGTTTTTAATGTCTTCCCAAAGTATGAATTTCACAATGCATGAAGTTGTATGGACCTTTCTAGTTTTCATTTTAAACCACTGGAGAGGAAAATTGGGGCAATGAAGAAATCAATGCAAAAGAAAAGAAATGGTGAAGATTATTTCACATTCTGACATGAGAAGTAATAGATGATAGGAAAAAATGTAGTCATGTAAACTCACTTCAAATTAGTAACAAACGCATCACTGTTGGGTAAATACACAAAATTAGGAACAGATTTACACGTAACACATTATCAAAACTTGTAGAGCTTGAGTGAATTGGAGCTTTGGCATGTAAATTGACTGTAAAATGATGGATTCTTCCCCTTCATTGTTTTTTATAACACAACCTACCAGTACAGATTTTCACATATCCTACCAAGGATATTTTTAGCATATTTTCAAGTTAATTTCATTAATTGATGGTTTAATTTGTATCAAATAATAATAAAATTAAACAACCACTTTGAATCCTGCAAAATGATTTTTTACTTGATTAACAAAAAAAGAAAGAAAAAACCATTTTTTTCAGTATTATACTGCTATTATTCACTTTTACAGTGTTTCTTCAAGGAGTCTGTATTTCTCCAGATGTGAAGTTTGAAAATGAATGCTTATAAACATGACTATAGTTTAAGGATGTAAGTAAAGATTAGGAAAAAAGGAAGAAGGAGGTGGGGGGAAAGGAAGAAAAATTTATGTCGGGACTAGAATTTGGCCTTCTCCATACTTGAGTTATTCCCCAGACCAGGAAGCACCTCTGACCTTGAGTCTACTGGGAACATAGGGAAGACAGAACAATATGTCTTGCAGAATCAAAGAAACTTCCCTGGACTCCGGCTGCACTGTAACACTGTAGAGCTAGGCCATGTGCCATCCTGAGTCCAACAAGCATTGAAGCCAACCCTTGACCACTTTGACCAATGAGGGGTTAACCTTCTCCAGCTCTCAGCAACATTCGTAATTCGTTTCTCATTCTGCTCTTTGCCATCACTGTAACATCACGTAATTATATTGTCACAATAAGGGAACAGTTGTGTAATAATTGAGGACTCTGTAGTTATAGATGAAGAAGGTGAGTCTGCAAATGCAATATCTTCTCTCAATTAAGAAAACTTTGATCAAAAAGATTCTGTTAAGCAGTCTTATTTATTCATTTATATTACAAGTGTAAGCAAAGTGTCAGACACTCTTCTAGGCACTCCAGACACGGGACCATTATAGAAAAATATGTTTTTATGGAGTTTTATTTTAGAAAAACAATAACAAAATAAGCAGTTTTATTTCAAAAGGGATACAGTAAAGTGAGAGGATAGGGAGTTGGGAGGTGATGAAAAGTCATGCAAAGATTTTAAAATGGTTTGGTATCATCTAATTTTTTTTTTTTTTTTTTTTTTTTTTTTTGCGGCACGCGGGCCTCTCACTGTTGTGGCCTCTCCCGCCGCGGAGCACAGGCTCCGGACGCACAGGCTCAACGGCCATAGCTCACGGGCCCAGCCGCTCCGCGGCATGTGGGATCTTCTCGGACCGGGGCACGAACCCGCGTCCCCTGCATCGGCAGGCAGACTCCCAACCACTGAGCCACCAGGGAAGCCCCTGGTATCATCTAATTTACATTTTAAAAGATTGTTGCTATAGAGAACAGCTTACAGATGTATAAGAATGGAAGCAGAGAAAACAGATAGGAGGCCATAGTGGTCTCAGGGAGACATGATGGTGGCTGTCACCTGGTGCTGGCAGTGGAGGTGTTGACACTTGCTCTTACTTGGTAGATATTTGAAAGTGACGATGGTGAGACTTGCTGACATATTGTCAAAAGCCCAGGAAGGAGGTCATACGTGGTATTCACAGCCATGGCCTGGATGAGATCATTCAATACAAAGTATAGTTCAGAGCAAAGGTCTGAGTCCCGGGCAATGCAGTATTTAGAGATCTGGAAGAAAAGTTTCCGTAAAAGGAGACTGACAGCAGGAATGCCGGCTGAAGTAGGAGTATATGGTGTCTTAAGAGACAAGTGAAGAAAATGCTTCTGAGGGAAGAAAGTGATCAACCATGTCACATCCTACTTCAGAGAGCAAGAGTGGAAAATGCCACAAAATAATTTGTGATTTACAAAACTATTCATTAATACCCAAAATGCCCCCCAGTGGATCCAGGTGTTCCCCAAATCTTTGTACCAAGAATACCGTGTAGATCTTTTTGTTTCTCCTTAAAATCTGTATCAATGGATAGTGTCTCTAAAGCAAATACTGGGAAGATAAAGAAGTATAGTTCTGATTAACTGCTCCCCAAGACCTCCCAGATTCTGTAAAATATCTAAAAGTAATTGAATATTCAGACCGATTGAGAGAATGCAAGATGTTAACAAGTGAAAAAAAAAAGCACTATCCAGAAGAAACAGAGGAGAGGATTATGTCAAGTTTCTGTTAACTGCCATTTGGACTCATTTTCTTTGTAGTGAACCTAAATTTCATTTTGTATATACCTTCCTTCATTTTAAGCATCTCCAAAGTTGAAGACTGAGTTTAGGTATATAGATATTGGGATAAGGAATGAAAAGAAGCCTACAGGACAGATTATGAATAGGGCAGTATAAAATACAAGGACCAGGATAGCCGATGAGGGAAAAAAATGTAACAAATTAGGCTGAGAATCCAAAGTGTGTGGTAACAGCAGGGTTAACAGCAGGCAATAAAGAACAAGCTTTCAAGCTCAAGCACTTTGCTTCATTGTCTCAGTTACTTTCACATCATTCCTGTCTAGCTGAGAAGCAGTTTCTGACTTGAGTCATCCTGGAAGCCAGAAAGATGAGCTTTCTCACAGAAAGTTGAGAATTGCACTTTTACAGAAGAAATTCTTGGCAATAATGGCAATCTAGGAAATAAGCATGACCTCTACCCATGATATTTGACTGACTATAAGAAATTGTATCCTCCATGATCATTATCAACAGAATCCAAATGGAGATTACTTCTGTAAGAATATAATGTGTGATGTTTGGTTGAAATATTGTTTCTAACAATGCTTCATTTCTCACAGTGCTGTAAGATTGTGTTTCTCTAAGAAATAATTAAGGGAAATATCTTTTTTTTAGCATTAAACTTTCTCTTCTGTTTGAGTCTTTTCTGTTTACTACCCATGAGAAGATGTTTTTTAAAATGTAAACCATGACAAAAGAGGGAAACCCTTAGAGAAAAGGAATAGAATGGAGAGGAAGTCTACTCCAGACATTGTATCCTTTGCAGTTTTCTTTCACTCCCTATTAGGTTAATCTCAATTTTATTGGCTGTCTACTCTTGCTTATTTATGCAAAGCAAGCCCCATTCTTTTTTGTATTGATACTTATGCTCTCAAACTTTAGTGGGCATCAGAATCACTTGGAAGGTTTGTTAAAGCTGCGATTGCTGGGCCCTATTTAGAATTTCTGATACCACTGATCTGGGTTGGGCCAAAGAATTTTACATTTTTCACAAATTCGTAGATAATGCGGCTGCTATCGGTCTGTGAATCACCAGGAAACCATCGATTGAACACAGCAGTAACGGGTGGTACAATTTCTTTTCTGTTCTTTCCTTTTCTTTTCTTTGATAAGTTAAGTACCTGAATAAAATTGACATGAATAAAATTAAGTCAAGATAGCAGATTTTTTAAAATTAGTTCACTCCATGTCCCAGGACTAAAAATCATGGATACAGAATGAAGTAGTCTTAGAGTGATTGTTTATCTCAAAAATGCATTTTTTTGAGTATCATTATTAAAAATAAAAATAAACCCTCATGAATTCTTAGAAGTTTAACACACTTGGCTTCAAACTAGGTACTCTTCTAGATACTGAGGGAAGATAGAGGAGTGTGAGATAAATAAATAAAACCCATACACTCAGCAGGCACCCAAGAAGAGGGAAGAGAAAATAAAATCACAAAGATAAGTGTCACTAATGTAGTGTGTTCTGTACTAATAAGAACCAACACTTGCATTTTGTGTACTCTGTGTCAAGAATAATTCTAAGCAGCTTACTCACTTTATCTCATGTAATTCCTCTCAACAGACCCATGGTAGGTAATATTTAAAACTCTGATTTACAGATGAGGCATTGAGAGTTTATATCATTTGCTCAAATGGTGGCAGGCCTGGGACTTGGATCCAGTCAGCCCAGCTGAGATTATTAACCATTCCTCAGCCACTGCAGCCCTGTACATTGTAAGGAGCTATAGCTCCAGGGGGTCACAGGAGCCCAGAGAAAGAGGGACAGTTGGAAGAAGCTTCCCAGGAAGATGATCTTACATTTAGAGGAAAGGTTATGAATTATTTCTGCTAAACTATTTAAAATTACTAGTTTAATGAATAATTTATAAAGGCAAGTTTGAAATTATCTCAGATACTCTTTATGTTATTTTTCGCAGTCCCAGAAACATGGTGATTTTTGTCTCACGGTGCGTGATTTTTGTTTCACGGTGCGTGATTTCCTTCAAATCACCACTTTTGCCTCTATGGGCAAATACTATTCTTTAGGAAGGAGCCCTGTCTCTTTTGTTCATGGATTTATACCTAGCGCCTAGAAGACTTTCTAGCACTCAATAAATATTTACCACATTAACTTGATAATGGCAACAAAGTTAACCATAGACTAAAATCATTGAAACCCTGGTAAGCATTAGGTATTAGACTAGTATTATTTGAGCTCCAAAAATAAAAGAGCTCTTCTTTGTAGGAATATAAGGCAGCTATATATAATGTCACTTTCTTTTCTTTTCTTTTTCTTTCTTTTCTTTCTACCTCTTACCTATGGCATCTGCCATTAACAGAATGAAACATTGGCATACGAGCCTTCTGAATGTGCTGCCCTGAACTGTGTGCAGTGAGTGAGACACAGATACTCATCTCCTCTGGGTTGACACAAAAAAATGTAGGTTTTTCAAGGTCAAAAGTAATAAGTTTAGGGCTTTCCTGGTGGCGCAGTGGTTGAGCGTCCGCCTGCCGATGCAGGGGACACGGGTTCGTGCCCTGGTCCGGGAGGATCCCACATGCCGCGGAGTGGCTGGGCCCGTGAACCGTGGCCGCTGAGCCTGTGTGTCTGGAGCCTGTGCTCCGCAACGGGAGGGGCCCCAAAACAGTGAGAGGCCCGTGTACCGCAAAAAAAAAAAAAAAAAAAAAAAAGTAATAAGTTTAAATCTATAAGTTTATCATAGGGTTAGTGAAAAAACATAAATAGTGTCCATTAGTAACTGATAACAGGAAGTAGTCTCTGTAATATTCTCTTATTTTTTAAAGAAAAATGTAAGCAAGGGTTAGTTTCAATTACACACACACACACACACACGCACAGCAACTTGCTTTTTTTTATTGTAAATTGAATAAATTAATCCTTAAGGAACTCCCTCTTACTTTTGCAGCTGTTGTGCTATGATAATTTTCAAACCTACAGTGTCTATCCTCTGAAACTCTTGACAGGTCCAGAACCTCCCCCCACCCCCATACTACCCAATCCCTACCCTACCTGCAAGCCATCTCCCTGTGCTTCCTAAAGGGACTCCTTTGCTCTCTGGATTATGCCATTACCAAAAAGTTACAGAATATCTTTTTAGTGTCACTGCAGGTGTAAAGATTCACTGCATGACTCTGAGAAGAATAGGAACTCAAAAATGTAGAAGAACTTGTTTTTTTATGTCTTGTTATGGTTTACCAAAACCACCACAGTCATTTTCCTCACTGAATTAGTCAAGATTCTCCAGAGAAACGGAATGAAGAGAATGGACTGAGAGAGAAAGACAGAGAGAGGTTTACTTTAAGGAACTGGCTCACGGGATTGTGAGGCTGGCAATTCTGAAATCTGCAGGGCGGACCAACAAGCCGACAGGTCCAGCAGACGTTGATGTTACAGCCTTGAGTCCAAAGGCAGTCTGGAAACTGAATTCCTTCCTCTTTGGTGAACCTCAGTCTCTTCTCCTAGGTCCTTCACCCACATTATGGAGGGTGATTGGGTTGGTCAAATTCTACTTACTTAAATATTAATCACATCTAAAAAAATGCTTTCACAGTAACATCCAGGCTGGTGTTTGACCAAACAACTGGGCACCATAACCAAGACAGTTGACACATAAAATTAACCATCACACTTCCCATCATCCAGTTGTTCAGATGTCAGCAGCTCTAAACAACTGTAATCCACCCACACACATTTTGGGATCCCCAACAATCAGTTTGAAAAATGCTGGTCAATAGATTTGCAAAGCAACTGTAACCCAGTGGATAGAAAAATCTCTCAAAATAGCCTGTCCTGGTTTGCAGACTTGAGGATGTGTTGATGGCATGGTAACAGCTGCAATTTGGGTCATGTACATAATATAAACTCTTGGTCAAGGAAGGGTAGATATTGCTTACAGTGTTAAGATATGTTGAATTGTAGCGCTATTACCACTTTCCTGTTTCATGAGAGTGCCTTTCCTGTTTCCTGAGAATGAGGTTATCACGTTTTGCTTAGTGTAGTAAACTGAATAATTGCCTCCTAAAGATATATATTCACATCCTAGTTCCTAGATCTATGAATTTGTTACCTTCTATGGCAAAAGGAGCTCAGCAGTCCTATTTCAGAATACTTCCTCTTCCACAAAACAAGTGTTCTGTGGTGATTATTAATGTTTAGTGATACAGGAGCTAAGTTCATAACTAATATGCTCTACTCGAAGACACATATGTCTAATTGGACTTAGCGCTATATAATCGTATTGCCAGCAGCTACCCCATCAACACCCCCACCTGTGCTTCTGCGTGACAATGATCTGTCCCCTTCTCTAATGAATACTCTTTCTCTTCTACCTTGTAACTTTGTAGCCATAAACCTGAATGGTATCTTAAATCAACTCTTTCCTTCAGAGCGTATAAAGTCAATCATCTAGTCCCGTTAACTTTTCTTTGGAAATGTCTGGCATCTCTGTCCTTGTCCATTTTTACTGCCACCACTCTAATACAGGCCATCAGTTATTTCTCCTTCCTCCTGAAAAAGCTTTCTAGGAGGTTTCCCTAACATGCTTCACCTTTCTTTCCAACCATCCTACACTTAGGTGCTTCCCAAATCATTCTCAGATTCCATTTATATTCTGTCCCTATATTACATATGCTGGTGTTCCCAAAGCTCTCTCTCCAGCCCCTTTACTGCCCCCCAAATTTTCCCAGATATTTTTCCTGCCTTAGTTCACTTTTATTATCAAAATTATTTAATATTTTTAAAAGAATAATTCAGGTTCTCAAGACTCCAAGAAGTCCTCAAAAAATGCCAAATACTCCTTACTAATGAATTCACGCATCTTCGCCAGATAAGTTGATTTACTGCTTGGTAGTATTACATTCCTTGGCTTTCCTTGTGAAACCCATACAAGGACAGTGGGTAGCTTTCTACCTATAAGGCATGGCCTGGTGGTAGTCAACCATCTGATGCCAACCCAGCCCAAGTTGTTTCCACACTCTTGCTGTTCCAGATTTCCTGGATCTTTCTAGGCTCTTTTCTGGCTTCTTTCTAGGTTCCTGGTCCCTTTGCTGTTAAGAATCAGAAGAGACAAAATTGGTAATTTTCAAAAGGTATTTTTTAAATGAACACAGAGGAACACAGTACAATCACACATGTATATACATAAGGTTTCTAGAGATTTCTTATTTTAACCAGAGGTTAGCCACAGTTTGGGCTGGTTAAATGTGGATCAGCTGCATTCTTTTTATTGCCTCATCACTGTCTGGGTTCAGTAGTGGAAAGTGGACTATAAACAACCCTATTCAAATGCTGTGAGATTTAATTTTAATTAATGCCAATTCCAAGAACTGCTAATTAGAAATGCACTTGCCTCTTTGCTTCCTCACATTACCTCCAGACATGGACTCCAAGCTTCCCACTCTTATATTTTTTGTAATATGAGAGATAACAAATTGCACCAAAGGCCTTTAATGGACCATTATTTCCCATGTGCATTTAATTTACAGTATCAAGATTTTAGAAATGCGATAATCTTGGTAGTATTTTTGGTTGCTTGAAATTCTAAATAGGATTAAATGTCTACTCTTTCAACAGACAGGAAGAGTGACACCTCACATGTTACATATGTGCTTCTCCTGTCACAGGGCAATCAGATTCATAAACCCAGCAATGCTCTGTCTTACAGATCCACAGAAATACTAACATTTCATCAGACTCCAAATCCTGTGATGAAAGGAATGAAAATCATTACCTTTCTTCAACCTTCACAAATATCATCCTTACTCCATTAGTTGGTATCTGATTAGCATCAGGGAAAATTACCCTAAAACCATCTGTGACATGGCCTCTAGCTCAGAAGAATGTCCTAAATCCTATAATTCTGACCCCAGCCTTATAAATTTATAAATGAAGAAACTGAGGTGCAGGAAAATGAAAGAACTTTCATAAGCACCACGTAGTTGAGCTGGGATTAGAATGCAGATCTCCTGACTTTTTATCTTCCCTTTTTTGTGTGCTTCATTGTTTTGTCCTATAGTGGCCACCTGGTCATCACACCTTGAGTGAATAAAGATTTACTATTCCAGATAGTGATTTAAGAGAACAATGGATTACAGGGTCATGCACTTCCAGTTTGCATACTCATCTTACTTTAAAAGTTTTAAAGCTAACCCAGGACATATTCCCATTTTACTATTCTGGTGAGCTAGGGTAATGTTTTAGAAGCTTGGTTTGATAACTTCAATCTAATTATTGGACATAGTTTATAGGCATTATGTGGAACTGTTGGAAATGGCTCAGCCCAAACAAACATTTCTTTACTAGGTTCTAGCTCATTTATTTATTTTTATTTGCAAAAACTAATGAAATTGGATTTTCATTGAAAAATTCCCCTGCCAGTCACTTAATTCTGTTCCCCTGAAATTACCATTTGATGGACATTGGCTGAAACAATTGAAAACTGAAACTTTATTTTGTCCGGAAAAAAAGTCAAAAGCAAATTGGCCACACCTTATTGTGAGTTATGACTTTATTCACACCTTGATAATAGAAAAAGATATAAAGAATCTTCATTAATTAAATGGGAATTGCCATGAAATGAAGCAGATGTTATACTGCAGATTAAACACATTCTAAAAAGTTTTTTAAAAATATCTTCTTAAGGAATCTGTTGTATTAATCTAATAGGTAAGATTAACAAACTGTTTGCAAAACAAATGCTGTGAGTTTAAGAAAATAACTAAATGGTCTTTAGGTCTCATAGGACTTCTGCTTCTGATTAAGATGTACAACATCATAAGAGTCTGTTGTTCTTATTGTAATAGTAAGAATAAGCAAGATGATCTTCAAAACCATAGTTTCTTTTTTAAATACAGCAGAAAATAAATGACTAAAGAAATCTAAATGAACTAAATTCCAGAAAGGGACATGTCCTTCACAGAAGAGAAGAAACTCATGACTTCCTTCATCCCTTACAAAGCAGGAGGATAAGAACTCACTATAGATGAGGAGTAAAGAGAAACCACCTGAACATTTAGCAAACATTTAATGGCTATACTTAGGCTACTGTGATGGATGAAAATCCCAAAGAGTCCCTGTTACAGAGTGAGTCTGCATCACCCTCTAACTCTCTTCTGTAGGCTGTCATAAGTGCACAGAGCTAGTATACCAATGGCTGGATGAGGCAGTAAGGTTGAGAGATATCCTTAAAATCCCTGAGGACCACTAGTGGCTGCTAAAGAGTGAGAGTGGGACAGGGTTGCTGAGACAAATCCCATCAAACCTTTTGCCATATGGAAAGCAGCAGTAGACAGATTCTAAATACAGAGAGGCATAAAAGTGGAAAAAACATCTCCAAGCTATTGGAATAATAAGGTGTCTGCTACTGGGATAGTAAGGAGTCTGCCTTAACTGAGTGTATACAGAGGCCCCCCCAAATCTGAGCAAGATGTTCTTTTTTTTATAATTTTTAAAAAAATTTTTAACATCTTTATTGGCGTATAATAGCTTTACAATGGTGTATTAGTTTCTGCTTTATAACAAAGTGAGTCAGCTATACATATACATATATCCCCATATATCTTCCCTCTTGCATCTCCCTCCATCCCACCCTCCCTACCCCACCCCTCTAGGTGGACACAAAGCACCGAGCTGATCTCCCTGTTCCATGCGGCCGCTTCCCACTAGCTACCTATTTTACGTTTGGTAGTGTATATATGTCCATGTCACTCTCTCACTTTGTCCCAGCTTACCCTTCCCCCTCTGCATATCCTCAAGTCCATTCTCTAGTACGTCTGTGTCTTTATTCCCGTCTTGAGCAAGATTTTCTGATGTGAAAAATTCTGGAGGCAGAACTGGAGAGAAAAAAAAGAACCATCCTGTGACCCAAAGGCCAGCAGCCAGTCTGTAGAGCAACAGAGATTTCTTGAGTCTCACCAAAGCTCAGATCCCAAGCTGTGCTGAAGAAAGTTATGATTCTGCCCTCAAAATATTTGAAGCCAGTGGTTAACTAAATCGAAGTAAAGCCTCAGAAAACGACCAAGTTCTGCTCACTTACAGATTAATTTGAATCAGCTTCCAAGTCTAGTTGTCTGACTGAAGAAAGGGTATGCCTTATTCTGGGGGTAAATATTATTTATTTCAGTCCTTTACTACAATGTTCAGCATGCAATATAAAATTACAGGGAACACAAAGAAGGAATGAAAGATTACCTGTGGTCAAGAAAGGAAACAGTCATTAGAGGCAAACACAGAAATGCTCCAGATGGTGAAATAATTTGGATAGGAACATTAAAATAACTATGATAAATATGTTACAGAATCTATTGTAAAAGTTGCACAACATGCATAAAGGATGGAAATTTCATCAGAGCATTGGAAATTATAATAAAAAACAAAAGGAAATTCTAGAAACATAAAGTATCAGAAAATTTTTAGATATTTGATGGGCCTAACTGTAGAAAAAACAGAAGAGAAAAGGATCCGTTTACTTGAAGACAAATTATTCAAGCTGATAAAGAGGAAAAATCCAGAGTCTAAGTAAAGACTTAAAAGAACAAGCTCAGCTCATCTACGTATTAATTTGGCTCAGTTTTGACTCAAGGTCTGTGAGATAATACTACATGATCAAACATGTATAATTGAATTCTCAGAGTAAAGATGAGAGAGAATGAGGCAGAAAAATATTTGAAGAAATAATGGCTGAGAATGATCCAAAATTGAGGAATGACATTAACCCACAGATTTAATAAGCTCTGCAACCCCCTAGTAGAATATATACAAAAATATTATACCTACACATACCATAGTTAAAGGTGTGTGTAGGTATAATATTTTTGTATATATTCTACTAGGGGGTGAAAATCAAAGATAAAGAGAAAATTTTAAAAATGCCTGTGGTAGGGGTGGGGATGAGGACGTGTGTGTTGAGGAAAGCAGGTGCCATACAGAAAACAATTATAAGAATTACGTCTGACTTCTCATTAGAAATAGAGGGCAGAGGACAATGGAATACAAGAGTATATACTGTATGATTCCATTTTATGAAATATAAGATGAAATAAAATTTATCTGTGTTGATAGAAATTACACAGTAGTTGCCTCTGAAGTGGAGAATTGACTCAAATGGAGCAGGAGGGAACTTGTGGTAGTGATAGAAGTTTCTTTAGCTTGTTTTGGGTGATGGTTACATGGGTGTATACAACTGTCAAAATGCATGAAACCCATGACCAGTGTATTTTTAAATATAAATTATACTTCTATATTTTTTCCAGAAGCCAATCGAAACATCAATATCTTTTAGCAAAAACATTCGTGATCATGTGATCTAGAATGAAATCAAGCACTGAAGAATAGCAAGGGACAGCATGTAATACTCCCCTGGGTGACAGACACATTATTTGATCAGCACTCCTTCTCTGACACTGAGTCAATGCCCATAAGAGAGTATAGCCTCCCCAGCAAGTTTTTATTTTTTAAGATAAAGAACTTCCTCATCTTATGCTGTTACAAACATGCTTGTTCCCCACACAGAGCAATCCATTCATATATCAAATTCTTATAACAATCCAATCAAGGCTAAAATATAAAAAGTATGATTTTATAAAAAGCAGGATACTGAAAGACCCAAACTATTTCTTAGCATAATCATACCTCTATTGACATGAATACCTTTATTCATATATAAATTTCATATGTATAGTAATATAATAATATATGCACATACTGAGTGTATTTAATTTGATGTTCTGGAAAAAACAGTGCTAGAGATCATGATCTAATTAGTATTAAAATAATTAATACAGCTCCTATGAATCATTTAATTTTTTGAAATGTTAACTCTGTCATATACTAATTTTAAAAATACCTTAAATTAGAAATTTTCTAGTTATTGGTCATGTGTATTAGCAAGCAGAGCATCTCCTACATAATGAAGATAAGCAGGCAAAATAACCTTATCCAAGAAAATGAAAGGTACTGCTGTCGTGATGACATTGGGGCAGGTTTGAAATGGATTTATCGTTTTGTAAAGGAACAACTATTCCGGCGTCCGTCTCTCAGGATGGTAACTACTTTGGAATAATGACAAGAATGAGTGATCATGAGGTTGGGGCAAAGGTGAGTTAGGACAAGGATGCTTTAAACTATTTGATGCAGAAGAAGGAGAAGGAAACTAATAATTTATTGAATACCTGTTATGTTTCAGACACCTTTCTGGGCACTTTTTATATGTTGTCATTTAATTATCTCAGTAGCCCTACAAATTTGGATGAGAAAGCTGGGCTCAGATACTGAGTGGCTTGCTGAAACTTCACATAGTGAATGTATGGCAAAGGCAACTAACTCTAAGCCCATGCTTTTTGTAACTGTCATATTCTGTATTGCCCAAAGGATATAAAGATATGGTAATTTAGAGGAAATTTCACCTCAACAGAAGTAATAGTGTCTAATGATCAGTGTTGTGTAACCAAGAAACAGGCTGCTTTGGGAAGTAAAAGAACACTCTGTCATTAGAGCTATGCAAGCAGTAACTAGAAGATCATCTTTTATAGACTCTAGGAATGCAATTCTGTTACTGGGTAGGAAACTGGAAAAATGTCCTGCAAAACTCTTTCATGTCTCTAACTTCACAAAGTATTCTAGAAGATTAATGGCTTTTCAGCTACAACTAAAAATGAAATAAAGAAATGGAAAGTAAAGGAGCCAGCCTTCAAACCTGTATTCCCTTTTAGTATCAGCAGCATGATCTTAAATCAGCAGAACTTCTTGCTTTTGTGTGCCAGAGAGCATGGTTCAGAGTATCAAAACTGTTAAGAAGTGAGCCCTGGAAAACCATGTCCACTTGGTCCTTTTTATTCTTCCTGGTTTACAAAAATAGAGAGACTTTTAATGAAGTTTATTGTAGTTGTTTCTAATATTACCTTAAACGTGAGGAATTTACTGACAGGGGAAGTTGGTGAGGTTAAAAGGTGAATGTATTCCTATAATGATTCAACACGTATTTAATGAAAATATATTTTAAGCTGCATTAACAGTGACTTCAAAGTACAACAGAATAACAATGTGCAAGAACAATGCATAAGGCATTTATTGGCGGGTGATGATGTTTCTTGTATATTGTATGGTATGACAAAGAGAAAGATGACCGAGAGCATGTAAAAATCTGACATTATCATGCAAATATTTTTCTTTATTAACTTTGGTTTCGTTTAATTATAGCAGAAATTATTTTATAGTTCATTTAAATGAGAATAAATAGAAAATTATATCTTAATTCCTTTTGGAGAAAATACATTATTTTTATTTTGAAAATTGGTACCTACCTTGAACAGTTTCACCTTTTATAAGCTCATCTTCATAAAATATTTGATAATATTTTAGTCACTGCACACCATATAAGAAGGGACAAGTGCATTTATCATTGAAATACTATCCTAGATTTACCTACAGCCATTTTAGTTCTAACACATTTTGAAGGATAAAATATTTCCTTAGGGTAAGTTCTTAACATGTCCTGAAGATTTTTGTTTTGTTTTGTTATGTTTCCTGTTAAAACATACAAATTAACAAACTAGATAATTTATTCAGCCCTGAAACACCCAAGTGAATTGAAAACTCCAGGTTTAAATCCCCTCTCTTTTCCTTTTTTTTTTTTCTTGGTCTACAAAACAGCAAAGAAGTAAATGAGGCCAGATTCACAGTTTCCCAAAACATTTATGAGGTGGCTGTTTTCATTGCTTTAAAATTTTGCTGGAAGACAATTGACTTTTGCTTTCATGCCTTTGTTTCTGTTGCTATAAGTCTTCACATTGCTTGCTTCTAATAATGCCATAGCTATTAAAGTAAGCTGGTGTGTAATTTCTATAACAATTTTTCTAGCTAGGTGTGAAAGTGTAGAATAATAACAAACCATCACTCATCGGCATGTGTGTGTGTTTGTATGTGTGTGTGTGTGTGTGTGTTGGCATTGTGATAGCAGTATATGTTAATTGTTTTATAGTTATGCATAATTAATACATGTCTTCTAACTAATAGCTAACATATAATTAGGAAATTCAAATTCCAGAACATTGATATGAAACCTGTAAAATCCTGATGGAAATTTCCATATTGAAGATTTTTATAAAAGTGCCTATTTGCTGTTGCAGTTACTTTTTGAAAGAAAAATTTCACATAAAAATCTAACATAACCCCCGCCACAGGAGTTTCATGTTCATTTCAACTTCAAAAAGAAGCAAACTAGGCATGGCAGTAGAAAACACAAAAAGTTTTATAGATGAATTTATTTGTTATTTAGTGTTTGGTTAATGTTGCAGTACGTTGAAAAAGGAGTTATTATAATGTAATGTTTTTGTTTTGTTTTACATTTAGGAGGTCCATATGCCTTTCTAAATTAAACTTACCCAACAAATAAGGGGGAGGCACTAATGCTAGTGAGAATATTAGTTTATATTTGCTTTAAGATGAGAAATAGAAAGAGGGAGAGTCTACATTGCTAAAACCAGTGACAGTTTCTTATTTGCAAAATCACACTAAAAGTCTGCTCTGCTTTGTGGGAATTACTTTTAGGAGTAGATTGCGTTTGACTTTTTCTTATGTGGTTCGAGATTTGATAAAAAATTATCCTATTCTTATGCTTATAGATTCTTATTTGAAAGAACTTCCAACTCTTCTCCACTGTGCAGCAAAGTTTGGCCTAAAGAACTTGGCTATTCATTTGCTTCAATGTTCAGGAGCAACTTGGGCATCTAAGATAAAAAATTTGGAGGGTTCAGATCCAGCACATATTGCTGAAAGGCGCGGTCACAAAGAACTCAAGAAAATCTTGGAAGACTTTTCAGTAAGTTTTTTTCCATTTTATCTCTAAAACTCTTTTTATAAAATTAATATGTTTATATGTGTGTGTGGGTACATGCACATTGCTCTTGAAAATGGTGCTACTGTACAGCTAGTTTTTACGCGTCTGTTGGTCCTGAGTCATTCATTGTCTTAAGCATTCTGCAAGATCATTCAACTTGTTTTCATATGCCATAAACCAGCTCTGACTCCACACTCCCACCCCGAAGTAGCCCCTTTGAAACTTCTCTGGTCCTTCTGGCTTCTCAATAGCCTGTTCAATATTGGAAAGGAGATGTTACGAAGGAAATGAAAACCTGTAAGGCGCTGTTAGGCACATAAAATGAGATAAATATTTACTAGGTTAAAGGAATATATTTTGATAATTATTCAAAAAGTCTGCCCAATAGAAAGCTAATTCATGTTGTTTAACTTTGTTTCTGATATGTGATTGGTTCCCTTTCTCTCTCCGTTAAGTCCCAGTTCTTTATTGTGTGTGTTGAAACTCCAAATTTCAGAACACCCTTTGAAGGATATTCTGTAAGAATGCAACCAAGGGACGATTGAAGGAGGGGATACTACCTTAGCACATAAAACACACTTTGTGTTTCCATAATCAACCTTAGAAAAGCAGTTATTTTCTGTTTGTAACAAAGGTATGCACATTTTGCTCGAGAAAGTGAATTATACTTCTGATGGCTCTTAGGAAAATATAATAGGCAATTATTGTGTTGGTGAACATGTCGGAATTTGTCTTTGGATTCTCAGAAGATAATTTTATTGCCAAAGAACAGTTAATATAGAACACTGAAATGCTTCTGGTCATTTTAGCATATATTCCGATTATTAGGTTAAGTAAATGTAATATTGGACTTCTAAAAACCATCGGTATTTCCAGAGAGTAAAATGACAACCAATCTAACTTTTTTCTCCACTTTTAAGAAACAGCAAATAGTTATCAGAAGAGCATGGGTATCATCCACCATCTGGAATTACTTGTATTTAAAATACAAGTATTTATTTTATTTACAATAAATACAGAAATTAAGTTTTTTAATAAAATTAATAAACTACTTTTTTATATTCTGTGTCCTTCAAATGAGGAATAAGCATAATTTTTATTCATGGAAAGGTTTTAGATAGTGATTGTCATATATCTGATGAATGCGTTCATTTTCGTTATTATCCACTGTACATAGTCATTGACCAGTGGAACATGGCATCTATCTCAGGTAAGTCGATGAATCGATTCAGCCTTGTAAATTGGCCCACAATGGTCCTATTATTCCTACACCCTGGGTACTCAATTCTCTACAACCTTATTCTCGAATTTTTAACCACTGGTGGACTGAAGTTAAAATTTCCCCTAGAAGTCTTCAACATCCAGGGTTACTTTCCAGGATGATCCCTGATTTTCAAAGAGTGACGCTTCCACTTATGGTTCTCCAATGAGGACTCAGCTTTTAACAGATGCAGCCCCATGCAAAACTGCACATACTTCACAAATAACATAGTGAATAATATGATAGTAGATACGAAAGCAACTATGAGGGTAGGATTTGATGGATGTGGGAAATGATTATTTTTCTCTCATCCTCTGGGTATTTATACCTTTACTCCTGCAATAATAGCATTGATACAAGTAGGTTGGTATCACTGTCTTTAGGTGACTATTTATTCTTTCATAGCGGTTGCATTCTAATTTTGCAGAGTTGTACTTGATAATTATTCTATGAAATTTGTTAAATTATTTCATGTATTCCGTCTCTTTGTGAGCTGTTACATTTTGCCAGCATGTCTATAGCAGACATTGACATTATAGGTAGGACAGATCAATTATTTTGCAGATGTTCTGCTGTCACTAAGGAAGTGACTATGGAAGTGTCTCAGATAAACACATGTTGAGACTTTATACTATAAATTATAGTAGCTATGTCTTTTTAAAATTATATCTAAACTTAATAGAGGAAAAATGTGCAATCTATTTGCATTGCTAAAATACTTTGTTTATTTCATAACATTTACATAGCTTTAATGTTATAACCACATTCTGATAAATCTCAGATTTGTCACATATGCATTCAAATTTTCCATGAACTATTTTTCAGAATTGTTGAAAGGAATAGGTATTCTTTCAGTTTGCAGTTTATAATCCACCAATTGACCATACTTCTGTACTGAAGAAATATATATATTTTTAAATTCAAACATACCCCCCAACTGATTTACTGATTTCTTCAATTCTTCC
Organism: Kogia breviceps; assembly: GCF_026419965.1. Taxonomy (NCBI): domain Eukaryota; kingdom Metazoa; phylum Chordata; class Mammalia; order Artiodactyla; family Physeteridae; genus Kogia; species Kogia breviceps. The sequence continues at coordinate 19,728,679 of NC_081315.1, forward strand.
TAATCCTCCATCAGTGAAACATAGTTCATTTTAGAATCTCACAGGGAGTTACAACACAGTGAGTTTGGTCATTGCTGAATAAAATGGGTAGGTAGAAGGAAAAAGTCACTCATGACTTTTTAAAATAAAGATAAAAAGAGAATCATTAGCAAGCATTCATAAACGAACAAGTGCCATCCATATCTTAGTGTTAGCTAGGTGAATAAGGAGGAAGGAGGAGGAGCCTCATATCACATTCTTGATATTTATTCGTGGCATTTTTTACTTTGAAAGGTTAATAATTTATGTACAATCTATGAATAGAGACTTTTGATTATGAATGAGTAGCTTTACAGTTTTGATAGTTATCTAATTAACAACTACACTTGTTTCGTGTTTTCAGTACTATTATAGATAATAATACCATACATTTCTATAACCCATAAAATCTTTCAAATAAACTACTCAATTTTCAGTTTCTGACAATGCCTTCTAGAAGAAGTAATATGAAAGGCGGATGGACAAAGAGCAAGAGGGTTGGTGTTTAAATCCACAATTGAGTGTGAACCACAGTTTGCTTCATAGAATTCTTGAGGAAATCTCAGACTATTTCAAATACGAGTAGCAATACTGACAACTAATTCAGTCCTCTAAAAACTTACCTTTTAAGTCAGAAATACCTGAGAATTTGAAACTAAACTGGAACTTGGCCACAGATTACAAGATACTTTGTGATTTAAGGTGAAGTGTACAGCAAAAATTAGAATGTGTTTTAAGCAAAATAATATGTGATATTTCTTTGTGTTATCTTGAGTATGTCACCCCATTTACCTCCATCAGTTTTATTAAACACTTCAGAAAATGATTAGACCATGTGTATGTAGACAGGGAAATACGTCCTCCTCTGTGGGCCTTCTGTGGGCTTGGAGAACCAACAGATGTTTACCAGGAACAGTATCCACTTAGTATCTTTTCTCTTCCACCACAGTGTTCACTCGTATAGTTTGCTGTATATATTAATAAGATCTTAATCATACATAATCTTCATGAAAATTTCAGAAATAGAAAGTCACTTTCTCTAGCTGACTTTTCAGGAGGACACCTAACTGGGAATGTTTCTGGTGCCCACGTCTGTGATGGGATTCTTGTGACAGCCAGCTCTCATTGACTTAGTCTGACACTGCTGTTTGTCCCTGTGTACTGTGTGTGTGTGTGTGTGTGTGCGCCCGCGTGCCCATGTGCACCAGAGAGAGCGAGCACGGGATTGATTCTGTCGCCCTCTAGTGTCTGCCTGATAGACAGTGACCCTGATGTTTTTCCAAAGGTCAGGGGTTTGGAATGACAGTACAGAAGAGGTAGATGTTGAAGCACCTGGAGGATCCCTAATATAGAGCAAAGACTGACTGATTGGTGTAGGAGCGCATTACTCGGAAGTTAGGCTTTATGCTTCGGCCAGTGAACATTCACCTTTCTTGGCCCATTATTTCTCTCAGTCTTGGCTTTGCTCATTTGGTACTTTATATACCGCTTTGTTCTCCAGAGCAGCGGTCCCCAACCTTTTTGGCCCCAGGGACTGGTTTCAAAGACAGTTTTTCCATGGACGGGGTGCGGGGGAGGGAGGGGGGACGGCGGAAGGTTCAGGTGTTAATGTGAGCGATGGGGCGGCAAACAAAGCTTCACTGGCTCTCCTGCGCCGCTCCCCTCCTGCTGTGCGGCCGGGCTCCTAACAGGCCTGGGCTGGTACCGGTCCACAGCCCGGCGGTTGGGGAGCCCTGCTCTAGTGGGTTATTCCATTTAATTTAGTAAATATTAGTATATGCTAATTCCCTCTAAATGGCAGCATACCCTGCTTTGCTTATGTAGTTTTTCTTTCTCGTAAGTCTAGAAGCTAATGATGAGTAATGGCCTCCCTTACCCTCCCACCATCAGGTGCCCATGAGGTGCTCAGCATGTATTTACTCATAGATGGGACAGAAGGCAAGTGTCAGATTTAAGGACTTGTTTGATCTCACTTACCCAGTAATATCCTTAACTGGATTCCATGTTTTAAAAAAATATTGCTCATATTCTTTCTATATTCAGGATAGTTTTTAAGTTTAGGTTTAGTATATTCATAGACAAATAACACAACTGCTATCTTCAGCATTTATTTTTAATACGCCAGCCTACAATGAATTTTAGAATTCTGGCCTTTGTTCAATACTGATGTTCTGTTAGAACTCAAGAAACTGGAACAAGTCACATAACTGCACTTGAGTGCATGCATTACAAATGTGCAGTCTATGAATAGAGACTCAGTTATGCTTTTGGAGCTACTTAGCAATCTCTTTCTAAAATCCCATTAAATGCACCATAGCGGCGCATTACAGAATTTTATTCTGCCCCAAGTCCTCAAACTCAGTTTTGATGCCCTAACTCTGCAGCTCTAAACATCCTGTTAAAACTCCCTCAACTCCTTCCTCTTCTTTGTCAAATTTTTATTTTTCCTCTAGTCATGGGGTCTTGGGATCCAGCCACGTTGGATTTGAATCCTAACTTCATCAAATACCACATTTTCATCCTTCGGCAACCTCTTTGTTTTCTCTCAGCTTCAGTTTCTTTGTTTGCAAATAGGAAAAATAATTCCTTACAGGATGTTTTTAGGACCTGATGTTCACCTTATTTTCTTTTGATTTATTGTTATTCATATCAACTTGAGACCTCACCATCAATCATATCCTCTCTTTCTCCTGCATCATTCATCTCTCCCATTATACTGACTCTTTCCTGAA